>NW_025999869.1:10575950-10593479 GCF_001458135.2 Marmota marmota marmota
CAGGGAAATGGATGGCATTAGAGCAGATTATGCTAAGTGAAGCTAGCCAATCCCTAAAAAACAAATGCCAAATGTCTTCTTTGATATAAGGAGAGTAACTAAGAACAGAGTAGGGACGAAGAGCATGAGAAGAAGATTAACATTAAACAGGGATGAGAGGTGGGAGGGAAAGGGAGAGAGAAGGGAAATTGCATGGAAATGGAAGGAGACCCTCAGGGTTATACAGTGGAGGGGGTAGAGAGAGAGGAGGGGAGGGGAGGGGAGAGGTGGGGAGGGGGGAGGGTGGAGGATGGGAAAGGCAGCGGAGCACAACAGACACTAGTATGGCAATATGTAAATCAATGGATGTGTAACTGATGTGATTCTGCAATCTGTGTATGGGGTGAAGGTGGGAGTTCATAACCCACTTGAATCAAAGTGTGGAATATGATATGTCAAGAAATTTGTAATGTTTTGAACAACCCACAATAAAAAATTTAAAAAAAAAGAGAGATTAATTATTTATCACCAAGCACATTGCAATTTAAAGGTAGGCTCTGTATAAGTATACAAGTAAGATAGAGTATTGGAAAGGATACACTTTTAGGGACTGAAAGAAAACAAAACTCATACTTTCTAAACTAAATCTTTCAATTTTATTCTGTTCGCTCTGCCATCCGCAAAATGTTTAAAACCTCAGATGGAAATTTTCCACAATATTAAGAGCTAACATTACAAGGGAAATAAAATTAATGCCTCACAGGAGAAGTGATATCCAATTCTTTTTTTACTCTAGCAATGTGTCCAAATATCTTCTTCCGATTCCCTGTCTTGTTTTCCTTTCATCTCTCTTTCTTCTTGCTATTTTTTCCTATACCCTGTCCAGTGCTATGAAATGCTTCACATTCCCAAGTAAACTGTGGTCTTATTTTCATTTCTCTACCTCTTCATCTTTTTAACTTTTTCCAGAATATCCTTTCCCTTTCCTGAGCTGACAGACTCACTCATTAATAACAAATTCTTATGTCTTTAGTGAAGCCTTTTCTGTCCCCTCCAAAGGTGACCTAATTCTCCATGCCTCTTCTCCCATAGCTATATCTATTCAAATACTTTCTGAAGAGCTCTAGTTTATTAGAATGTCAATAAGTCCTATAGGGAGCAATGGTTTCCATTTCAATAAAAATATGAAAAAAATTATTTTCCAAATGTATGTAGTCATGAAATTCATGAAACCAGGAATTCCTTTCTTCGTGAAATAAATTGTTAGGCTAGTGTTCTGAAGAATATTTTGGAAAATTTGGCTTATTTTGTAGTTGTTTAACATGTCAGTCTCCCCAAAGAATCTGTGCTCCATGTAAGAACTCTTTGCAACCTCAATAGTCAGTACACAGTAGATTGTTAATAAATATCTCCAAGAATTAATTTATAGAAAAAGGATGATACAGAAAAAAAAATAGTAATATGAATGGCCAGCACCATGTATTGCTCATGATAAAGGAAAATACACCCCTCTGAACATCCCAATCCCCACCTGTTCAGGTCAACGTAATATGGCTTAGTCGCAAATCACAGAAACCCAATTCAGTCCTATCTTGACAAAACAATAATGTGTGCATGTACTGGCATACTTATAGATTTGATGGGAATACTGCAAATCTGGGACCCGGGGAGAAGCATGTGCAACTCCATGCTGTTGAGACACACATGCCCTCTCTGCACCCATGTTCTGTCACTGCAACTCTGCTCCTCTTTGCATTGATGTCTCACTTCTTCTTAGTAAAATTGGTTATTCAGAGTGCTGGAAACGTAGGAAGAACTGCCAAACATGCACCCCATCCCCAAGTGTGAGCGGCTTTCTCCCGGTGTCTGAGTAACAAGGTCAAGATTCTGTGCATAGCTCATGTGCCCATGCTTAGGACAATTGCTGTTGTCAGAGAGAAGGAAAATAGATCCAAGGTTGATTTCTGTTCTGGCCATTCCTAAGTTCAGGATCCCAAAAGGAGGAAATGGAGAAGCAGCTCCCACCCTACCCCACTTGCCTTAATTAAACATGGCTCTTAACTGAAAGGCCATCCAGCCATTTTACTCTTGATGACATAGGAAAATAACATTTTCTTGTTTTTTTGTTATGGGGAGAGTGGTGTCTTCCTATGTGTTTTGGCTTCAAGCATCTCTCTCCCGCTGTGAAAGAAGAGCCTTTCAAACAGCAAAGCAAAGCAACATAGGAAATATATGCTTAGCTTACTGAAGTGGAAAGATGCTGAGTTTGTCTTTAAAATGCAAATATATGAACCCTTTTTAAACCCCTGGGAGCTAGGTAACAAGAGAAACACCTGTCTGATAGGTTAACCATGTCAAGTTATGTCTTCAATTCAAGTGTGTGTGTGTGTGTGTGTGTGTGTTTTATTAGAGAAAATACAACTTGACCCCAGACTAGCCATAAAATATAGGTAAAAATAGGATGTTTATATACAGACTTATAATTTACAACCATTCAATATTATCTCGTACTTGTCTTTTTTACCATACTGGGAAATAAATCTGAAAGAATCATTTAGCGTCTACTTTTCCTTTACTGCTTTCCTAAAGTTTTGTAGACGTCAATGTAGCAGAGTTTAATTTTTTGAGTTATAGAAGGAAAAAAAACGAAGAATTAAAATTGTAATTAGAAAAATTGCTTCAATCAAAATTGCACTTCAAGTTGCTTGAATGGATGGGCTAAATAAGTTCAGGCATCCATTAGTTTCCAAATTGAATTAAAACATATTGAGTGCTAATTCAAAACCTAAAGGCAGCCAGCTGGAATAGAATGGGAATCATCTGTGTCTAAAAGGGTAGTGCCCACAACACAAAGCAAGAAAAGATTATGGCATTTTTGCTGACCTGAAAGAACAAAAAAGAAATCTTAAAAATCACTAGTAATTTATTACAGCCCATTATACTAATATTGCTGTTTACTCCAAGCCCACATAATGGGGGTCCCTTTTGATTCCACACATCACAATAGCAGAGTTCTAACCCCACTCTCTGCTCCTTCCCACAGGAAGCCCTTTTTCTCTGCCATTTGCTGTGTGCAGCAGAGATGACCTGTGGTAATTGCCAGAGACATTTTCACCCATATTTTTTAGCAAATGTAATTTCCTTTTGATGCTGCCACCTCTTCTCCCCACCCTGCTGTGACAGCGAACTCCAATAATCATGCGACTAACATTCAGATAGAGATCAAGTAATGCAGCCAGCTGTATCACAACTTTTGACTTTCAACTTTGTACTTACTTGGGTGCACATAATACCATTTGAGGAAATGAAAAACATTTTTTTTTCTCTCTCTCTCTAATGAAAATAGCTTTTGGCCTGGGGTGAAATTGTCCTGAATTTAAAAAAATAAATAAAAAATCTTTTCACTTATAATTCAGCTCTAACAAAAGTCCTTTAAAAGAGAAAACATGAATGCTTTTCTCAACATATTTTTAAAATATTCATTAATACAATTTTGAAGAAATAGTCTTTAAGACTGCCCCTCAAATATTGTGAATCTTTGAAATAATTTTTTGAAGGAGAGGAGGAGGTGGAGAAAAGAGGCACAAAGGACCACAGAGCAAATTACTTCAAACTTTTATGACATGAAACAATCATTTGTTATGCTCATGGATTCTGTGGGTCTGAGATTCAGATAGGACAGAGCAGGAATGGCTTGTTCCTGCTCTCTGTTGGCTGGAAGCTATGCAAGAAGACTGGAGGCTTAAGTCTGGATGTGTATGAAGGCTCAATCACTCATGTCTGGTGGTCAGAGTTGTCTGCTGGCTGGAGACCTTAGCCCAAGCTAGTCTCGGCTGGCTTTGTAAGGCCTGGTTTCCTCGTATCATGGCAATGTGGACCAATATGGTGTCTCCAAACAACGAGGTGGCACATGCTATGTGTTAGCATTATTTCTCCATGGGCAACACGTCACTGGAGGCCAACCAGGAAGGAGGAGACCATCTCATGGGAATCAAGATGCCTTGCCACATCACTTCATCTTGAGAAGGAAGAAGGAAGGCACCTAAGAAGAAAAATTAAACTTGATAAGTTGCCTAACATTGAACTGACTGAATATTTACCCAAAGAAGATAGTGATATACCTGCAGAGTTTGAATTTATTTTAGACATGAAGCTTAAATATTTTTCTGTTACCATCTAGAAACAGAATCCAAGAATAAGATGCAATCCATTCTAAAAATCATAGAGTATGTTTATTTCTATGTCTGAATTGTGGTACATACATCTCTGGTCCTACATAACTAGTAACTTTCAATGTGTTAGAAAGCAAATTCTTTCTTTGTGAGCTACTCAAGGTGATGGACCATGAATGACTCCTTTTGTCCATTTAGTCAATTTTTATTGAATTTTCATTGAATGGTAGCATGAGCAAGCAAGGCATTCAAATAAAGCATCCAAGAAACAAATGACATCATTTTTGCCCTCAAGCAACTCAGCATCTGTAGAACAAAAAGAAAGAAAACAATTTTTTTAAAAATTATTTTAACAGATGTGCTCAGTAGGTCCATTCAAAAAATAGGGGCCCCAACTATTGTTTAAAGAACTCTGGAGAGATTGTGAGAATCATTAAAGTTGTATAAAAACTAGGGGAAATGTGTCAAGTCCAGAGATATTTTATTATTATCTGCTGAGTTCGAATGGTTAAACCAACAAAAACATCAGAGTAATAAAGTAGCATGGTGAGTTAGTGGTTCAATTAGCTTTGTGTAGCACAGTTAGTAAGCTAGTGGTTCAGTTAGCTCTCTAGTGGAAGAACTCTCCCTTCAAGGATATGAGTTACATCACTATTTCCAGTCAGTCATTTTCTTGAAATTGCACAATTACAAGCAGGACTGAATCCCACTCGCATGTGGTTGAGAGGCATTCGTTCTCACCATAAGAAATCACCTTGGTGCTTACTAATTCTTCACTGTGGTTCCATTCCACCAGGTTACCATGAAGCTGGGGAGATGGGAAGGATGTCAATTGTGCGCCATTTTGGAGCCTTGGAAATACCCCATTTCACTAAATCAAGATATCATCAATTATGTCTCATTATTTACTTTACCACTAGAGAAGACAAGTGGTATGATAAATGATAGCATTCTGCTAGGACATTCTCAATTTAGGTCACTTCCCAAATTCATAGATTTTAAGATATGAAAAAAAAATATATCCGTACACTCAAGGAGAGGTGATATCATGGGAGAAACCCTGGTAGATCACCTAGGAGAAAGGATGATAAGCTATGTTCTGCTGAGGACTTTGGAAAAGAAATTCTTAAATAAATGAGAATGGTCCTTCATAGGTTTAGAATACAAAGTCATTGCCCTGGATTACAAAGCTCTGCACAATTTGATTTGTGGTTAACACTCTGGGGTCTTGTGAGCACCAGACCCTCTACTCTCTCATTCCAGCTGCCCTGGTCTTCCAGGCTGTGCAAGGAATACAATAGAACCATTCCTACTTTGGTCTTATACTTTGTTTCCTCCATCAGAAACTCTCTTTACCCAGGATTTGGGCACAGAGTGATCCCTCATTTCATCCCATCTGTGATCAATGTCACCTTCTCTGCTTGATATTGTTTTACTGTTCCAATGGGACTCTCTTCACCTACCACTTATTCTTGCTAAAATAATTACATATTTATTTATTGTCATACTTACTTCCTATTTCTCCCACTGATTTAAGTACTTTATTAAGACATGGAAATTATTTTTTGCTCAATGTTAGAAGAATTTTTGGCAAATAACAAACATGAAATAAACATATTTAGATAAATGACAATGTCATCCAAAAGTAGAAAAAGAGTGAAGATGTTTAACCCAACATTCCAGAAACCCCTGAGTCTCCAATGAGCATAGATAAGGAAAGAATGTAAATTATGAAATGGGGCAATGGGATTTAAGTGACCCTTCAATAAAGCCCCTAGAAGAATTATTCTTGATTTTTTTCAAGAGACAATTAGAGATGGAAAAGGAAAATAAGAGGTAAAACAAAAAGGGAACCTACTAGAGAGACTAATTAGAGAGAACTGTTTGTGAACAGACCTACCTTTATTCCCACTTCAGGGGACCCAACACCATTGATTTTGGGGATAATCATATCACCATAGATTAAGACAGGAGAGGTAACAAGTAATTCTTAGTTTCAGAAGAATGACAAAAATCATTTGAGTTTCAGGGACAGGATATGAATAAAGCAATAAGAAGGCCCTAAAATGTGGTGGAAAATCCACCATGATGAGTCATTTCCTCAGTGCCCACAGGCACCAGGTACACAGGTGTACCTGTGAAGGCCCTGAGTGACCTCATGCCAATCATTTCCCACCTCCATTTGGTGTAAGTAAATGAAGCAGATTTTAAACTGGATACAAAAGGTGGGAGAAAGCCCATTTATTTGATATCGTAGACCAAGAGAGATAATATCTAGTACTGCCATGTGTTTCCAAGCCCCCTTCTCCTCTTCTTCCATCATTTATTTCAAGTATTGGACTTGCCAGGCTTTGGGATGGCTGCCACTTACACTTGGACTGATGCTATGATTCCTTCAGAAACATCTTTCCTATCCCTGGAGGAGCTAAAGGATTTGAGTAGGATCTTGAAGTTTTGTTTTGATGTAGTAGAAGTAATAAAAATTTTAGCAGCTCCAGACTATGTAAAGCTCAGAGAATTTAAAAGTTCTTGCTCAATTTCTATTAACCTGGGCAGAAAGCTTCTGCTTGGTTCCTCTCCTCCAAGGATAACATGCCAGAAAGAAGGTGACAGAAAAGTCCTCACAGAGTTTTTTCATCTTACGACCTAGGAGAAAAGAGGGAGGTTGGTATTATTGGTCTAACAACTTTATCTTATTTAGAGATTCTGGAAGCAAATTTAATATGTGAGAGCTTTGTGATAGCAGCTTTCTGCTGTCTGACTCAAAATTATTTTTTAGTTCATTGGCATATCTAGAAAGTCTCCATCCAAAAAGCCCTGAACCTCTCTGATCAGCAACAAGACCAGCATACCTACTCTAACCACTTTCAATGTAGTACTGGAAATCCTAGCCAGAGCAATTAAGCAAGAAAAGGACATAAAAGGCATTGAAATTGGGAAGGAAGTAGTGAAATTGTTCCTGTTCACAGACAACATGATCTTACACATAAATGAAAATGAATTAGTCAAATTTTAGGTCCAGGGATTTTTAAAATATTTTTAATTATTTATTTTAAAAAATTACAAATAAAATTTTGTGTTGTGATTATGTGCAATATGTTCTGTTGAAATATGTGTACAAAGTGGAATGGACAATTCAAGCTAATTAGCATATGCATGCCCTCACATATTTACCATTCTTTTTGTGTTAAGATCATTTTAAACCTCTTCTTAATTTTCAAATACATGATACAGTCATTTCCTCTGTATCCATGGGTTCTGCATTCTTGGATTCAACAACAGATAACAAGAAACACTATACACTGTACAACATGGTAATTATAGATAATATCAATATACAATAGTTTCTAGGTATCTATTAGTTCCAGAACCACCCTCAGATACCAAAATCTGTAGATGCTCAAGTCTTTTATATAAAAATGTCATATTGTTCACATATAACATACATACATTCTCCCATACATTTAAATTATTTCTAGATTACTTATAATACCTAATATAACATAAGTGCTATGTAAATCATTATTAAACTGTATTGTTTAGGAAATAATGATAAGGAAAATGTCTACCCATGTTCAGTACAGATTAAATTTTTTCTAAATATTTTCAATCTGCAGTTGTCATCTCTTAATTATAATTATTCAGACACAAAGATAAACTTAAGTGATCAGTACTCTTCCTATTTCAAAGATGAGGAGATGTCCCTAGGGCCACACAAGCAGTAAGTAACAAAGCCCAAACTCAGCACATCTGTGTGGTTTTCACCCTGAGCTACCAGTGTCATGGAAGATACATCAAGAACGAAGGTCAAGAAGAAACACATAAGGTGACATCAGCAGCCATCATACCGGAGAACATACGTAAGATCTCAAAGATCTATTGGGGTGGTGGAAGGGACTTGGAGAGATTTCAGTGACTTCACCAGATTTTGAATATTAAAATCAATTACAAATCTACAGTTCAAACTGGACCCAGTCACTAGACATGTTTTACAGAAGTAGAAGTGAATTTTAACTATTACCTCCTACACTTAAGCTTTTAATTGTTGGAGAATGATATTACCATTAAAAACTGTCATTCTAGCCGGGCACAGTGGCGCATGCCCGTAATCCCAGCAGCTCAGGAAGCTGAGACAGGAGAATCGCAAGTTCAAAGCCAGCCTCAGCAATGGCAAGGCACTAAGCAACTCAGTGAGACCCTGTTCCTAAATAAAATACAAAATAGGGCTGAGGATGTGGCTCAGTGGCCGAGTGCTCCTGAGTTCAGTCCCTAGTACCCCCCCCCCGCAAAAAAATGACAATCTATACACAGAATAATATGGAGGATTACACACCAAAAAATGATAGCTTTTTTTTTCAGGAGGAAAAATAATTTTTATTATTTATGGGTATCTTTTTATTCTCCATACTTTTATCTCTCTGAATTTTTTTTTACTTTGGGCAAATGTTATTTTTATATATGAAGGAAAACAAAGTATTTCTGTTTTCTGTGAATCATGGAAAAATAAAGATCAGCAAAAATGTTCAGAATGTAAAAGTTATTTAAAAATTAAAGATTTTTGAAGTTTAAAAATAGAAGCGGAGGTATTTGAGCCAAGGAAAATGAACTGGCATTTTAATTACTACTACTCTCTCGCCTTTCATTTTAATAAAATACATGAGGTAAGATGTGAAGGACATAAGAGGAAAAGAGTCCCTTTCTTATTACTTGGAGGAAGAGGATTCAAAAAGAACAAAGGGGCTCATTGACAGGTGTATCTGTAGAAACGCTATTAGAAGGAAAAAATGAATTCTGAATCACAGGCATTTGTTTTATCTGCTGTACATCCTTCTTCATGGAGGCAGAGTGAATCTGCAAGCCAGCCACTGAAGAAGAGTGGCCAAGTGAAATAGAGAGAGGGAACAGGAGCCAGCTATTCCCCCTAGGAGCTCAGTCAATTAAATGCAGCCTGGAAGGGATCTAATCTAATATCAAAGATGCTGTCAGGGGATCAGTTCCCTAGAGTTTAGGGTTAATGATGTAAAGCATGGCAGTCTGGCCAAGAGCAGAGGGAAAAAAAAAAAAAAAAACCCTCACCAAGATCAGGTGTAACTAGAAAAGACTAAAATAAAATAAAATAATCATTTTTTTCAGAATAATGGGCAAAAATCTTCTGCAGACATGTCACAATATCTTCTCCTTGTAGCAGTTTTTGAGGGTGTAGTATCTCTAACATTTAGCAAGTTGTACCATAAATCAACAATTTTTGTACCTAAAATCATAATTTGCATCCTAGACTAACCTTGCCTGATATAATTAAGAAGTTCTGGAGTTTTAACCTTGTAGATGCCAAAGTGAGTCCTTCTCCCAACCGGGTATTAATCTTGAAGTTCTTGACCAAAGAGCTCTCTGAGATAAAGGTCACTGGTAACAGTGCACCTGAAAACCTAGGTGTGAGTTAATTACCTACCAGACAATTTTCCACTTGGGTAAAAATCAGTGACCAACACAAAAGGAGACAAGGTGAGCTACGGAATGCTCGGCCTTCCCCCAGGATTGCAAGAGTAATGTGAAAGGGAGACAACCATCATTCTTTCAAATTAACAGGCAGACAGACTGCAGGCCTCAAAATCTTTAAAAGTTACTAAAATTCACAAGCAACTTCCCATTTGGGGGTTTTCTGAATTTCATTTCCAGCAATATGGTAAATGAGAGATCCTGAAAATTCATTGTATCTGAAGGATCATCCTATTTCTTCTCATCTTGCTCTTTCCTAATCACAACCCAGGAGCTACCCTAATAATTAGCACTTCTTTTAACTATGTACACTGACAGAAAAATCAAAAGACCAGGATGCACTTTAAGACTTCGACAGATGTTATGATTTTCATTTTGTTTAATTATTTTATTCAACTCTTTTATTAGATGCTTTGATTATCTAGCTTTTTTTATTATCAGTATTGGTAAGTCAGACAATAAAAAGGCAATATGAGAGACAGAAAGGGGACTTTGCTAACCTTCACTGGAATTACTCTCTTTGATGGGAATCAAAGAGTAAGCAGCTCAATGATAGAGCTGCAGCATACACTTTGGAGAAAGAATCAAAAATACAGTGTATTCCTCAAAGCCGTTATGGAAGCCTTACTATTACTTAGAACTTAATGGGTCTGAAAATACTACTGAGAAAGGAATAAACTACTTTTCCCTTTTGGAAAAAAATGTTAACTCTTCAAGGATATTATTCAGAGACCCCAGCAGGCCACTTCACTCAATAGTGCATTAGTGGCCTCTAAAAATTAATGGACCTTTTAGGGGTTGCTATTTATTACCTGATACTGAGGTCTAGGGCTAGGTACTATAGAGAAATAAAAAAAAAATACTAAAGGTAGGGAAACACATCTGTTCTTAGGGCAAATAAAATTGTACACCCTGGACATTCAATCACAATTCTAGGACTGGGAATGTAGCTAAGGGTAAAACACTTGCCTGGCCTGTGCGAGGCCCCAAGTTTGATCCCCAACATATAAGAAAGAGAGAGAAAGAGAAAGAAAGGAAGGAAGGAAGGAAAGAAAGATAGATTTTTTAAAACTCTGCTGCAGTTTGTTTATTGAATGGTCATTAATCAATATGTGTGCATACTTTTTGGACACAGAGAGAATGTTCTCTTGGAAATTTTCCAAACAAAATATGTTCTTTTCCCTTGTTGAAATACATAAAATATATCTTCAACAAGAGTAAAAAAAAAAAAGAGTTTATATTTGGAACTACCTGCAAGGAGAAAAAGAAGTGCTATGGGAGAATCCATGGGCTTCTCTTCATGAACAGAGCGTGTAAGAACCCTGAAGGTAGACAGTATTGAAAACACTTAATTCGCTATTTTTTTCCTAGTAAAACATATGGGATCACCTTCACCCTTTAGCCTATCTCAGGAACTATCAGAGTCTTGAAAACCAACACTATTTACATAGGAATTTGTAACTCTTATTGCACTTGATCAAGTTCATTTCATCTAGTTCTACAGGTTTAATTTATTGTAATTCTAATAAACCATTGTCAAAATTAACTAAATATTACCTTTCAGTCTCTATATAAGTGAAATCATTATGTCAAATTGTTTTAATGCAACATGTCAGATTCTTCTTTATCTAACATAAATAAAGTAATTTATCAGAGAGAAAAAAAATAAAATAAAATAAAATTGTACACCCTGAAAAAAAAACAAAAATGAAAAATTCATTGTTATGGGTGAAATCACATCCCCCTCAAAAGATATGTGCCAGTCCTAAGCCCCACTATCCCAGCTTATGACTTTACCTGGAAATAGGGTGGTTGCAGATACAACTAGCTAGAATAAGATGAGAATGTCATTAGAACTAAAATAAGAATGTCATATTGGAGCAGCGTAAGTCATTCAACCAATACAACTGGTGTCCCGCAAGGAGAAAGAGAGACCCACAAAGAATCATGGCCCTGGTCTCAGACCTACGCAGAGATTGCCAAGCAGAGAACTCTAGGATCTATGAGAAGCTAAGAGGCTAGGAAGGATCTTTCCCGAGAGCATTCACAAGGAGCATGGCCCTGCTCACATCTTGATTTCACATTTCTGGCCTCCAGAACAGTGTAAGAATCAATTTCTACTGCTTAAATCCACAGTATGCTCCCCAAAAGAGTTTGTGTTTTTGCTGTAGCACATTGCCTAATTCTGAGAGTACTAATGGCTTTAGTGCATGACACGTATTTAGCACTCACCCAATGTCACACATCAGGCTCATGATCTTACAAACATTTGCACATTTAATTTGTACAACAACCCCGCAAGGGAGGTGCTACTAGTACCTCCAATTTATAGAAGGAAACTTAGCCTTAGAGGTTGAACATCTGGTATAAATCCCCACAGAGAAAAATTTATGAGCACAAAGGAAAAAAAAATTGCGTAATGAGAACACTAAACATTTTTGTTTCTGGACTACTGCCCAGAGGCCAAATAGCCACTATGCCTCTCAAAATGGTACATTGAAACTCAGAAATGCATATGAGAACATGGTCTCGGGAACACCATGCATTCCAACCACAGAATGCATAATAAACCACAAGGAGCAGTGGAGAAATTGAACACTCCACAAGCAATTAATATTAATAACCTCACTCTGGACATCGTAAAACCATATTTATGAGATTTGGAATCACAGACCCACTGGATCATGACCCAAGAAGTTGTGCTGATGATAAAGCAATATCCAAATGATATAAAACTAAACTCATATGCATGCCCTTTTGCTTGATAATCCATCATATAAATTCAACAAAACAGAAATATTTGTCAATTTTCTTGGTGTTTAGCTTAGAATTTCACCAAAACTTGTAAGATCTGTTTGATATTTTTAACCAATGCAAACTCCCCAAGTCCTTAGCCTAGACAAAATTAAGAGCAGACTGGGTAGGGTAGTCATTATCACTAATCCATTGTATATTCACATTCACTTACAAATGATGGCCTTTAGGCCAATCAAAAACTGTCTTTACCTTGGCTATGAAAACAGCACAAGAGAAATGAAGCCACTTTTCAGCAAGTGATTTAGAAATAAAAGGATGATTTGCACACATGCAGACACATGTGCATACATACGTATGTATGTGTACATGCATGTACACTTTTATGTGCATATAACAAGAAAAAATGACAGACCCAGACCTTTGCTTGAGAACAATTGTGTGTGTTTACATGAGCAACAGGCCAAATCCTAGAAGTGCCATCAGCTGAACACAATCTGATTCTCAGCTTACCTCTCCATATTTTGCCCATCTAGGCAGATGAACAGATTGCTATGTGAGAACAGACTGCAAAACTTGCTTGCTTTGGAGGGCAATAAAAAAATCAATGGCATGTACAAAGTAATAGAGTCATTTAACTCCAAAATGCTAAAGCAAAAACACTTTGGAAATGTAAATTGGTTAGGTGTATAATAAATAAAAGCTTTACTTCACACTGGATGCAATAGTCTTAGGAAAGTGCTCACATCCTCCCTAACCAAAAAAAAAAAAAAAAGACAGGAATCTACTTTTAAAATAGGTCAACAGATATATAAGGAAAGTTGTCATATAACTATTATTTAAGGTTGATATCAGTCAAGAAAGCTAAGTAGGTCTGGCTAGTCCTCGGGCTTTATGTGCAAGAGCATTCTAGCATGGGAGTGATGCTCTGATACACCGCAGCAATATCACCTATAGCTTTGTGCCCTCCCATTATCAGAAAGTGTTTTCCTGATAAATATCAACTCATAAAAAAATTAGAACCGGCTGGATGTGGTGGCAAACACCTATAATCCCCACAACTCAGAGGCCAAGGCAGGAGTATCCAAAGTTCAAAGCCAGCCTTGGCAATTTAGCACAACCCCAAGCAACTCAGTGAGAACCTGTCTCTAAATAAAATATTTAAAAAAGGTCTAGGGATGTAGATCAGTGGTTAAGTACTTCTGGGTTCAATTCCAAGTACATACATACATACATGCATACATACATACATACATAAATTGGATTTGTGTCAAACACAATTATAATAGCAAAATTTAGTTCAAAGCAAAACTGAAAAGGATTTTGTATTATCTCCTTAATGTTAGGAATTATTACCAACACTAATGCAGGTTTGGGAATCTTTCAGACATGGAACCAAATCCTTCCTCCCTTCCTCTACCTTCCCCTCACATGCATTCTTCCTGCAAATGTCAACAAGTGCCTACTTCTGCTAGAACTCATGCTGGCTTCTGGGGATGGAGCCATTACTTGGTCTGATAAGGAAACTGACAATCTAGTTCTGTGACCCAGCTGACAGCCTTGAGCCTGTTTCATGATGGGTGCAATGGAAATGGTACCACATCAAGGGGTAGTTATGATTTGAGGTGAGAATGTCTACTGTAACGCCTGCAGTGCATTCAGCAAATGCTCAAGCACTATAACTTCCCTACCTGAGAACAGAACTAGAAGAGAGATGGTTATATATCCTCTTCCACCACATGCATGACAAGAACACACCTCTCAAATAACTTGACACACTAGCCAATTCATATAGGAAGAAACCAAGACTGAGAAAACCTAAATGATGGTCTGAGGTGACTTGTAAGTAATGACACAATTGGGCAAAGAACTCATTTCTTCCAAACAGTTTCCTAACATTGTTATCATTCATTGGATTACATTTCATGCAGACTCTAGAATGTCTTATGCATGATTTATTAATACTTGGAAGAGCATTTTTTATAAAGGACAGACCCACAGAAATGTGGGTATAGGAATGAAAAAAAGAGAGTGCAGTCAACTGGATCTAGAACCAGTGTTACCCTTCCATCCTTAAGTCAAAGAATGCATAGGGGGAGAAGTTAACAGAACCTAGAAGGAAAGACATTGGTATAGAACCCTTCTTGAATGGAACAGTGATCTTGCTCCAAAGGACTATGAGAGGAAATCAAGAGAAGCACACCTCATGCTCCCTCTGTCAGCCCCCCTGTCTCCTTCAGAGATACTACATTCGCTAGATGGAAGGGCATGTCTGTAGGTCACCTTTCAGGGCACAGGGAAGAGACGGAGAATGGATTTCAAGGGGCAAATGCAACATATCCAACAAATCTAAGATATCCAGCACATTTAGGTTTCAAAGGTACTAAGTCAAATTTTTACCCTTATTGTGTAAGATTCTGAACATAAAGATTTAGTCATGACTTGATATTTTTCTAACTAAGCCACAGAAGTCTGTTAAATTTATAACATACCTCAAGAATAGAACTATAATAGAAACACCTATCTTCAAAACAGTTGGGATAAATGCTTGCTAAATAAATCACAAAAGTCAGTCAAAGTGAGAGATTTTTACATTAACTGATAAATATTAATTTTGAATTGTTTATGCAGATCCAGTGCATTTTCTTTCTTTTTTTGGTATTATTTATTTATTTATTTATTTTTGCATTACAATTCTTAATACACCATTATATCATAAATTATTATATCTCTGATTATATATAAGGTATGTTGACACCAAATTCACATCTTCATACATGTATTTTGTATAGTGATGAGGGTCTCCTTTCACCATCCTAGCTATTCCCCTTCTCCCTCCTTTTCCCTCCCACCCCCATTCCCTATCTAGAGGTAATCTTCCTCCCTTGCTCTCCCTCCCAACCCCATTTTGAGTCACCCTCCTTATATCAGAGAAGACATTTGGCATTTGTTTTTTGGGGATTGGCTAACTTCACTTGGCATAATTTTCTCTAATACCATCCATTTCCCTGCAAATGCCATGATCTTATTCTTTTTTATTGCTGAGTAATATTCCATTGTGTATAAATGCCACATTTTTTTATCCATTCGTCCACTGAAGGACATCTAGGTTGGTTCCACAGTTTAGCTATTGTGAATTTTGCTGCTATAAACATTGATGTGGTTGTGTCCCTGTAATATGCTGTTTTTAGGTCCTTTCAGTATAGTCCAAGAAGAGGAATAGCTGGGTCAAATTGTGGTTCCATTCCATTTTTTTCTACCACCAATTGAAGGTTCCTTCCTTTGTAAAAGGTTCCTCTAGCCCATCACCTACATTTGTTTCCCAACATTTGTTTCTTTAAAGTTGTATAAAAACTTAAGTATACTTGGGAAACATTGTTATCACAACACCCTTTTAGATTAGAAAAAAAAAAGTCCCCAATATTTACAATCATCTTTATCACACTGATTCAACAGCCATCTTTATAATCTGCCTAGACAGCTATCCAATGTAGGTCTTACTTTTTACTAGATAACTTCATTCATTTGTGTAATATTTAATTAACTCATATAATCACAATAAAGTAAAAAAATGTTAGTCCAGTTTAGAAGCAAATTCAACTATCTTTTATTGATACAAAACTAAAATGGTGGGAATAGAGATACATGGATATAATAAAGATAAATGCTCTCAAAAGACTGTAATATGCCAAAAGCAACAAGCAGTACGTTTTTTAAGGGAAATGGAAAACATGGCCTCATCTGGCACATCAGTTAAGAGAGATTTCACTATAATACATAGTACTACTTTATCTACCCAAACCTATGACTGATGACACTGCTCTAAAAGTCAACATGCCTCACTTAGCTTGATAAATATGTACTCACTTGGATAAATGGAAAAATGGATGGATGCATGCATGGATGGATGGATTCATAGATGCATAAATGGATTTGAAGGAAGGGAGGTTGAAGATTTCACTCAGGCCACTCTCAGATGCATGTCCTCTGGATCAGAAAACAAGGGGGGCAGAGCAGCTGGGATGATTCTGAAATCACTCTCTGTATACTGGAATTGAACAATTAAGTAAATGGATAACAGATGGCAGGAGCCAGGGTTTTCACTGTTGGAGTAGCAGTTTACAAACATGGAGCAGAGACTAGAATGATCCTGTGTTATTGGCTTAGAGTTGGAGGCATCAGTAATAACCCATGTTTAGCTTACTATGGATAAAGTCTGGCACATATAGAAATAGTCCCAGATATGTGTATTGCACGGTTACCGGACGCACACATATTTTCCTTACTCTGTCTGCTGAGAAGGCCTAGAAGCAGTGACACCCCAGTGGCAACGAGCAAATCTAAAGTCTATGTCTTTGTCTCTGATGTCATTCACCTCATGCACCTCAGAGAAGCAGGGAATATGAGATGAACCTGGAGGATTTTAGATTGCCCAAGGGCAAAGAAGTGCCAACCACAAACATAACCAAAAGAAGCATGGCAGGTATGCCAGGGGAAACAGAAGCCACCTGAAAGACTCCCAGTGACCCAAGCTGGGACAATGTGAATGACAAAAGAAAGTTTAAAAAAAGAAAAAAAAAACAGGAAAGAAGAGACAGAACTTCCATGCAGAAGAATTCCAAACAACTCATGAAGATACTCTGCCCTCCAGTAAGTAAACCTTAACTCCCTCCTCTCACGTGTAGTTTGCTCCTAACAACTTCATTCAGAATATGTGCCATGAAAAAGGAAGAGGAGCAACTTCTCAGGGAAAGAAACGGACCAGTACCCCTTCCACCAGATGGTCCAGGTGGACATCGATGTGGACGAGTTGGGTTGACAGAGTGCATCTGTGATGTGAGGTGATGTGATGTGATGTGATGTGGGACTCCTCTTCTGTACTTTTCTTCCACCAAATGCATAACCCTGGTACAATCAGGAGAAAAACATTGGACAACTCCTTACAAAATACCTTATCAGTATCCTCAAAAGCGTCAAGGTCATCAAAGACAAGGAAAGTCCTGTCACAACTAAGAGGAGCCCAAAGAGACTTGATAGCTAAATGTAATGTGGTGTCCTAGATGAAATACTGGAATAGGGAGAGAAAAAGACATTAGGTAAAAACTAAAAAAAAAAAAAAAAAAAAATT
>NW_025999869.1:10593504-10633138 GCF_001458135.2 Marmota marmota marmota
GTAAAAAATAAAAAAAAAAAAAAAAAAAAAAATTCTGAGTAACGTGTGACTTCAGTTAATGATAATGGATCCGCATTAGGTGTGAAAGATGAACCCTACTGCTGTAAGACGTTAATAATAGGGGAAAGGAGGGTGTAAGAGGCAAAACTCTATTCTTTGCAACTTTCCGATGAATCCAAAGCTATTCTAAAATTTTAAAGTTTAGTTTTAAAAAATCCAACATGGATGATATTTTTTTGGCCAATCTATAATATTTACAAAATCAAAAGAACAAAGTCAAGCTTGTTTCCCAGGTACATGTCAAACCTGGTGGCCCTTTCTCCAGTCTTCAAGAATAACATTTCCTAAGGATTCTGGACATGTTGTTCTGCCAATAATTAATTAATTAACTAACTAACTCTCCCTTTTTTCTGTCAACATTCTTTTTTTCTTTCTGATGTAATCTACAAGACCTATGCAAATGCTTAACCACACATACAAAAAAAAAAAAAAAATCCTGAAAGACCAGAGTGCCGTAACGCATCTTTCTTTGACCTTGACAGGAATAAGCCAAAAAAATAAAAAATAAAAAAATCCCTAGTTCCTAGTGCAGAGAAAAAGTGGGAAATTTTCCCAGGAAGAAACAAAGAAGAAGCTCCATGTAGGAAACTGAACTTCTTGTCTCCTGGCTTTCTCTTATGACAGCAGGCTTTGGGGGTTTCCTAGAACACTCTCTGCTGCTCTTACCAAGTCCTCTGCTCACACTTACAGCCAGAGATGGAAATGACCAGTCAAGAGGAGGCCATGCTGGTTGAGGGGGAAGATGACCCTGACAAGGAAGGGGTAATCCTGGTGGCAAGCACTGCCGACCGGCAGGCCCTTTTCCCGGATGCTAGTAGGTAGATACAAATACTTCTGTTTGCACAAGGACATAGGAGAAATGTAATCTAAACTTGTCTAGATGGGTGAAAAGAGAGTAAGACTGTAGCTAACCACTCAGTAAGAAAAAACAGACCAGGACCTGGACTGGGGCAGGTGAATAAATTTTACATGACTCTTCCTTGTTTTAGGGCATAGAATGGGATAGAAGTGCCTGGTGAAAGGTTTTGCTATTTCCCTTTTATTCTCTGCAGCAGTTATTACACTTATAATTATTTAATATTATGTGCCCTGATATAACACCTTCCCTTCCATTTTAATACCTAAATTTTCTCTACCTGCCATAGTATTGTTATATAGAGCATGTTCAAGAAACAGATTTTCTGAGGAATAAAACATTTATCATGTCTCTTCTTCAGTTTTTGAACTGTCTTAATGCATATATATAATGCATATATATATGCACATATAAACACATATACATGTCTACATAAAACTACAATTTTTATTTCACTCTAGTCCCTAGTCCTAATAAAGTAGTTAAAGTAAATAGGTTCTTCTTTGAGGACTCTGCCATCTGATCAACAGAGTAAAAGAAAAAGGCTTTAATTATAATTTCCCAGTCTACATTATATTCCATGGGAGAAGATTTTACACAGAAATTTATTTATAATTAATTTGTCTTTCTGTTTTTTTTTTTTTTTAAGGCGTCTGTCAGTCACCTTTGAAAGACCTGGCTAAACAGCTCCTCTTTAAACATTCCCATTAATCCAGCCATAGGGAGCATTAAATATTTAGGAGTGTGGTGCCAACTACTTTGTCAGAACAGCTCCATTTACATTTCACTCCCCTGTTACCAATTGTAGCTGATGATTTAATTAGGTGGATGGAGTTACTTACAATGATCATTAATAAGCTGTGTTAATGTCATCAAAATTCCTATTCTCCAGAGTTGAGGGAACAGCACAAAAAGAAACCTGCCTAGTGAGGAGGATGGCCTGTTTCTTACTAAATTCGTTCTGATTTTTTCCCCTTCAATAATTAGCCTTGCTTTGTTTGGTATGTTCACACTAATTACAGCAACAGCCCTATTTTATTTACTTTTTTTAATAAAAGATCCCTTCATTTGATTATATTTGCAGAAAGTCTGCAGTGCGTAGCTCTTACAAAGTACCAAAAGCACCACTTGGTATTCTTTTTTTCAAGATGTTCATGAGAGCTCTTCTTTTTACTAAAATAATGTCAAACAAATAAAGAGTATCAGAAAACCAATATGCAAATAAAGTATGGTCTTTATGGAGTCTATATGCCAATGACCTTTTTGAATGCTTTATTTTGGTGTGCAGGTGTAGACTATGGAAATATCACTTCTCATCTTCTAAATGAACATACAGTTGGAAGAATTAGGAGAATATTATGTAGAATTCTGGATTTTCATCAAAAGCTGACATTTCCAAGAGAATTTGTCTGATTCTTGCTCAGAAGGCAGAGAGTGTAAAAAGACAGAATCTCATGTCCAGGAGTAGCAGGACCCCACTGCAGCCCATGTGGTTCCATATGGCACCCACAAATGAAAGAGTCTGTCACTACTCAACTAAGTTGAAAGTCATCTCAGAATACCATTTCCAACTCTCCAGTTATCCAAAAGACAAACTCTGTATCATTTGCTCATAGGAATAAGAAGAAAAATGGAAATAGGGTTACTCCTGTGAAGGAGAACTGCAACTTTAAAGAATCCTTTTAAAAAAAAAGATACATCCAAGCTAAATCCCTTTAAACCTGACAAGAAACTCCCACAAAGGATTCATTATTTATAGGAGTCTCTGCACTGAAATGGATTAAGACTTGCCCTCAGAGAAAGAAACACTAGACAACTCATTCAATAGAAAGGATTAGTTTATCTCTTGAACCAATTAGAGTCACTATCACCTAGAGAAAGTAAAATGGCCTGAAAAATGTACCACATGGCTGATAATTTTTATTTGAGAAGAAGGGAGGCAACATCAAGAAAATCCCATGCCAAGACTCTAATGGCCGGACATTGTGGTGGAATCCTCCAGGGAGAGACCAATTGAGATTCATTTATTCATTCAACAATTTTAATGAGCACTCACTATATACAAGGACCTGAACTTGCTCAAGTAGGAGTAGTGGAGGAAGGGTAGTTGAGAGCACACCATTTAGCTGCCAGTGGATTTGTCTGCCTTATTTAATTTCACTCTCAACACAGCTCTGTGAGATGGGTTGTCATCTTTATGTTACAGGTAAGCAAACAAGCTGAAAGAGCATTGAACAGCTAGCTTGCTCAAGGTGACACTCCCACAAAATCACCAAGGTGGCATCCAGTATTCCTTCTGTGGATCCAGTTCCCCGTGCCAGTGTCTGCAGAACAAGGAAGAAACAGAGTCTGAACCACAGAGAAAAGCATAGACAAAGATCACTGAAATAAATATATCTGAGACAGTGATATACAGGGAGGGCTCGAACATGTAGGAGTTTAGGAGTTGCGAAATAAGGCAAGATTTGCAAGAAATGAAATTTAAACTTAAGCTGTTCTGGATTTTGACATGTGATTCATGAAGGAAACCCTGCAGGAAAAAAAAATAAATGTAAGCAAAGGAACAAAAATTATTGAGGCATACTAAGCCTCAGTGTGCTCCTCTATAAAATAAGAAGTATGCATATTCCTACTTGTTGCAAAGACTAAATATCATGATACATACTTACCCAGCTCTCAGTTTTGCTATGAACTTGTAAAGTGCATAATAAATGTCAGCTACAGTTATTATGTAGGGAGTTAGGGGAGTTAAGCTTGAAAAAGAAGGTTGGAACCACACTAAATGCTGATGTGAATGTCACTGGAAAGAATCTGGACACTGTAACATAAGCAATAAAGAGATAATACTGAGAGTTTATGAGTCAAGGAGTTTTATGATAAAAGTTACACTTTAGAAATTATAATTCAGTAGTGGTGTCCAAGATGGAGTGAAGTAGGAAGACTAGCATTATATAGTGAATTAAGACTAAAGTCCAAATAAACAAAGGAACAGGAAGACATCAATAACCCCTAACCTAACAGTGGTAGAATGGAACCAAATATACATAAAAACAAACATATTCCATAATTGTACACAGGTTCGGCTCTACATATTAGTACAAAGATAATTTGCAATGAATGAATCCAATAGCAACTGATCCTACAAATATATTGAATCTGCAGGGGTAAGAGATTCAGTAACAAAATCCTATGACAATGACTATGTCACTCTGCAAATATTGAATATCTCCAGTTTTCTATGCTTTGTAATAAATGCATATGCTATGGTATTGAATCACCCTCAATACACTTGGCAAGATCTAGTATGTGTATAAGTTGCTCAGTATCTGATGGCAGAATCAAATGTGACCATAAAAACAGCATTAATGAGCTTGAACAAACCATAGTTAAAATTCATCCCAAACACCTTAAATTTTAAATTTTTGACTTGAATGAATTATTCCTAGTCTCAGTTTTCCTTAACTAGAAGTAGGAAATCACAAGAGTTACAAGTTTATGTCCTTGTGCTAAGGTTTAAATAGAAGCAGGCCTTTGCAAAATGCACGGACTAAAATCTTAAAATTTAGAATGCAAATAAATAAAGAAATATTACTTAACATGTTTAAGAAACTGAAAAAAAAAAGAATTGAGGGCATGAAAAGAGGAAAAGACATCATTAGAAATTTCCAAAAACATTTGAAAAATTACCTAGAAGAAACTTTAGAACCATAAAATTCATCACATAAGATTGGAAGTGATCAAATTACCTTATCTGCGTATACAAATACGCCATAATGAAACCCACTATTCTGTATAATTGTTATGAACCAATAAAATTAATAAAATACAGCAAATAAAAAGCACATTGGACTGGATAAACATAAAAGTAGATACCTCTGAAAAGGTGATTAATGAACAGAAAGTATGTTACATCTGAAGAAATAACGCAGAATGCAGAAAAGTGAGTCAAAAAGAGAAAATATGAAAAAGATGTTTAAAGAGAGGAGATAAAACAGTTCAACATGCTTAGATTTGAGCAACAGAAATAATGGGAAGAAATAGAGAAGGGAAATGAGGTGAGATCATCTAAAATTTCATTAGAACAGCAATACCTCAGTTTCAGAAACATAAAAAATCTTGTACAAGGATAAAAAGAAACATTACAAAGGACAGATAGTAACCAAAACTGAAGTATAAAAAAAAAAAACAAAGAGAAAATCTTAAAAGCAGCCAAAGATGAAAGGCAAACCTATAGCTAACTTTACTCCAGTAGCAATTAAAGCCAGAAATCACAGGAATAAAATCTTCACCAAGTTCGGAGAAAAAATAACTATTATATAATTGCAAATGTTGAAAAATGAACTTTCTAGAAGAAAGGACAAATAAACACATTGTGTCCAGACCAAAAGTTTTCCACCAATAGACACTTCCTAACACTATGTGAGAAAAGGTATGTGAAGAAATTGTGAAAGGATTGCTGAAGAAAAGTCTAAAATAAAAGAATGTTGAACAAAAAGAAATCACACCTATTGGTAGAAACTTTCTCTAGGATGCAGTGAAGAGGATCATAATGTCATCTAATGTGTATGTTTAGAAAAAAAACAAGTAAATATCTAATAACAGTACATATTAATTGGGAGTGGGCATTATATGTGGAATTGTTTTAAAATCCAATTTTTTGAAAAAAAAAGGGCAGATTTAATTGTTAGATAAGATGGTAGAAATGAGTCCAAACTTACTGCTACTAATAATAAATGCAAATAGAACTCATAAGAAGAAAAGAAAGTAAAGGTGAGGGGAAAAAAGATTTCTCACTCATCACTAGATTCATGACTGGGACCTCTATAAGGAAAGACATTGACAAGAAAATAGCATGTGAATTTATGCACATGTTATATGATATAGAAGCTTTCAGAAAGAGGAGTCCACGAAACAGGGGAAATTGAGTGTTTTGATGGACAGCCATGCAGGAGTGAGATGGAAGTACAAGGATCTGCTCTAATGGTAATAAACTGGGGTTTATTACCTTGCTAAGTCAGAAAAGTCTTGTTTGATCAGATTCTTCCTGGTGTCTCTGTGTCATTCCTCTGGATATAAAAAGGGGACCCTTGAAGGTTTTCTTCAGAGGTCAGAGAAGTCCTCCCTGGCTTAATGTGAGGGAGACAACAAGGGGCAGATGAGAGTGGTCTCCCTGCTTCCAATGTTTCCTCTGTGCCAAGGTGCCACATTTTGGTGTAGCTGTCCTGAACCCTGTTAAAAGGAACAAATGCAGATGTCACAGGTAACTATAAATTCAAACAAAATCAGGAAAGTACATTTACACCAGATAATACAAGCCCTGGGGACAAAAACATCCTAAGGAACAAAAAGGATATTATACATGAGTTAAAGAAGCAAAAAGGGTCACAACAAGAGAAGAATGGATATAAGGAAAGAAGGAAAGTAAAAAAGATAAGGACAGAAATGCATGAAATAGAGATGATTGATAAAATCAAAAGTTAATATGATAGCAAAACTTTGGCGATACAACAGGAAAGATTTTTTTTAAATGTATGCCATATAGGAGAATTAAAAGTAAGTAAATTACTAGAACATAACAAATATATTTTAAATGCTATGTAAAATTAATGCCAACAGATTTTAAATACAGATTTTAAAAAAGATACATCTGAGGAAGCATGTAAAATGTCAAAATAGAAAAGCTGAATAGATCGATAACCATCAATAAACAAAAAGTGGCAATTTGGCAACTTGTTTTCCATTAAGGTAAAAATTAATCATTAAGGTAGGCATAAGATTCCTGTAATCCCCTTCCCTCAATGGTTCTGAGTTAGAGCTAGCCAAGGAGGAATGTGGAAAAGGTTGGGAAGGTGGGAAGGAAGCAGCTGCCACTACTCTGAAGAATACCACAGTCTGGTGAGGTGACAGACCAGCAATGGGTTAGAGCCAGCCTAGGCCAGCTCACAGGGGCTGATGGTGCAGATCTCCTTGTAAATTATTTTATAGCAATAGCTTGAAATCAGACATGGTAGAAATATTTACATCACAGAATTGACAAAGACTTAACTCTGGACACCACTACCTATTCTACCAGTTGTTAAATGCTACCAGGCAACTACTGTGCCAGACACAAGAGATGTCAGTGGAATCCCTGCTGACCAAACTTGGGCCCATTATCAAATGCTTGAGCAGTCCAAAGGTGGTCCTTCTTCAATACATTCTTTTTTAATATTTATTTTTTAGTTGTAGTTGTATACAATACCTTTATCTTATTTATTTTTAATGTGGTGCTGAGAATCGAACCCAGGGCCTCACATATTCTAGGCAAATGCTCTACCGCTGAGCCACAACCCCAGCCCCTTCATTCTTGAAAGTGAAAAAAAAAAGAGAGAGAATGTAAGCACCTTGATTACATCAAAAAATAAAGAATGACTGTAAAAAGCAAATCTGATATGAGAAAAGGACACTATAGGATCACTTTAGCATAAAAACATACATCCAAAGCCCCAAATAAAATAAAAGCTAACTGTCCTAGTATCAGATTAAAATATCTGTATCATGGTCAATCAGGGTTTATCCTGATTATATTATAGTTACTTGCTACACCTGTGTGTCTTCAACTGTTATAGGGGAAAATTGAATCATCATTTTATATGTTAATGGATTGAAACAGAAAAAAAAAATGCCATGATCACTTCAAAATGTACATGGGGCATTTGGCAAACCTCAATATTTTTAAGTATTATTTCAAAAAACAAAAACAAATAAATAACTAAATCATAAACACAAGAGGACTTCCCTAACTTGATAAATATCTACCCAAAATTCAACATCAACTATGTAACCAATGGCACAAGTTTAGACATATTCTACTAAATATCAAAAAGACTGCCACTCAAATAGCCAAAGCAATCCTTAGCAAGAAAAGTGAAGCAGGCTGCTGGGGTTGTGGCTCACTGGTAGAATACTTGCCTAGCGTGTGTGAAGCACTGGGTTCAATTCTCAGCACTGCATATAAATAAAATAAAGGTCCATCAACAACTAAAAAAATATTTAAAAAAAAAAAGCAGGAAGCTTCACAATACCAGACCTTAAATTATACTACAGAGCAATAATAATAAAAACGTCATGATATTGGCACCAGAACAGGCATGAAGACCAGTGGAACAGAAGACACCGAGACAAACCCACGTAAGTACAGTTATCTCATACTAGACAAAGGTGCCATAAACATATATTGGACAAAAGATACCTCTACAACAAATGGTGCTGGGAAAACTGGAAATCCAAATGTAGAATGAAATTGAAACCCTATCTTTCCCCCTGTGCAAAACTCAACTCATACTGAATCAAGGACCTAGGAATTAGACCAGAGACTTTGCACCTGATAGAAGAAAATGTAGGCCCAATTCCATTGTGTCAGCTTAGGAAATGACTTCCTCAACAAGACTCCTAAAGCAAAAGAAGTAATATCAAGAATCAGTAAATGGGATGGTAGCAAACTAAAAAGCTTCTTCACGGCAAAGGAAACAATCAAGAATGTGAACTCACAATCGCCTACAGAAGGAAATGAACAGGTATTTCACAAAAGAAGAAATATTGGCCAACAAATATATGAAAAAATGTTCAACATCTCTAGCAATTAGAGAAATGCAAATTAAAACTACACTTATTTTATCTTACTCCAGTTAAAATGGCAACAATCAAAATTATAAGCAACAATAAATGTTGGCGAGGATGGAGGGAAAAAGGTACACTCATACATTGTTGGTGGAACTACAAATTGGTAAAACCACTCTAGAAAGCAGTATGGAGAGTCCTCAAAAAACTAGAAATAAAACCACCATTTGACTGGGTTATATCACTCCTCACTATATATCCAAAGGAGTTAAATCAGCATATTACAGTTATGCAGCCACATCAATGTTTATAGCAGCTGAATTCACAGTAGCTAAGCTATGGAACCAAACTATGTGCCCTTCAACAGATGGATGGATAAAGAAAATGTGGTGTATATACATAACTGAATATTACTCATCTACTTAAAAAAGAATGGTTTTATGACTTTTGCAGGTAAATAGATAAATCTGGAGACTATCAGGGTAAGTAAACTAAGTCAATCCCAAAAAAAACAAAGTCCAAATGTTCTCTTTGATATGTGGATGCTGACACACACAAGGGAGGGTGGGGAAGAATAGAACTTCATTGGATTAGACCAAGGAAAATAAATTGAATGGGGGCATAGGAATCATAAACATAGTAGAATGAATTGGGTATAATTTTCCTATGTTCATAAATGAATATACCATCAATGAAACTCCACATCATGTGCAACCACAAGACCTAATTAGAATAAGTTATACTCCATGGATGTATACTATGCCAGCATATAATCTATAGTCATGTGTATCTTTTAAAAAAAGCACTTTTTTAAAAAAGTAACCAAAAAAAAAAAAACCCAGAAATATTGCCACTCTTTGACATAGGACTCAATGTCTTGACTAATACTATATACTCTATGACAAAGAAAATTAATTGGAAGTATGAGAATTTTGAAGGAAGTGACATTATAATTTTAGTAGATAATATAATGCCTTACATAGAAAATTAACAAATACTTTTACTTATAAAAAGTTAAGAAAAGCCCATAAGTAAAACAATAACATAAAAATCCGCAAATGTCTTTGAAATAACAACTAAATGATATAATAGAAAAGAAGATATTAATCACTGCCATAGCAAATATATATGAATCACTCTAAAATAAATTTATAGGAAAAATTATAACCTTACAAGATATTTTTAAAAAGTGAGTGGAATGGTAAACTATGTTCATGGGTTAGACAATTGTTAAAAGATATTTTGTTTCCAAAACTACTTTATTAATTTCATGCCATTGAGTAAAACTGAATGCAGTTTGATAAAGGTTCTTTCAATAGGTATGGAAGAACATACAATTATAAGTAGGTAAAAAATTTAGAATCAAAATATTTTTAAATGGAAGGTTTATTCTATCAGGTACTAAAAGTCAAAGATATAAAGATAGATAGATAATAACTAGTGCAATAATAGATATTAATTAGGCCAATAATATAATTAGGAAAATTATAAAGAAGCTTTTTAGTAGACATGCATCATAAATCAGTGGGAATAAGATACATTATGGAGTAGATTCCTCACACACACACAAAAACAGAGGGTATATGCAAAAATAGGAAGATAAAGAAAAAAAGATGTAGGAGAATATATCTGAGACCTAGGAAGTAGAGAAGGAAATAGTTCCTTTAAATAATTTTAAAATTCTATGGGGAAGAATTATTTTTTTTTCCCAGTGAGTGAACCCAGGGCACTCAATCACTAAACCACATTCCTTTCTTTCTTTCTTCTAATTTGAGAGACAGTGTCTTGCTAAGTTGATTAGGGCCTTGCTTAGTTGCTGAGGCTGGCTTTAAACATATTACCCTCCTACCTCAGCGTCCTAAACTGCTGGGATTACAGGGGTTCACCATTGTTGGAAGAATTAATTTTAATACAAATTTCATGACAGAATCCTGTCCAGTGAAATTTTTACCAAAAACATTACTGAAAGACTGAGGAAAAGCATTCATAACATTTAAGAAAGTTAAGGGATTAACTACAACAATACACAAGAAATATCTATCAATCATCTAGAAAAGAACTGAGAATTTATAAGTAAAATGGGCAATCCTAGGTATAGGCAATTTGCAAAAAGGAAAATCTTTAATGTCTTATATAAGCATCTGATATTCAACCTCATTACTAATCAAAGAAATGTAATTAAAAGGGATGCAACTTTACACACATTAAAATGGAAAATTTTGAAAGATCTAATAACATCTTAGATCACCTGTATTACTGAACACCTGATGATACTGATGGGAAAAGATTAAGCGGAGTACATCTTGGAACTCAACAAATTGTCCTTGAGGAAACGCATGTTAGAGGTAATAGTTGAAGAATTGTTTCTCTTTCTTTTTTTTTTAGTTTTTTCTTTAATTAATTCTAATTTGTTATATATTACAGCAGAATGCAATTCAATTCATGTTACACATATGGAGCACAATTTTTAATGTCTCTGGTTGTACACAAGTAGAGTCACACCATCCATGTCTTCATTCATGTACTTAGGGTAATGATGTCCATCTCATTCCACTGTCTTTCCTACTCCCATGCCCCCTCTCTTCCCCTCCCTCCCCTTTGCCCTATCTAAAGTTCATCTATTCCTCCCATTCTCCCCCACCAATCCCCACTATATATCATCATCCTTATATCAGAGAAAACATTAGGCATTTGGATTTTTGGGATTGGCTAACTTCACTTAGCATTATAGTCTCCAGCTCCATTCATTTACGTGCAAATGCCATGATTTTATTCTCTTTTATTGCTGAGTAATATTCCAGTGTGTGTGTGTGTGTGTATGTGTGTGTGTGTGTGTGTGTGTGACATTTTCTTTAACCATTCGTCTACTTAAGGGCATTTAGGTTGGTTCCACAGTTTAGCTATTGTGAATTGTGCTGCTATAAACATTGATGTGGCTGCATTATTGTAGTATTCTGTTTTAAAGTCCTTTGGGTATAAATCAAGGAGTGGAACAGCTGGGCCAAATGGTGATTCTATTCCAATTTTCAAAGGAATCTCCATACTGCTTTCCATATTGGCTGCACCAATTTGCAGTCCCACCATCAATGTAAGAGTGTGCCTTTTTCCCCCACATCCTTGCCAACACTTACTGTTATTTATATTCTTAATAGCTGCCATTCTGACTGGAGTGAGATGAAATCTTAAGAGTAGTTTTGATTTGCATTTCTCTAATTGCTAGAGATGCTGTCCTCCAAAGTTCTAAAGGAATGAGTAAGTCAAGTGTAACAAATGTTCATTTATTTATTATTAAAGTACATTAGTAGTTACGTCCTATAAGTAATTTTTAAAATATTAAACAATAAATTGATATTCTAATGTTGAGTGGGAAATCATTTTATAGCAAACACCATTCACTTAAACTTAAAACTAAGACAAGAAAAATAGGCTTCCCTGAATCAACATGTTAACATAAGATTAGAAAAGACTTGTGTTAAACTCCATGAATTGGATGCTTCTAGACAGAGTGGAATGAGTGCAAGGAGGGGAAATATCATAAAAGAAAATGAAATATTTTAAAGCAATGATGAGATTACAATGAACAGAGTAAGACTGACTCAACTCATGGACCTGAGGCTCACACTAGGAAAAACAGAATGGTTTCTGTACTTTATAGTCTGGCATTCATCCCAGTGTTAGGAAAGAAATAGCCATCAGTGTATGTATGTCACTAAATGTCAGTTGACAGATTCCATTCAGTGAAACATTCTTATAACCAAATGATGAACTTGCACACACAAATGGAAGGAGAGAACAGAGCTCTTCTCCTCTGCACTACCACCAAAGAAAACAATAAAACACTGATATTGGCCTGGAGAGAAGGGACAGGCTCAGCAGCAGGCAGCCTATCCAAACTTGATTTTATTATTCCTGCACTAGTGCAAACTCCCAAATCTCCGAAGAAAAATAACTCATAGATCTCAGATTTAGTCAGGGGATAAGCTTAAAATAGAAGTAAAATGAGGCATAGTTCGTCTAGAGATTTTTCCTTGGAAAACATCAACTTTATTCTATGCAATTACATGGAGAAATGAAAACTGCTACAGATGGCTTACTAAGACTATTAATACCATAAGACCATTATGTGCAATTTTGCCATTAATTGCAAAAATCCCATTGATTTTAATCTATAAAAGTAATAAATCCTACACATACAATAATTGCTGCATTTTTGAACCCTAAGATATTAGACATTTTAAATCTTTTTTTTTTTTTGGTCTTTTAACTAAGGAATTTAAAAATTAGAAAATAAGTTTGAAGGCTCTACTTTGGGGATGAAAATACAAATTTTGTCAGGGAAACATCACAATAGCTGAATTCAATTTGCACTATTCATCTCTCTCTAGAGTGTCTCTAAAAATTGTGATATAAAACTAGACATTAACACAATTTAATATCTTTGACTCAGAACAAGACCGAACAAAGTTCTCAGCTGAAGTACTATAGCAACCCTGATATATCTTACAACCTACTTTAAGTGTGACTATAGTTACATGTATTTTATTGTTGTTGCACCTATATCTTAAAATAATTTTTATATAAAAATTGTCAAATATTCAGTCACAATAAAGTAAATATATTTTATTTGATTTTAATTTGACAATTCAACAGAAGTCAAACACAAAAGTTTTAATAATGGTTCTAGAGCAAACAATGTAAAAGGATTCACTAAAGAATGGAAAGGAAGAAGCACTAAAGACTAACTCTCAATACTATGCTATTCTGATTTATTTTATTTCTTTAACATGTATGTGTATAATTTTGATGAATAGAAACAAAAAATGCAAATTATAATTATGTCTTAGAAGTAAGATTACAGGAGATATTTAATTTTCACCTTTATCCTTTTGCATATTTTTCATATTCTCTGCCTTGGGTTTATATTTATTTTTTACTGAGAAAGAATCAACCATAAATTAAAACAAAAGAATTTCACCACCTGCAAATTGTTAACCAGGTATCCAGAGTACACAAGATCAAGCACAGATTACCACAAATTCTGGATAAGATAAACTTCTTAAAAAACACATATTTTAAAATTCATGGCTAAAGTGTTTTTAGAGAACAAATAGAATAGAACATTGGACAACAAGAGAATAAATTGGGGTTGGATGAGAGATGACCTTAATGTTCTGAATTCTAAAGAAAGCTTATTGAAGTATTGATTAAGTTAAAGTGTTAAGTTAAACACGCTTGTTAAACTTCCACATTTTAATATAAGCTCTAAGAAAAGTAGCATGCTTATTTTCATACCAGTTTCCAAATAGTTTTAATTAACCTCAGGATATGACATAACTATCGCTAAGTATCAATGAGGAAATTTTGCATTATATAATAAATAACATTGAGATAATTGATTATTCATGTGGAAAAAAGAATCAAACCAAATCTTTACCATACCTCATGAAAACCAATTTCATGCAAACAAAAATCACAATATGAGATAATACTATACATGAATTCAAATGTTTAGAATTAGTAAGACTGACAATAGCAAGCCAGAGAGACTGTGAAAGTAGAGGAACTTTTATGCATGGCTGATAGAAATGCAAAATGATACAACTCCTTTTGAAAGAGTTTGGTAGCTTTTCATAAAGTTAAAGTTATCATTCCTTAGACATAACCCCAAGACAAATAAACATTAACTCCACACAACAACTTGAATATATATGTTCATTGCAATTTTTTTCATATTATTAAAACATGCACACACAAAAACTAGAAATAGTCTATTAACTGGTAAATAGATACGCAAAATTGGGGAGGAGTCACATAATGAAATAGAGTCAGACTCAGTCAAAAACAAAATACATTTGACTAAATACAATATGGATAAATCTCAATAACCATATTGTGAGTGAAAGAAGTCAGATGCAAAATAATACATACCACATGGTTCTATTTATCTGAACATCTAGAAACACAAAGGTAACCTCTGGTTATGAAACAGATCAATGGCTACATGGTGCCAGATGAGCTGGGGAAACTGACTTCAAAGAGGCACCAAGAAATCGTGGGATAAAAATATCCCACACCTTGAGTGTGGTGTGGTGGTTATATGAGTGTGCTTACTTGTCAAAATCCAAACTGTATGCTTTAAGTGGCGTTTATTCTATGTGAATTAAACCTAAATTAAATATGTATACAACATATATGTTATACATAATATATATGTGCATATATAAGTAATTTTCATATGAATTTAAAAATGTAAATGTTACAACAAAATCTTAAACACATGCCAGAAAAATATCAGAGAGTAGCTCTATGTTTTTGGATAAAGAAGAATTTCTCAAATAAATCATAGAAATAAAAGTCATAAGTATATAAGATTAAAATTATGAACTCCTTTTTTTCTTCAATACATGAGGAAGAGTGATGATAAAAATTATAAATAGGAAAAAGATTTAAAACAAATTTTTTTGACAAAAGATTAGTATCCAGAATACTTTTAAAACTTCCATAAATCTGGAAAGACAACCCCAACTGGGAAATAAAAATGATAAGATAAAAATAAGCAATTCACCCAAGTGCAACTACGATGAACTAATAAATATAGAAGTACGTGAAACAGTGTTAAACCTCCTTATGTATATTCAAATCAAAACCACAACTTTATATTATTTTGTACCCACCAAATCTGCAAAAATTAAAGTGCCTGACAAAAGTTGGGTACCAGACTTTTCTCCTACTGTAGGTGGGGATCTAAGTGGAAACAAGGCTTTATAAAACTATTTACCAGATAAAATTAAATATATCCATATCCTATGACTTGGCAATCCTACCCAGGAGTAAAATGTTGCACACAGTTAATAGTAAGTTTGGTAATTGGGGTATACTGACTTTCCTTTAGAGCAGGACTTCTCAAGCATTAGCATGCATCAGAATCCCCTTGAGGCATTTTGAAACAGATCCCTGGGTTCATCCCAGAGCATCTGATCCAGTGGTCTGGGATAGGGCCCTAGAACTGGCAGTTCCCAGGTTGTGTTGAAGCTGATCTGGGAGCCACACTTGGAGATCTACTACTTTAGAGCAATCTGCTGTCCCAGATACAGACACTGACAAAAATGCAGACATTGTTCCTCAGTTTTAAGAGATCTCTTTTTGGTGATAGTTCAAGAAGCATTGTCTATGAGGATCAAAGACAAAGTGAAGAGGGAAAAAAAATAAACTAAATAAGTTTACACCAAAAAGGAGTGAGCCTCAAAGGAATTGGCATGCCATAGACACTCCAGGGTAACTCATTTACTTTCTAGTCCTAGAATCTGAAAATATGACACCAACACTTTATCAGCTGCAACAAATTAATCAATCATTTTCTAATTGGGATTCTTTTCTGCCAACATTTCTAGTTTCTCACTAATCTGTACACTGCTTTTTATAGAATATTGAGTAAATTATGCAAGAGATCTAATTATACCTATTTTTCAGAAGACAAGATGAGTAAACCATGGACTTAAATAGCAAGAAATGAACATCTGATTTTAATTTACTTGCTCTCAACATCAGGAAAAAGAAGAAAACTCCAGTTACAGGATACATTCCCAAAATTGAGTAGACTGACAAACTCTAAACAATTCATTTCAAAAACAATTGTTTTGCGATTCCCAAAGACACTTGTCCTGGAATTTTCCGTGACAGCCTTAAAACCATAGAATTATACAAAAATTGTGTAAGGCATATCATATTGAATCAGATTTGTCATTTTGCTATGGCATCATCTAGCTATTTCAATATAACCTAATAACCTTCTGTGACTAATAAGAGAAAATACCTGGTTATTCAAAGAGGTTTGAGTTTTTTAAGAACAATTTCATCAAAAATAGGAAACCGTGTACATAGGAACTTTTTATGAGGCTTCATGCAAATTGACTCATTTCTGTGGGGTGCTAGTGACTAATCAATTTTAAAATAATTATAATAATTATGACCTATATTTAAGATAAATATAATTATATGAGGTTCTATGAACAAATAGTAATTTCCATAATGGTTAATAGTGTCAAAACTGAGAAAATTATTTCATGCTATTAAATCAATGAGGAAAGAGATAAGCCTGAATAAGTATATGAGAATCTGTAAATAGCTAATGGGAAGGAGGAAAAACTGAAGAGGAAATTCAAGGAACTTTGTAGTCGGGGCATTTGTGCAGAGACTGACCAAAAGTTGCCAAAAAACAGAATCCTCTTGTGGAAAGCCAAGACAGACTTCATCTGATATCTCCTGGAACAGATGAAGCATTGTCTTTGTGGGGTGCATCGGCTTTTGGGTGAGAGAGTTCCCATTTTGGGAACAATTGATTTAATTCTCTCACCCAAAAGCTGATGCACCCCACAAAGGTGTCTGGCAAAGTAAACTCATTCCTGTTCATTGAGCTGGGCTCATTCCCTCCCTCTGCCAGCCCGGCTTCCTTTTTCCCCTTCACAAAAAAGTACCTTATAGGTGAACCTGTGAACCCTGTTGTTTTGAGAATTAAAGGAGGTGATACATACCAAACATGTAGTAGAGTGACTAGTACACTTAAGAGATGCAAGGTAGTTTTGAAATGTTGGGTCTCATTAAGAACAGAGGGGTCAGTGCTATGAATATATTACCACAGAAAGAAGGATTTTAAGACTTCCAGTTCAGCACCTGCTAAGTGGAACATCTCAGCTTTTTTGGAAAGATGGAAAGATGCTATCTCATGACTGATTCTGGTAACGTCACTGTAGAGATTGGGGAAAACTCGAAACTTAATTTGCATCCTTAAACATGATCAATTTTACTGTAAATTTTAGACTTCAGTAAAGCTGGTTTTTAAAAGAAAATAAATCTGCTAGAATTCTCCAGAGGTTGGTTTTTGTTATTGTTGTTTTGTTTTTCTTTAAAAAAAAATGTTTGGAGAACTTGAGATCTGTCTCCTCTTTTCACCCTCTGCTTCCTACGTTAAATATGGTCATGACAGAACGTGACTGCGGGACATTTGGCAGCCATTTTACAACTGCAAGGTAATGGAATTCAGGAGGGAACAGGAGAATTGCATAGAGAGTACAGGAGGCACAAGACATAAAGCACCTGGATTCTATCAACATCTCTGAGCTGTCAAAGCACCTTCTCTCTCTGTGCTAAGGTTTGAGCATCCTTTGACTTGCAGCACAAAGCATTTTTATATGTGCCAAACACAGAGGGAAATTTCTCATTTGGATTATTGTGGGAAGAAATGCAGATGCTACAATGGACATAGATTTCAGTATTAAAGTGATGGACATTTACTGTTGTATCTTCCAGGACCCTCCCCCCTCCCCCCACCAAGCAGCACACCAGGGGACTTGTTCTTCTGCCAGATCACTTGTCCATCCCCTTGACCCTCACTTCTGTATGTAAGTTAAGCTCCAAACAAAACTTTTTAAATATTTTGTGATTCAGGAGTCCTGCTCAAATCAACAAGTTGTTTGTTTGTCTAAATAAGTAAGCAGTTCCTCTTAGCCCCTCAGCAACACACAAGCTTTTCTATTTGGAGAAGTAAAGGGAAGTTGGCTGCATCCTTTCCTCTAAACTGTGGCAGAGGCCAGCTCCCCCACGTGCAAGGCTAACTGGAGTGGTCCTTCCCAGAGCTCTCCAGCATGTGTGTGCAGAGCTGTGCACATGTGAATGCTGATGTGGGTATGACGCCCAGTCGTGAAAACTTGTGATATTTCTGATTTTTAAACTCAGGTCCAAGCATACAGACGGAATTTGCTACAAATAATGTCTGAATGTATGATTTCATGTTAAAATAAAATACCATGGACTATTCCTGATTGAAACTTCCTATTTACCTCATCTCAGATTCTCCCCATCCTGAGGATCTATCTTAAGCTTCCTTTTTAATGGAATTGTTTCCAACTATGACAAGCCACACGGATTTTCCTTTTCCTGAAGCAGGACAGTATATACTGGAGCTAGACGCTTTTGCATTTTGATCAGATTATATCTAATATTACTTTTAAATGAGAGTGTACCCTACCAAAGGCAGCATAAAATGTTAAGAATATTATCGGCATTTAATAAACACTTATCTTGGAAACTATCATTTTTTTAATCCTCCATCCAGGTGAGGGACAACATGGTAAACACAGGATGTCAAACTTTACCTTTGGAAATGAAATAAAAACAATGGATACTCAATTAATAACGTCCTTTAAAAATCTTTATTTTACAAGGAAAATATCAAATCTCAAATTTAACAAAGTTCAAAGCTTGTTAAATATTGATCATCCAAATAAACCAATGGGTTGCTCACAGAACTATGACTAACATTTTAAATGTGCACTGCTGTGTATTTTCACTATTCAAAGGATGTTAAAATCATAATTTCTCATATTTGCTTTAAGAGCTCCGTGAGACAGATGTTATTATGCCCTGAAACAGAAGAATATACGGAAGTCACATGAATAATAGCTGGGGTTTCCTAAATCTCAGCTCTCTACCCAGCTCTCTGGAGACAGAGCTACAGAAATAGGATTATTCCATCAATCTAAGGAAGGTCATGACTTCAGAAAAACACAAGGGACAAAAAAAACTCTTGGCTGATAATAAGTTGAAATGCACCTGATAGGTTAGGTTGTATGATCCCTTAGATACTTTCAATTCTTAAAACCTATACCATTTTTTTTATTACAGAATATGTTTAAAATTAATATGTGAAGATAAATAGAAATGGAAAAATAATCCCATATACTCAAAGTGATAATGAAGATACATTCAGAAGTCAAGTCACAAATTATCACATTGATAGTTCAATAATCCGTTAAACTGGCAAAACTTTAATGTTATAATATATGCAGGCCTGTACACATTGTTAGAGAACACTATGAAAGAGTTGATGTGTTCCAATATAAATATCTACAATCCTCCTTATGTGGAATTATTACTGCTCAAAAATAAAACTAACCATCTGCAAAACCTGTATCAAGGTTTTACTTTCTCTTTAAATCCTAATCCTAAATATTGCTTTATCTTCCTCAATATTTATCCTGTGTCTGCCTTATTTCCGTTAGTCTGGAACTATGATTCTTCTTCTCTAAGAAGATACTTCAGTCTGCTTACTCTTGCTTTCCCACCTCCCACTACCACCTACAGTTGTCTCCTAACCCACTGCCCCTGTGTCCCAGTGCTCAGGGCTTCTTTCTCCTTCTGCCTATTTGTGCCCTTCCTTCTCTTCACCATCCAAGATTTTTTTTTTTATGTTTTTATTTGTTCTTTTCAGTTATACATGACAGGAGAATGTATTTTGATATATCCTATATACATGGAGTATAGCTTCCCATTTTTATGGTTATATATGATGTGGAGTTGCAACATGGCATAGTCATATATGAACTTAGGAAAGTTCTGTCCGATTCATTCTACTTTCTTTCCCATTCCCATTTCTCCCTCCCTTCCCCTCACTCCACCTTGTCTAATCTGGTGCACCTCCCTTTCTCCCCTACCCCGCAGCCTATTGTGAGTCAGCATTCACATACCAAAGAGAACACTTGGCATTGGATTTGGGGGGATTGGCTTACTTCACTTAGCATGATAGTCCCCAGTTCCATCCATTTACCAACAAATCTCATAATTTCATTCTTCTTTAAGACTGAGAAATATTCCATTGTGTACATATATCACATTTTCTTTATCCATTCATCTGTTGAAGGGCACTAGGTTGGATACATAGCTTAGCTATTGTGAATTTAAATGCTATGAACATTGATGTGGCCACATCACTGTAGTATGCTGATTTTAAGTCCTTTGGGTATAAACCAAGGAGTGGCATAGCTGCATCAAATGGTGGTTCCATTCCAAGTTTTCTGAGGAATCTCCATACTGCTTTCCATTTTGGTTGCAACAGTTTACAATCCCACCAGCAATGTATGAGTGTGCCTTTTTCCCCACATCCTCACCCACATTTAGTGTTACTTGTATTCTTGATAATGGCCATTCTGACTGGAGTGAGATGAAATCTCAATGTAGTTTTAATTTGCATTTCTCTAATTGCTAGTGATGTTGAACATTTTTTCATACAGTTGTTGACCATTCTTATTTCTTCTTCTGTGAAGTGTCTGTTCAGTTCCTTAGTCCAATTATTGACTGGGTTATTTAGGATTTTTTTTTGGGGGGGGGGGTGTTAAGTATTTTTAGTTCTTTATATATCCTAGAGATTCATGCTCTGAGATGCAGACAGCAAAGATTTTCTCCCATTCTGTAGGCTCTCTCTTCACGTTCTTGACTGTTTCCTGTGCTGTGAAGAAGCCTTTTGTTTGATACCATCCCACTAGTGATTCTTGATTTTACTTCTTGGGCTTTAGGAGTCTACCATCCAAGACCTTGAGAGATAAGCTCATGTTTGCTCCTTCTCTGAACTGCTCACTCACTCTTGACCCACATCAATCCATGCCAACTACCCTGCCCAGAAGTTTCCTTTGAGATCCCTAATGGAAATTGCATTGCAACAGTAGAGAGCTTACTCTTCTTGTTCCCTCCGTAGCCATTGAAGGTCTTATCTTCCAGAACCTCCTTATTCCATAGTACCGTCATTGTCCCACGTGTTTGATCTGATTCAGGTCCACTTGCTCCTCCTTCACTGTATGAGAAACACCAGGGTCTGCTTCTGCTTTTTCTATTTCTTTACCTACCCCTTTGTTATTCCCAAAATTTTAATCCTGTTTCAACAGATTAGACATCATTACTTTATAGAAGACTCTGATCCATGTCTTACCTTTTTTTTCCCAGTCTAGACCCTTCAATTCAACTTTCATACATTCATCCCTTCTACACTCTGCTCAGTAGCAAGGACTAAGAAATATACATAATGACATTTGTACTTTCAATGACCTCCATAAACATAACTATAGGATAATATCTGCTTTCAAATATACTAAACATGTCAAAATGCTTTATCTAAAGATGAAACCATCTTCCTATTGCATACACCTGTCACCTTTTCCCACAGAAAACCTTTTGCTCCTTCTGTGTTTATAACTTTAGTTAATGGCCACACCATTCTTGCTAATTTAAACTCTGCTAAACAGCACCCTCTCCTGGGCTTCCCACTTACACATAATTTTGGAATCGACCTCTTCCCTTATTCCCCCAAGAATCTGATTCAGGTCATTGCTATTTCAGGGAGGCTGTGCATTGCAATTGGAGTGTCCAGACTCCACACACCACAGAGGAACAGAGCAGGGTGGGGTGGGGGAAGCAGCAACGGAGAGCGCACAAAATCAGAAGGAGTTATTCAGGACCAATTCATTTTCTTGAATCCTAGCACAGACAAAGGCCAGGATGACAAGTAGAGTCAATTCTCACCAGAATAGGACTCTCATGAGCCCTAAGTGAAGTTATCACAGTTTTCACCAATGGAAAAGGGAATAAATGGGGACATGATGGCGGTGCCTATACCACTGAGACTCAGCATGAAGACCATTTTCATCAGGCTTTGATATTAGCCCTCATGATATTTATGATTTCTCTCACCCAAACAAAAATTCATCTACAACAGGAATTCAAACATCTGTTAAAAGCATATTATTAACCAGCAGCAACATTTATTAAGTACTAGGCATAGAAAAGAGCACCTCACTTATATTAGACATTATTTAATTCTATTTAGATAAGGGAACCTAAGATCCAGTGACTGAAGTATTTCGCCCAGTACCTCACAATGTGTGAATGATTGGGTCAGAAGTAAAATCCAATTCTATCCAACACTTCGTCCACTCCCTCATGCTGAATGATCCCTCCAAGATGCTAAAGGGTCTTTCAAGAGGTCTTCCAAGGTCTCTCCCATGCTCTAATGCTTGCATGAAATTTCTTTATGAAAAGCAGACTACCTCTTGAAATACATAAAAGTAATGTTATTACTTGGAAGACAGAGTTAAATATGTTATTTTTATTTACCTTACTTATGGAAAGAAATGGCAGGAGTTGTATAAAGAGATGAGTAAAAGGAGGGTGGGAAAATAGAGACTGGGAGCATCTTGGATTCCTCACTCCAATCGCTTTACAATTTTGCCTAAGGCCAACCCAGAATTATCAACTCCAAATATCCAAGAATAGGACTTATCTCAAAAAACCAGCAGTATTCATTAAATATAGATGTGAGAAGGGAAACCCAAGTCCTATTTGCCCAAGGCAAAAACGTGAAGAAAACAATATAAGACTTTTTTTTTTCCCTTTGACCTGTGACATAATGCTGGATGCATGCATTTTGGCTTCCAAGAACTTAAGGTCATTGTGTTGAATTTTATCACTGTAAGTAGCTAATGTGAATTATTCAAACCAACCATCCTCTTCATTTCCAATTCTTGGTAGAAAACAAAACTAAACTCTAGTAGTTCTTTTTGGACTAAGACCTACCACACACTGTCTATGTGAGAATATAATTTATTCTCTCTACATCTTAGTTTTTTAATGTTTTTATCAGTGCATTAGAGTTATACATAATAGTTGGATTCATTTTGACAGAATCATACATGCATGGTTAGTTTTCTTAATAGTACTATTGTCATTAACTGACTTTGTAAAAATAGTAATAGAAAAATATCTTGCACATAGTAAGCATTCAAATGCTAATTGTCATCACTCTGGCCCCTAGAAAGTTCCATGAAAGAGAGATGTTAATCTATTTGATATGTTTGTTACTGTATCCCCTTGAGACTATAAAGTGTCTATACTGTAAGAGGTGTCAATGGGTGAATTTTTTTAAATGAAAGACAGGAAACATTTTTTGCTTAAGACTTCTAACAGCCTAACTAAAACTGAAGTTGCCTTTGTAATTATCCAGTCAGTCCAAAGCTTCTACTCTCTACCAGATCACTGAATACTGTTTTATATTCCTCTGGGGTAATAATTCTTTGTTTTCATAATTAGAAGTGTTTAAGGCAGTTGTGGCCCACCTCCTCATTTACCCTCTTGATACTTATCTCTCCCATCTGTTCGTCAAGTTGATTGTATCAGGGCCATCTCTAGGGAATGCAAAAACCCTTTGCATTTGGGGTTCTAATTTTTATGAGGATAATGTTGGAAGTACTATCATATTAATTAATGAAGATGAGGTCATCATCATTACTTGCATTATGAATCCCTCTCTTCCTTACTGGCCAGGTGTTTGATGGGCACTCATCCTACTGCTCAAACCCCCTTGTCGGGAAACTCCTGTAATGAATGCAAATGTGACTTTACCTGCTTCATGGGGTATTATGGCAGGCGATTAGCAAATGTTCCTAAGGTTCTTGGAAAGACATAATGGCACTATATGAATGTTACTGATTATTGCATTATGAAGCTTAAAATCATAATCACCCCTTAGATGGATTCACAGGGAAGGTAACAGAAACTTTTTCAAACAAAGCTTCCTTTCAGAGGAATATCAAAATAGGCATTGCTTTCCAGTGGTGAATGAATTAATATCAGATTTTTTTTTTTTTGCTCCTTACCTTACATACTTTAAGTATAAAAATAGTAAGAAGCTACACCATTGTGACTGAGCAGGGAGAAAGGAATATTAATACAATCAATAATTAATACAATCAATACAATCTGAGAGGTCTGGGTTGGGGATGTAGCTCAGTGGTGGAGCACTTGCTTAGCATGTAAAAGGCCCTAGGTTCAATTCCCAGTACTGGGGGAAAAAATGAAAGTCCTGCCTTAGAACTGGGTTACCACTCCAGGATAACACAAACACAATTTTTATGCAAGTGCCAAACAACACAACCTAGAAGGCAGGGTGGACATTAGTGAAGACCATGTATTCTCATGCCGATTGCTACCAAATTTATACTTCCAGTCCGAGCCACTTGTTGCTATCAGCCTACTTATTTTCTCTATGTAGACATCAAACAGGCTTCTCAAACTCAATGTGTCCAAAACTCAATGTGTTCTCCTCCAAAACCTACCACCACCAGCTTCCCAATATCTCTCAGTAGCAGCAATTCCATCCTTGCAATTGCAACAGCAAGAACCCTGGACTCCTCTGTGATGATTTTGATACGAACTATCCCCCCAATGCTTCTGCAAAGGCAAATGATTAGATTATGAGAGCCATAACCTGTTCAATGGATTGATCCATTTGGTGGGCTAATTACTTAAAAGGACTACAATACCGGGTGGTAACTATAGGCAGGTTGGGCATGGCTGGAGGAGGTGGGTCACTGGGGGCATGCCTTTGAGAGTTATATCTTGTCCCCCTGGCTCCTCCTCTCTCTCTCTCCTTCCCAGGTGCCCTGAGAAGAGCAGCTTTCCTCCCCCAAACTCTCCACTGTGATGTTCTGTCTCACCTTGGGTCCAGAGCAATGGAGTCAGCAGACCTTGGATTAAATTTCTGAAGCTGTGAGCCAAAGTAAATTTTTTCTTTTTCTAAGTTGTTCATCTTGGGTATTTTGGCCACAGTGGTGAAAAGCAGACTAACACATTCTCCTTACCTCTTTTCTTTATCTTACATTCCCTATCCAAACCAGCAGTGAAACCTGCTAGCTCTCTTTTCAGAACATCCAGAATTCCTGACCACTTTTCTATAGTGCTACTATTCTAGCCCACGGGTTCATCTATGCCTGCCTGGAGCAGAGAAATAGTCCTTAATTGATCTCACGGCTTTATCCCTTGCTCCTTATTTATTTATTTACTTGTTTGTTTGTAGTTGTAGTTGTAGATGGGCAGAAAGCCTTTATTTGTTTGTTCTTATGTGGTACTGAGGATTTAACCCAGTACCTCACACATGCTAGGCAAGCGCTCTGCCACTGAGCCATAGCTCCAGCCTTCCCTTGTTCCCTTTTAATGTAATCTTAGAAAATCAAATCCTTACATTCTCTATTCTAAAATAAAGACTCCCCACTTGACCGTTACTAATAACTGAAGAGTCTTTATATGATCTTATAAGAACCTACATGATATGGCCCCTTCCACTCTTTCAGCTTATCCCCTACATCTCTTACTTCCTCTTCCCATTCTAGCCATACTGACTGGCCTCCCAGCTACTTTTGGATTGTGTGAGGCATGCACTTGTCTCAGGGCCTTTGCTCTTGCTGCCCCACCCTTTCTCCAGACATTCATATTAGCAGACTCCCTCATACATTTCCAACTTGATAAGAACATCCTAAGTCTTTCTCTTTTCAAAGTTTGCAAGACTCACCTCACCCTAACAGTCCTTTATTTGTAAGACTCACCCCACCCTGACAGTCCCTTTAGCCCTTCTCTGAAATTTTTCTTCTTTGTACTTAGCACTGTGTGACATTACTTGTCTATTTATTGTTTACCTCCCCCATTTGAACATACTCAACACAAGGCAGTCATTTTTATCAATTCTTTTCCTTTTGTGTTCACAGCTCTGTCTCCATATCTGACATATAACAAATACTGAATAAATCTTTAATTTTTTGTCATTTTATTGGTCCCTTTTATCCCAAGTATCAGAATCATTGCACTAGTTATCTGTGTTAAAGAGCCACATGGCACCCGTGCGTAAAGATGCCAGAAAAGTGATCGTCTTAATCCCAAATCCTCAAATGTACAACTTCTGGGCATAAAGATATTAAAGTGCAAAGTTAGAATTTGATTTTCTCATTGTTATTAATATTGAACACTAGTCCCCTAATTATAAAATGCAAAGCTGGTTTTCATTCCTGAACCAGGCTGGAGGGGAAGAAATCAAACCAAGATGAGCATTTCATACTCTCGCACCGTCCCTTGGATATAAGAGACAGTTTTGTTCAACAGCTAAAACAATGTTTTTAATGTGTAAATTCCAAAAGAAAATGAAAACTGGCAGCTACTTGATGTTTAACAAAAAAAAAAAAAGAAATTAAGACCTCCTGTTGAGTGATCATTAAGATCTAGAGCTGCTGTAATTCCCTCTAATAAAAAATAATTTATGATTTTCTTGGAGCTGAGAAAATGATGATGCACCTGAGCCTCTGATTTATAAAAAATGCATTTCCAGCTCTTTTATAAAAAAAAAAAAAAAACTGCATTTTTATTCCGGATTTACAGCTCTTCAGTCAAAGCAAATCCTAACAGTAAGTCCTTATGAGAAGGAAAAGACACAGAAGGAAGAAAGAAAGATCATCTAAATTGCAGGGAGAAAGGAGGAGCCTTCAGGAATTAACTTAGAAGGTCCTCAGATGTGACACAGTGGCCTTCCCAGGACATCAAATCAGCATCTCCCAATTGTCCTGTCTTAATTGTGGGTCGTCCTTTTCTTATTCTATATTACCTGTCCTCTGATTCTAGAGACTTCCAAGGGCAGGAATCCATCTGCTTCACCAACATCCTTGCCGTGTCTGTAATAACAAACAGCAAACAATAGGTGCCAATTACAAATTTGTTAAATGAATAAATGCATTAAACACGTTTCTTCTTGCACTATGCCCAAGGAGGAGTTATGATTTCAACCCTCACTACTTAATGAAATAATTTGAACATTTAATATTTGAGGGAAATACATGCTTTTGCAAGGTGGATGTCTTCCACGTAAAAATTAGCACCATATAAAAGAGTCCTCTTAGGTGTAAGCCCATCCCCGCTGCCCTCCCCAACTCCCAGTACAATAAATGAAATGTACATTTCTGTTGGCTTGTATTTGCTGGTGACATTTAGTTTTAATTCAAACCAGTCTTCATAAATTCTGGTACTGTGCACAACATCTTAAATGGCTGTATTCTTTATTCAAAATCATCCCTCTCGCTCCCAGAATTGCAGTAAATAGATCTTTTAAAGGGGAAATAAAACTATTTCAACAACAGACCTATTTCAGCAGTTTTTCAAAAGGTATTTCTTTCATTCCCTTGGCTAGAGTTTTCGTTTTATGCTTGGAAAGTTGTGTTATATATACATGTATTTTAGTCCAAATGGATGTGGTATTTTTTTTTGTTGTTGCTATTGTTGATTTTGGCTTTTCTATTTTCCACTTCAGTATGTTCACAAAAGCAAAACTACATATTTCTTTTATTCTTTGTTTTGTGAGTCTCCATTATTGAACCCATGTTCTATTTTAAAGAAAAGAATACTCAGGATACTCTGATTCATATTTCCCCCAAAATGGAAAGAAATCAGATATATAGATCAGAATATCTATAGCACATGATAATCTCAAATAACCTTTATTTTTAAATTTTTTTTAGTTGTAGATGGACACAATATCTTCATTTATTTATTTTTATGTGATGTGGAGGATTGAACCCAGAGTCTCACACCTGTGAGGCAAGTGCTCTACCACTTAGCTACAGGCCCAGCCCTAACCTTTCATTTTTCTATACAACTTTTTAGAAGTAACTTACGTACATGACAACCTTTTCAAATGTTTTCTTCCCATATACCCTAAATATCAGCAAGCGGTCATCAGAATTATAATCTAGCCAGAGAGAATTTCATGCTATCTCCACAAAACAGGGGAGAGATTACCAAAGGGGGAGAGAATACTTCAAGAACCTGGCTCTTCCTTCTGATCAACATGTCCAGTACCCATAACCCAACTCTCCAGCCCCAAGCCCAACAACGACCTTAAACTCCAGGTGAATGAAGATATAGGAATAAAATAAAGCCATGTAATATTTTGCTATATCTTTGAATGAAGTAATTACCAAATATTGTTGCTTTCTTCTGTCTACTTTATATTTCTAACTTTTTTCCATTGACATGTATCACATTAAAAATCAAAGTTTAAAAACATTTAAGAAAGTAAATCCTTTTAAAAACAAAAAATAAAGTCCTCTGATTCAACAATGTTTCCTTGTTTAAACTGTGCATCTTCCCTAATTACCAGATTAACCATATGAACCATAGGAAGAACTGGTGCTAACCTGTTCTAAAGGTGACTAATAAGATGTTGATTCCAAGGAGAGTGGCCAGGGACAGGGACAGACATGTTTATTCAGGACCACAGAACTATTACTGTGATAACCTCCACCCATGTGAGGTAGGTTTTTGCTTTGTCTCTGCTTTCCTCTTAGAGGCATACAGAGTTACCATGGCTTCCGAGGGATTACATCTATCAGTCGACATGATCAGTGGCTCTTTTTCTAGACAAATCTTTTGATAGATAAACATCAAGTCACATAGCTTTTGGAAGCATTAAGGGAAAAAGAAAACAAAACAAAACAACAATAACAACAACAAAAACCCCTCACGTTAACACCTGCTTTTCCTCACTTGTATTTATTCTTTACTAACACTAAGGGTCAATTTTACCACCTAACACATTATCAGCTTATATATCTGTTCCTCTTTTCGGTCCCTGTCTATAGCCATCTGTGGCTCACATTGCCGCAACCATATTAGAAGATTTTGCATTCTGCTCTCTTCATTTAATTTGTATAGATGGGATTCTTATTTTAAACAACCATGTATTTTTAATTCAAGGAGAAAAAAAATAACTCTGTGAGGTTTTGACTGGAGATATCTTTCCACCAAGGCATAAACTCTAAAAGTAAACATATCTATTAAAATTAATTACCCCAAATTGCCTGAGTAAGGTAAACAGCAAACCCAGAGCCAAGTGCTAAAAACTTGAGAGAGAGTCAGTTATCAAGCTATCTAGTAAAAGCCTCCAAAAATCGATAATCCTCCAGCCTACTTTTATGATGACATTAGAAATAGCATTTAACTTTTTTTATATAAGGAATGATCTCATGGAAAGCTGCCCTATGCTAATCTTTTAAACCTATTACCAACATTTTGTGCATCATAATCCTAGCTAAATCAGATTATATTTATTTATTTATTTATTTAGGTTCTTCCAACAACAGCATTTTCTAACAGGTCCCTGCCAAGCAGTAATACCATTCATTTACTGACTATTGCCTGGGGACTAGCCATGCATGACTCACATTAACAGTGATGGGAGTTTATGGGCATGCCCAAGGTCTATGGAACAAATGGAGTAACCCATTATTGGTTCTTCTCCTCTCAGATCTATTTAACATAGATCGTAAAAAGAATTTGGTCTGCTATGCTTTACTCAGTTGCCGTATTCCATTCAGTTCATCTATCCGAAGTGTGTTTTCCCTTTGGACTCGGGTATCACTTATTCTCACGAGTTTACACATAGAAGGCAATGCACACCTCAAACCATTATCTGAAGAATATTTCTTGATTAGCCTCCTGTTGTTTCTTAATGATTCTGTTGGCATAATTACAAGGAAATTTGATATGCAGAAAAGTTGTTAAGCAGGATATAAATTTGTACCCTAATAACACCAAACACTGCATATTCTCATACAATGGAGGACAGTTGTTTCACAACGGAGCAGTCTGTCAGTGTGCTTTCCTACTATTACCCAACAACTATGCTTACTTACAGCTATGCAAACAATTCAATATGAGACCCTTAATGATGATGAAATAAATGACAGTCTATCCATCCAAGCCATTCAATATGATGGCAGTGGTGTGTATTATCAAAAGGCACCCAGGACACATTACCAATTAATGTGTGGCCAGTCCATGTGGTATGTGATGTTATTCTACTTTTATACAAGTGTTTGAATGGACCACAGAAAAATGCAGGTTAAAGTCTTATCAGTGACCATCTCTGGATGTAAGATTGCAGGTGACATATTATCTTTTTTTCATCTGCCAATGTTTTCTGTGATGACAAGGACAAATCTGTGTGCTAAAAAGCTTGGGGAACATGTTTTCAGGAGAGAGAGTTGTAATTAGAAGCAAGAGAGACAGAAAAACCAGATTGTCTTTTGGTGTTATCAGACACATGGATGCAACTTCAGGTAAACAATAACTTCATTTATTTGGGGGGAAAAGTCCAGAATTGAACAATCAGTTTGCAACTTCCAGGACACAGATGGTTAAACCGTAAAAGCCAGAGTGTCTTTGCTGTTCTTTGTCCTGTGCTGCAGACTAGTTCAATTTCCTTACCCACATGTCCTCCATTAATTGCCTTTTCAATGGATTACTAATAAGTTTTTGATGTTAAGCAAACATCAATGCTCCTATTAAAGTGAGACCAAACACTGTGACTATTTGTTTAATAACACAGTCTGAATGAAGGACGAAGTTCAATTAGCTCTGGAGCTGATACAGCCTTCATTAGGAAGGAGAGGCAATTAAAAAGTGGAAGGCTGCAGGAGGCACTGATGTGCACATCATGCAGCAAGCGCAAAAGGACACGCGGCACAGAGCTCCTCTGAAAAAAAACTGTAACCTGAAGACTTCAGACAGAAAGAAGGATCATTAGCACAAAATTAAGCACCCTAATAGGGTGATCCTTATCCTGCTAGCTCCAGAAGAAATATGAGGCCAAATCACATCATCTAAATAAACTGCAGGGTGTCAGGACAATTGGAAGGAACAGGAATTGCCTGGCAGGTAGAACTTCATTTAGAACAGGGCTTGGTTCATAGACACTGTTCAATGGATACTACCGAGCACTATTAGGGGAGTTAGAGAACCCACCTGTACCATTAACAAACTGTGTGACCTTGAATAAACCACCCAACTTCTATAGACATGTGTTTCCATTTTGGTAGAAAATTAGGGAAATAAATGAATAAGCTCCTCTAGTAATTAATGACAAATTACTGCTTCTTATCATTGTTATCCTAGTGATCCAGGAGATAATGCAAACCACAAATTGCCTAACAATTAACAGTAATCATATGACTTTCTGAAATGGATGTGATAAGGCTTAATACAAGTGCCACAACTTTTTTTGAAGATACATATGGGTAAGAATTTTATTCAGTGAGTAAAAACCCCGGGATTTCTCTGATCTATTCTGTACATGTCATAGAGATTTTAAACTGATATAATAAATCAAATGTCTTTTTATAAAATTTTTTTTGTAGTTGTAGATGGACAGAATGCTTTTATTTTATTTATTTTTATGTGGTGCTGAGGCTCGAACCCAGTGCCTCACGCATGCTAGGCAAGTGCTCTGCCACTGAGTTACAGCCCCAGTCCTCAAATGTCTTAAAAAAAAAAAATTTTTTTTTTTTTTTGCAATGTTGGGTGTTTACAACTTGGTGCCAGATATATGGAGATAAATAAATGTGACTAAAGTGTGAAGAGGAGATTTTTTTCATCTATTAAATGGTTTAATGACAACTCAGTCATACTCCAAGGTCACTTTCAACATCACAGCTTTGTGAAGCGGCCCACAGGGATCAGACCAGCTGCCTAGTGTCTGCTTATCCTCTGGATCTCCCAGGAGAGGGAGAAGGCAGTCAGCCTTCCACAGCAGACACAGCAGCTGGGAGTGCAGGGGCATTTTGAAGAGGGGCATGAGAATGTTACAGTCTAGCAGACAAGGGGGTAGGAGGAAGGAGTAATAGCAAAGGATCTGAAAAGGAATAAGAATTGCACTCAAGTGCAAAGGTAAGCAGTTTCACTTCTGGAGAGTTATTCTCTGGAAATATTTGTTGGAGTGGGTAAAGATATATTTGTTCAACACAAATAAGTGGTGTTCACTGTAGAACAGAACCCTACAGGAGAAATGAGGGAGGGAGATAGGTGAATATGTGGAAGGTATAGACCCAAAGGCTTCTACGCAGTGGTAACTACAAACGCACAGATCCTAAGGAGAAATTCTACTTATTATAGTCAAGAAATGGCAAAAAAATAAAATAAAATAAATAAAATAAAAATAAAAAAAATAAGGTGACTGATGTGAAATGAAAGCAGGAGAATGTAGACATCAAGGTCAGAAAAGGTATAGGATGCTGGTTCAAGGAGAGTCTTAAAGACCACGGCAAACACTCTGGATTTTAGTGAGTTAGGTAGAGAGCCACTGAAAGTATTTGAGCACATTGACTTTTATCTGACTGAGGTTTAAAAGATCACCTTGATTACTACTGAAAAGTAGAGAAACAAGCTACAAGACAACAACAGTAATCCAGATTAAAAGGAACAACAAATTACACCAGAAGGTGATGGGAGGAGGTGCTGAGAAATGGGCAATATCTGCAGGTATTTAAAAATAATACCTAATACCTATAGCAGCTTGGGAAGCTGAGGCAGGAGTATCTCAAGTTCAAAGCCAGCCTCAGCCATTTAGCAAGGCCCTAAGTAACTTAGCAAGACCCTATCTCAATTTTTTTTTAAAAAATGTAAAAGGTATGGGGATGTGGCTCAGTAGTTGCACAACCCTGGGTTCAATCCCCAGTAACAAAACATAAAAAAATAATAATAATAATATCTGTAAGACTTGATAATGGGTTGGATGAATGTGTTAGAGAAAGAGGCACCAACTACAGTGACAGGATTTTAAGCCTGAACTAGAAAAATAAAACTGAGATTAGAACTGGTGACAACAATCAGGGTACTCATTTTTTTACACACTTTACTATTTCCCTGTGATCACAAGCTAAAACCCACGAAGAGTAGAATGGCTACAGCAATGATGGTCCATCCGTGCTACAACCACACATCCTAAGACATGTACAACATAATTAAATTAGCCACAAGTGACAGGGCACTCTATTTGCTGTGATGTCACTAATATATATTTCATACCTTCATCTATTCAATCATTAATAATACACAATTACATTTTAATAATAGCTACTTCTGTGGGAAATTGGCGAGTGGGAGAAAGGAACTTTCATTATCTTGTTTTCTAATATTATTTGAGATCTTAAAAATTTAGCCTATTTTCTTATTGCTAATTAATGTTTAGCTTAGTATGTAATCATGTTGTAATTTAAGAAGAGAAGTTCTGTTTTCATTAAATAGTCAAAACAACACTGTCTTGCCAGTGGACAGGTATGAGACTGTGGTGAAGGGCTTAGATTTTGAAGTTAGACTCTGAGCTCAAGTGCTGGTTCTCCTTTATGCAGGCTGTGTGACCTAGGGGAGATGGCTCAGACTCTTCAGCTACTCATCTTTCAAAAGAGAACATAGTATCTGCATGAGAAAGTGGCTGTGAAAATTACCTGGGATGATGATCATAAGATTCTTAAAATAGTGCCTGCATAACACATGAAACAAAAAATGAGTTAGAAGTCTTAACATGAGACAAGCCAACACAGAGTTTATAGTGGTTTTTTATTATTATTTATATATGATAGCAGAATGCATTATAATTCTTATTACACATATAGAACACAATTTTTCATATCTCTGGTCATATACAAAGTATATTCACACCAATTTGTGTCTTCATACATGAACTTTGGATAATAATGACCATCACATTCCACCATCATTTCTAACCCCATACCTCCTCCCTTCTCCTAGTACAAAGGGATGCATGGGATGTGTTGTACCTCTATTTAAAGTTGTGTGTTAAGGTAGGAGCAAAATGGTGATCAAAGAGGTATGACTTGGTGTCTTAAAATGCCAACAGAATGAGATATTGGTGAGTTGAGAAAGAGTCCTTGTAAGAAAAAGAGATGTGCATGAATTAATTTGTAATAGAAAACTAATTACTTTCCTGAAGACCTGATCTTTTTTGAAATATGTCATTACTATTACAATGGCTCCTTTTCCTAGTCCTCTTTACCATAATTTTCCAGAATTGATGGTGCCAGAACATAAGGCCCTTATTTTGCCCATAAGGAGAATCTTAAAGTTTTAAGCCAACATCAACTTGTCAGCTATTACTTGGAGGCAAAAGAGTTAAGTATTTTCTTCTCAGTTTAATTTTTTAATCTTTTATACTAGTATGCTAAAATCACATAGTTTATAAAATATACTAACTGGAATATGTCTTTCTTTTACTGACCTCACATTACTTGAAAGATCTGAATTCTGCACATACATCTTCATCATCACTAAATCCACATTTGAGATGTCTAACAGTCTTCCAGAGTTCATTGTGATCACTTTAACCGAAGTACTTTGAAACCATGTATAAGCCAATTGGTAGCAATGTCACCCATGTCCCAAGTACCCCTCAGCATTACATGCAGGCACTCACTCTTCTCGTCATCCTATAGATTCCAAATCGCTATAATCCAAACACGTACAATTTTTCCCTTTTAAATGACCCTAAGATTTTGTTACAGTGACATAAAATGCTTGAAGACATAAGGCAATACCTCTAGGAACAATAACCAAATATTTGCAAATTTTTTTCTTCTTTCTTTAACTTGCTAGGTCAGAAGCCTTCTAAAGCATCCAAAACTAGGATTCAATGAGGTCATTAGGGAATATGTGTTTATCACAAGTCATACTACTGTTTTACAGTAAATATCTTCAGAGGGGTTCCATAAGAACTTTTTAGTAAAAGCCACTCCTCTTATGGAAGTTCATGTTCTGAGGAAAAGACATTCAGTCCTTCTTATGGTTATGCATCAATCATGCCATATGCTAAGCACCTTATTACGCACAGATGGTCCCTGGCTTACAATGGCTTAACATGGTTTTCTGACATTATTAGAGTGTAAAAGTGATATGCATTCATAAGAAATCATACTTCCAATTTAGAATTTTGATCTTTTCCTGGGCTAGTGATATGTGGTGCATGCTTCCATGCCATGGTGGGCAGCAGCAGCAACCACAGCTCCCAATCATCAATGCCATCACCTTGGGAACCAACTGATATTCTACAATAGACCATGCAGCTGAACTATGATGTTCAGTAAGTGGGGTACTTTAAATGTATTTGCAACCTAAGATACTTTCAATTTATGATAGGCTTACTTACGATATTTCAATCTATGATAGCTTAACTCCATTGTAAATTGAGGAATATTTATAATTTTATAATTCCCCACAGGGCTAGTTAATATCATTGTTGCTATTTCCAGATAAAAAATAATTGAGATAGTCAAGTGACCTGAGACCACAATACTAACAAATGATAGAGTAAGGACCCGAATCTTGAAAATCTCAGGGTCTTAGTGGTCACTTTGTATTGGGCTCCCAGTCAAGGATAATGGCATAAGTTTCCATTGTGAAGAAAGGCTAAGAGTAAAGAAAGAGAATTTCCAGAGAAAAGCATGCTTCCTTTTTATTACAAAAAAACAAGAATTCAACAGGAGAAGGAAATATGGTCAAAACTGGGTGTTCTTTTTTAAATCAACATAATTATAAATCTTCATGGATCAAATGAGAGCAGTCTTTCAAAGACAGAGGCACAGCTATTTTAAGATTTTTTTTCTACAGAGGACAGTATGAGAACATGAGGGAGTTCAGGAAAATTCTCTCCCAAATGCAACTTGTTAGAGCCTAAAAGTTTTACTTAAGGAAACATTAGAACTTACCCTTTCCGGCTTCTTCTTTTAAAGTAAAGGGTTAGGAGGAGGAAGTGTGATATTCTTTTCCCTATGACTAGAATTTCTACATAATAACAGTTTCAGAATCAGTGGGTAGAAAATGTCATATTGGATAGTCAGCTGTGTGGGAAGAAATGGGCAGGCTGCAGTCGATGCTCAAAACAAGAAAATGTGATTCTGATACCTCGGAAGTTTATTCAGTAACGCCTTTGTGGAATACACCAGATTATTCAGGTTTGGTCCTCAACCAACAAGGGTTACCAAGGTTACATTTGTATCTCGAGTACTCATTGACTAGCACTTTGTTAAGCATTTAAGATTATTAAAAATGCTTTCTGCCCTTACTTTATTTAAAATGTGAGAGTAATTATCTTAGGGTGATAGAATTATGTTGATATTTATTTTCTCTTTTGACTGTATTTCCTAGCTATAGCACCAAGAGCAAATTAATCTCCCTAAGCCTCCATTTCCTTACCTATAAGAACTCTCACAGAGTTCATGGGAGGAATAGATGAAATAATGATATGTAGTGACTGTTTTCAATAAATATTAGCTATTATTTCATTTTTATTGCCATTTTAAGTACCATCTGGTTTTTATGGGGCCTTCACTATCCAACTGTGATTGGAGTATAGTAACAACACTTATCTGATATTAAATAGCTCTTATTTAGCTAATTAATTGCTACCACAAAGCAATGTGTAATTAAGTGTCATTTCATTGTTCAAATGACCACTTGGATGAAGAAAAAAAGCCTGCCTCACTCCTCCTGTGGCTCATGTCATAGTTACTTTTCTTCCATTCCTTTTCTCCGTAAGTCTTCCAGGAATAAGTGAGCTCGCTTCCCTGGCTATGTGTAGGAATAATAGACAGCCATACCTAAGCCACAGCTAGTGTGAAGATGTGTCTCTCTACCCAGAGCTGGAGGGGAAAGAACATGGCGGAGAACTCAGCAGGAAGTCCCAGTCCTGTCCTTGCTTACATTATTACCTTCATTCTAGAGCCTGGGCCTTTTTCTCTGTAAAGATTAGTGGGTACAATCGACAGGGTCCATAATGCAGCTGGCATAAAACAGCAACTCAAATAAGAGACAAGGTTATGAAAGTGGAGATGAAGAAGAAAGGGAGAAAAATGTATGAAGTCAAAGTCTGAGCTTCACTGTAGATTTTTTTCTTGGTAACCCTTGGATGCTGGGAGCCATTAGCCAAGTAGGTATGACAATTTCCTTGCCAGCGTACCCCATGTTGCTTAGTGGAAGGACTCGTGGAAATAGGACATTTTGCAGTGACATTGCATGTAAGGTGACCTTGCTCAAGGACCAGGGCGGATCCGGGTTTAGGGCGTTCCCGGTTTAGGACAATCCGGGTTTAGGGTGGTTCCAGGTTTAAGGTTATTCCTGCTGGGAATAGGGCGTATCCTGCTGCCTGAGTTCCCCTTGAGTTCTCACGGGATTCAGACAGTATTTTTGGGAGACAGAAGCCCAGTGGGGGTGGATCTGGGCAGAGAACGTGGATTTCCCTAGAACGTGATTGTAGACGGCTGGTGTGAGTTCGGGAATAAAGAGTTGCTGTTTGAATCTACAAGCTGTGTGGTCGCTCGTGATTTTGTGCCCAGCCAGACTGCGGCATTTGGTGGCCCGTACGGGTTGAGGGTCGGAAACAATGAAATGTAGAAATCCAAGGGGAAAAACATGTTCTCATATCTGTTCTACCCCAGGTTCCAATCAGTTTCACCTGATAATTATCTCAAAACTTAATTGTTTTCAATTCCTCATAATCACCTATACAGAATCTATAAAACTCTTCTTAATTTCTATTATACATTAGTAAGAGAATACTGTTGTCTTTATAACCAATGATATGAGTGCTGCTTGCATGTCTCTTATATTTCTTTTATGGTAGGTTTAAACGTTGCCTTGAAAAGTAAATTTTTCATCATTTTCTTACTATATCAATCAACAACCCTTAACAAAAGTGACTTTATTCATTCAGTCATTTTTTGTGTGCATTCATTAATTCATTTATTTATTCATATAAGCAAATCTGTTGAACAACTTATGGGTCAGAGCTGTGTTAGTTCCCAGAGGAAAAGAGAGGCAACCCTCACTCACCCTCCCCGGCTTATAGTCTAGTGGAATCACACACATCGTCCAGTGAAGGGAGCAGAGGAATAATTCACTGACACCTAGGGCACACCATACTGCAGGAGATCATTTAGCTGCATCCTCATTTAACCCCACAACAGTCAAGTAAAGTAGGACTCTTTTTATTTCCCAGATTTTCAAGTGAAGACCACCATGACATCCAGAGGTTAAGAAACTTTTCTAATATAGTCGTAAGCTCAGCCAGCCTTAGGCAAAACAATAAAAGTGACTGTAATGTGGATGATTCATGACATTGTCTTGCCCTCATCTTGCCACACAGAGCCCCTGTCTGATCTTTTTCTGTTTTCCTTAAACTCTACCATACAAACAATAAACCACTCAGCCAAAATGGTGTTCATTAAAATTTTAATCCAATAAGCAACATTTCCCTGAAGCCCAGTGTCTCTAGCATTTTAGGGATATTGGAATGATCTGGATGGCCCCCTCAGGACACAACTTGCTGGGCTCCCACATTTGATTCAGCAGATCTGCAGTGGGATCAGAGGACTGGCATTGCTAACAAGTCCCCCAGTACTGATGCTTCAGGACAGGGACCACACTTTGAGAATTATTGCTCTGAACCAAAAGATTATGGCCTCTCACCTGTCTAAGACATAGGACTCAAAGTAAACAACAACAATCTGCAAAACTCTCCTTGTTACCTATTAAAACGTGGGAACAGGAACAGCTAAAGCACATGAAATTTGCTTGCTTAAGCCATTTTACAGGAGATGCAAATGAGGTTTGAAAAGTTGTGTGACTTCATCATATAGATACAAGTGCTGACTTCATCAATAAGATCCCTAAAGTTCAAGACATAAATCTAAGAATCAATAAGTGGGATGTCATCAAATTAGGAAGTTTCTGTGCAGCAAAGGAAATTATTAGGAGCATCAGAGAGATCCAACAGAATAGGAGAAAATCTTTTCCAGCTACTCCTCTGACAGGGGATTAATTTCCAGAATAAACAAAGAACTAAAAAATCTCAATACCATAAAACAAGTAATTCAATCAATAAATGGGCAAAAGAATGAAACATAAATTTCTCAAAGAAGAAACACAGGCTTCTTGGAGCTTACACTTATAGGAGCTTACACCGAGCACGGAGCGGCCGAGTTCCGGCTCCCGGAACTTCCCTGGACCGGGGCTAGGAGCCCGCGGAAACTGCTTCTCGGTCCGGGTCCTGCTGAGGGCCGGTCAGGACTCACCCGTTGCTTTGGTTGCCCGGCAAGGGGAACGAAATGCTGCCATTTGCATAGGATACCAACATGGCAGATATCTGATGTCAGCAGAAAGCGGCGGAGGAGAGAACTTCATCAATACCAGCGGTGACATAAGCAGTTGGTCTCCTGGTAGGGGGGGTGAGGCACAGTTACCCGAGTATCCTCAATTTACCCGAGTCTCCTCGAGCCAGAGGGGAGGAGCCGGGCCGCTGCCAGCGCCCGGAGCAGGCCCAGCGGCTCGCCAGCGTGGTGACCGCGTGACCCCAATTGGAGTAGGGGGCGGAGCGGAGCCGCCACTCACACCCGCAAGGTGGGCAGACCCGCGAACCAGTGGTACATGGGCGTGGTAGGAGGGGCAGGGCAGAGCCGCTGTTCGCGCTTGCAAGGTAAACAGACCTGTGACAGCCTGGCGGGTCAGGCCCAGTGGCCTGCCAGGTGTGGTACACATGTCACCCCGAACTGGAGTAGGGGCAGAGCAGATCCTTCTCCCACGCCCAGATCAGGCCCTGCCGGGTGTGGTGGTCACGTGACCCAATTGGAGTGGGGCGGA
>NW_025999869.1:10635172-10729664 GCF_001458135.2 Marmota marmota marmota
AGGGGAGGGGAGAGGTGGGGAGGGGGGAGGGTGGAGGATGGGAAAGGCAGCGGAGCACAACAGACACTAGTATGGCAATTTGTAAATCAATGGATGTGTAACTGATGTGATTCTACAATCTGTGTATGGGGTGAAGGTGGGAGTTCATAACCCACTTGAATCAAAGTGTCGAGTATGATTTGTCAAGAAATTTGTAATGTTTTGAACAACCCACAATAAAAAATCAAAAAATAAAAAAAAAATTAAAAAAAAAAACACAAATGGTCAACAAATGTGAAAAAAAAAATGTTTCACATGACTAGCAGTCAAGGAAATGCAAATCAAAATTACATTATGATTTCATCCCATTCGAGGCAGAATGGTAATTATCAAAAATACAAATAATCATAAATGCTGGCAAGGATGTGGGGAAAATGTACACTCATACATTATCGGTGGGACTGCAAAGTGGTGCAACCACTTTGGAAAGCAGTGTGGAGATTCCTCAACAAATTAGGAATGAAGCTACCATATGAACCAGCTATCCCACTCCTCTGTATTTATCCAGAAGAACTGAAATCAGCATACTGTAGTGACACAGCCAGTGGCACAATTCACAATAGCCAAACTATGGGATCAGCCTAGATGCCCATCAACAGATGCATGGGTCAAGAAAATGTGACATATATACACAATGGAGTTTTATTCAGCCCTAAAGAAGAATGAAATAATGGCATTTGCTGGTACACGAATGGAAATAGAGAACATCACATTAAGTGAAATGAGGCAGGCTCAGAAAAATCAAGGGTCAAATGTTTTCTTTTATAAGTGTAAGTGAGGGCCAAATAAGGGAGAGAAGGCTGTGTGGGAGGGGGATGAATGTCATCAATTCATAGGGAAGATGGGTGGTGTAGAAGAAGGAAAGGAAAGAGAGGAGAGAAGGATGGGAAAGGGAAGGAAATATGGAATGATTTAACAAAATTGTATTATATGCATACACAGATGTACCAAAGGGGACTGTACCTTTATGTATATGTGGAAAGGACCGGTCAAAATACATAAAGGAGTGAAAGGAAAAACAAAAGTTGTATGAGCCAGAACCAGCTACTCAGGAGGATGAGACAGGAGGATGCTTGAGCCCAGTAGTTTAAGAAAACATAGTGATTCTCCATAACTCCAAATTAAAAAAAAAATGTGGTCTAGGACAAGTGACAAAGCTGAGACCTAGAGTCAGAGGCTATGTGATATATAGGCCAGAAAGTGCTCCTAACTCCTATGCCAGAACTTCTCATGGGAAGGGAGGTGAATGAATCACACAGATCAGACATTGCTCCCCTTAGTGCCCATGGTGGGGCAGGGATGGTCTGCACCCCATGAACAGCTTCATCCAGGCTAAGTCCAACTGAATCTCTTGGGGTTTCTCTTATGCTCTGACCTAGACCCGTGACTTCCAATATGATCTGATCTGGAATGAACCCCCCAAGAATGTACATTTCTCTTATTTACATCAAATTTGGAGAAGAATTAGATATTTGTTAATGCCTTCAGGAGATATGAACCATGGCGAAAAAAAAAATCCTTCCTATTTTACTTCTTAAAATATTCTGAGTGGGCTTTAAGTACCCATGTCAAGAGCCAAGCCCAACAGGGCAAGCATCTTGCCCTCAGCTGCTCAATTTTCCAAACATCAATAAGCTTTACAGATCAGACTGGTATTGGGTTAGTGGATTTTTTTAAATCTCACAAATGATCTGAACTAGAAAGATGGCCTAGAAGCAAACCAAACTGAATTAATTTTCTTTGAAATCTGCATTTTATATATATGGTCAGTCCTGATTTTTGACAAACATAACCAGAGCATCAACTTCCCCTAAAATAGTTTCGTGACCCACTGAAACTGAATCTGATCCAACCTTAAGTATGTGTTGGAGTGTGAACCATAGGAGGAGAAGGGCAGATGAGTCAGTGTGTGTTAGAGGTCAGAAAACCATTCTCCTGCCCAACTCATGATGAAATGCCTCCTCTACATGCCTGTTCTCTGCTGTGCTGCACCCTGAGACCCCACAGCAGCGCTGAATCATAGCCTCTGCTCTCCTGGAACCTTGTGCCCAGGGAGCAATAGTGCAGTGGATGCCCTGGCAGAGGGAGCAAGCCAGGCTCCACTTACACACATCTAAACACACAAGACTAATAAAGGCAAGTGGGGGAAAAAAATGACAAAGTAAAATTGTAAAGTAGATGGAGTTAGCATTGTCTCTCTGGCAAGACTTTGCCTTTCCTGTATAGAATTCAGGGTATCATTAATTTTCCCCAAAATCTCTGCCCTACAGAACAACTGTGATGCCTGAGACCCTCCATCACTCATCCCCTCTTTTTGGGGAGGCCGTATTTGGTCACGTATCCCCAGAAGATTTATTCCTCAAGCCAGGAGTTCTCAGACTTTGATAAGTATAAGAATTTCCCAGAGCAGTTGTAAAAGTGCCGATTCCTGGGCATTTCCCTCAAGATTTAGAGTCAGTTTTCTAGAACAAGATAGCAAAGACTTCATTTGTCACAAGCCAGCTGAAGCGCTTGATTCTTTTGATGCCAGAAAGCAAGCTTTTTATGCCGTGTGTCATTTATTGCTCAAAGTAGCCCTACTTCATAGACATGGAAGTAACAAGAATATTTTTAAATTTCCCTAAACTTATAAAGCAAGAAATTAGCAAAATTAGGATCCTAACAGAGATTTCTAGCCCCCAAACCAAAAGAACAACCCAAAATTGGTAAGCGGAATGCCAGAGGCAATTAAACTCAAAACGAATAAGATTAAAAGGGAAATGGAGAGAAAGTTTAGATTCTGAGAAGGGAAAAGGTAAGCAATGAAATCAGAAGGGGCTCAGGAACAGATTTTGCAAGCATCTCTCTTTTGCCTGGGGTCAGTTCCACTGGTGCTAAGGCCAGCAGAAGTGTATCTGCATAAACAAGGTAAGACAATTTCTATAAATGTGTCAGAAAAAAATACTTGAAGTTATACATGCAATTAATTGCAAAGACATTTCTTAATGGCAGCCTCCTCGTGGCTTTCCAAATTAATGAGTCAGAAAAGCACTGCTCTCAATAGCATCTTTAGAAGTGGGCAAGCCCCCCTCCTGGGCTCCCATTAAACGGAGCACAAGGACCTTCAGTTAAATGCTGCAATGTCCTCCATTTTAGAAAGTCATCTGGAAGCTGTAAAAACCCATGCACAGATTCCTTCCTGAAGTCCCTTTTGGTCCCAGAAGAAAAAGGGAGGTGGGGGAAAGATGATTTATTCTTTTGAGTAAAGTGTTTTACAACACTGGAGATAGCTCATTTGAAAGACATTTTTTTCCCCTTTGAAGAAAAATGTCCCTTTTATTGATGAATAAAAAGTTATGCAAGTAAAGAGAGTGTTGAGATGGGGAAAATATTCTAAACAATTGTATGCAAGAATGCATTCTCAATGAAAGTTCTTGCTGACCATTTTTGCTCTGTGTGTGTGTGCGCGTACGTGCGTGCACGTGTGCGTGTGACCTACATTGGAAAAAAAATAGTGCTCAACAAATTCTTTATTTATACTATCCAATCTATGAACAGATCAGGTCTGATGGGCTCAAGCTTTCCCCAAGTCAAAGGCCAGGGTGACTGCCTGGAGGTTTGCATTCTGCAGAGCCTTGCCTTTTAAACGAACCAACAAGGGTCCACCTGTGTTTGTTACATGTCCCTTGGATAATTAATGCTGGTAATAACACCTAAGCATTAGCACACAAAGCACCTCGAATGCCTCGCTGTACACATTCTAATCACATCAGCCACCGAACTCTCCAAATGACCTTCTTCAAAACAATGACTGTCTTTGAAACCACTAAAGCCAACCGGAGGAGGAAGCTGTTTCCCAGGATTTGGTTGCGACTGAGCCGTTCATAAAGCGAGAGTGGCACCAAGTGGTGAGGAATGGAATTGGGCTGCCAGAATGGATTTTTGTCCTCTGCCAGCCTTCACCAGAACTCAGAGTTTCAACTGAGTTCTGTCCCCAGGCTGCCAGAAATCACAGCCCTGCTCCTCAGAGCAGGTGACCAAACCCAGAACCAAAAACAGAGACACTGCTGAAGTCTTAAAGGTAATTTGGATACTCACAGAAACCCTAAGCCCTTCTGAATTTTTGAGAAGGCCAATACTTGAGAGGTGGTAATGAGGACCACATGTTACACATCATTTTGTATAATACTTGCATGGAATTTTCTATTTTTATCAAAGTTAGACAGTCTGTGACTGTGCCACACACACATACACACACAAAAAAAAATATGGTGACAAATATTGTCTCCATCCTGCTGATTAGAAAGGGGAGAGTGATTGCTGGGGAGAATGATCAGGAAACTGTTAGCGAACAGGATAAGGCTCTGCCTTTTCATAGTCTCTTGCCTGACTGCTGAGCCCATATCTCCTGCCTTCTATTAGCTTCTCCTGGCTCCAACCACTTTGTTTCTCTCTCATACACACATATAGTCCCTCTCCAGACTGGTGTCACTACTGCATATTCTGATTTTCCCTCGCTAAATTTTTTTTTTTACTTTTCTTCTTCCTGTTTTTCCCCCTAATGGCTCAGACTCAAATAACTTGGGTGGCTTCAAAGACCAGTATCAGAAAGGGTTTCTCCCTCCTGTGGCTTCATATAATTATAGACATATCATTTTCCCACAATGCTGCAGCATCGTTAATCACTTCAAATACAGAGAAAGCCAGGAAAGCTTTTCTGTGAACAGAGATCTCAGGGTCCCATTTCAATTTGTGATTATATCAATAATCTCAAGACTGTCTTATGTGAACTAACCCATTATTTCTAGAGAAACTAGAAGGAAGCAGCTCAAATCATATAGGCGTGCCCTTGCTGACACAGGGAATGTATGTTTGCATGATATAAAATTCCAGATGACATTTGTCGGCTGCTTTGTCCTGCTTTTCTAAGTGGCAAAAAAGGCAATTGTGTCCTCCCTGTCAGGACGTTCACAGAGAGCTTTGTGAGAGAACCTCTATCATTAAAAGGCGAATTATCTATGGATCTCTCCCACACACAGCAGAGGCCAATATGAATTTACACTGCTTACAGATCAGAACAGAAACAGCAACAAATTAATCCTGATGTACTTTTCTAAAATACGCTAGTGTAATTTTTATTCTGTAGTCCCTATACCCTGAGACCACAGGCATATCGTATAATAATTTCACAGATAATCTTGTGGCAGATTGGAAAGATTCAAGGAAGCAAAATTTCTAAAGAAATCATTTCATAGGGGAAAAATAAAGGAGTTTCACATAAACATTGTCATTCATATTGATTATTTCTCATGAATACTCAGGGCATCTCTAAACATAGATAATACACACACAGGAATATACTTTCATTTTTTCAAATAAATATAATAAGGAATAACATAAACTGCTATGGTCAAACAGGAGTACTGCAAGACTTTAAGAGAGAATGCGAAAATATAATGTGCCTTAAAGAAAATATAATGATGTGCCCCACCACCACCCCAAAAAAAGCATTTATTGAGCACCTATTATTGCCAGGGACGATTCTATCATAGTAAATAAGACCTCTGCCCTCAGTGAGGTTGCATTTTAGTTAGAACTGTAGAAATTGTGCCATGTGAAAATAATGAATTAATATAACTTTATATCAGATAAGAATAAGCGCTATGAAGAAAAATAAAACAGCTGAAGAACTACATGATGATTGCAGGCACAGCTGTAGATGGCGTGAGATGGATGAGTGTGGTAAAGGAGGGAGTCGTGAGGAAGGCCACAGCAGTGGCATTGTGGGAACGTGGAGCTCTGAGCACCAAGGTCTTAAGACAGGAACATGCTCTGCCTGTTCAGCAAACAGCAAGGTCCTTGAGGCTGGAGTGTGGTGGGCAAGGGGATGAGGTAGCCAGTTACCACCAGGAGGTGCTTGGGAGTCAGAGAATGTGAGGACTCACTGACTATGGGAATAACTTTGGACTCTTTCCCGCATGTAATTGGAAGCCTTTGGAGGGCAATGAGAAAAAGGCAAGATGATTTTATTTATGATTTTGAAAGGTTATTACAGCCACCATTGGGAGAACTCATAGAAGGGTGAGAATAAGACAAAGTAAGGATTATTATGGTGTCCCAGGAGAAAGAGGAAAATGATTTGTATAGATCAATATTAGTGAAAGGGAAAGAGAAATGAATTCCTCCATAGTACTGCTTTTTATCTCAAACTCTTCCTGTAGAATTTAGCTACTCTGTACAAAAAGATAGAAAAAAAAAGTCAAGAGGAAAATCATATTCAAGTTCCTTGGGTCTTATAAAAACCATTCCAACATCCAGGTCACTACACCATCTCTTCAATTCCTTCCACATTGAGCCAATAGGGTGCCAGGATACCACATCATCTTCACCATGTAGTAATCAAACTAGAATAATAAAATGGCAAGTAAACAGGTAAAAGGAAAATTTTGCCCACTGTAGTTCAGGGAGACATTGAGACATTCTTCACTGGTTTGATGGATTAGTCACACTGAGGCAGGATTCAGATCATTGCTGACTTAATTATACCTGTAGCTGCCAAACTCAGCTATATTGAGTCATAATGTTTTTCCTACAAAGACAGTTGTTATCCAACTGATCTACCACATTTTAACACCTTGCACTTTAATTTTCCCCTTACTGACATCACTAGAGTTGTGTTGCTTTTTCAAGGGCTCCCAGCTGGCCATCCATACCTGTAGTCATGACCCAAATGAGGAAGCCATTTGCCAAATATCACCTTTTATCTATTAAACCACAGCATGTAACATATCACAGACAGCTGAATAAAAACTAAAAACATAAGTTTCAGGTGTCTAAAGCATCATCATTCAAAACTTGGGAACACTTTACATTGTAGAACATTTTCTTTTGTTTTTAGATATTCATTCAGCACTCTGAGTATATTATTTCACTCAATTTATTTTTAAAAATGCTTTTGTATGATTTATGCCAACCAAAAGGTACCTACCAGGATTGAACCTGCCAAAGATCAATTGCCTTTTAGAAGCATCTTAGGCTTTGGAGGAATCACAGTACCATTCATTCAGCCAACCATCCATTTGTTGAACAACAATTATTCATCTTCTTGTTTCTGTAAGATCTTAGGTAAAAGACACTATGGACTGGAGCTATGGCAGTGACCAAGGCAACATTCACTGAGATCATTGCAACAAAAAGTACCTATTAGAATCATTCAAACATTCCACAAATATTTATAAAGCACCTAGTAGGTGAGAAATACTGTGTCAGATGCTCAGGATACAGCAGTAAGCAAAACAGAGAAGATCCCCCACTCATTCTGTCTCTCCTACTCTAGGGATAGAGTCACAAATGAAAAGAACAATACGAGTGTAAGTAACTCTAATATTAGGTCTTCCTTATGTAATGGAAAAGCCAGGGGTTATGAAAATGAGGAAAAGAATCATTTCAACTAGGATTGTGAGATTTGGAGAGTCAAAGGACAAGCAGGATTTTGTGGGAATATCTAGGAAAGTTGGCAGAAGGCTTAAGGGCAATGGAAGTTTGTGAGCTGATTTCATTTCAGGATTTAACTCTAGCCTTAGCCAATAGGAAGTACTAATGGGAGAAAAGAGTGGAAGCACCCAACAGCTGGGAATGCCTTTGATTCTTTTGTGGGAGAGGAAGATGAAGCAATCATCAGGGGTATCAAGTGTCTGTTTCCCAACTTCCTAGAATCTAGGTAGGTGCTCATCCAGGGCCTTTTACTTTGGCAAGGAAAAGAACAAGGGTCACTATGAACAGATCAATCTTTCATGGTGGTTGGAATTAACTGCCATGGGATAATAGCATCAAGATTTAAGCCTATAACAAATGTTACTTTCAAAACAGTTATGCAAATATGGCTTTAAATATATGCAGATTTATGACTAGTTCCTTAAAGGTGATGATTTAAAAAAAAAATTCCACTTAATAATTCTAAGAAGAATTCATCATTTGAAATAAAAACAAGAGAAAAGCAAATAATGGACCTCTATAGTTTTTCATAAATAAACTAATGCAGCTTGTTCTACTAGAAATAATAATATAAAACCACTGATTTCTTTTCTCACATAGCACATTTTACTGAGCTTTCGCATATATCAGAAGGCAAAAGCAGCCAGCAATCTGGAGCACTGGCACATAGTAGATTTTATCTCATTTTGCATATATAGGGCCTCATGCTGTGGAATTAACAACTTTTAGATTGTTCTACTGCAACCATTGAGCTGTTGCATTTAGATATGATGTATATTTTTTAATTTAAATAAAATGCATTTAATATTGATTTTTTCCATCCATATTCAGTGTGCCATCCAAACCACAAAATACACTGATATTAAAAAAAAAGTCCCTTTCAAAGCTTTAAAAAATCTTCTATGATTCTATATGACACTTCATTTATACTTAGTAAAAATTTCCCACTTCAGAATTCCACAGCCTTCTCTAGTCCAATCAATAGTTATTGATAATTTTAATATAAGAAGTAATTCTCCAGATATTAACAAAGCATATTACACAATGGGCTTTTTGAGATTCAACAAACATATTTAATTAATTTATTTGATACATGGCTATTGAATTAGTAAAGCATTAGTGTAAAACCAAAATAACAACTTTTCTAAGAGAGACAATGTACATCACATTAGTCCAACACATTGAGCACAATTCAAGATGAAGTGTTCAAAAATTCAAGAGAGTCTTTGCCTGGGTCAGGGAGCCAGATCCCTGGAAACACTTTAAGTCTCCAAAGCAAAGTTTTTGAAATGATTTAGTGACAGTGACATAGGAGAAACAACTCAAGAATTTGTTAGAAATTAACAAAAATCTCTTCGTAATATTGTTTATGGAATTTTGTATAATCACATCCAGAAAAAAAACTGGCAGATAGATATGATCAGCATCATGGCGACCTATGAGTTGTCGATTGGTCTTGTTTATTTTTAGTAGTGATATCCATTGAAATCACTCAGAGAGAAAAGAGAGAAAAAAACCTAATAATTATAGTTTTGTTGAAATCATCTCTATTTTTTGCACTGAAGATTTAAATTTTTTTTCAAGCTTTCGATGCAGTCTGATTACAAAAATGTTGTACATACCCTTGCTAACAACTATAGTTTCTTTCTGATTTTTTAGGTGAACCCAAGTGAAAACTTATGTTAAAACGCAAAAAAATTCACATCATATAGTACAGAGAAGCAAAAACCACTTGCTTTAAAATGAATCTCACAAAAAATTTATAATTTTCTGATAGATCTTTTCCTGTCATCTTCAAAGACTGTCAGTGAAACTTTTATTTTCATCATTTTTAAGCAAAAAAAAATCCTTAATCATTATCAAAAGAATTTAAATTTGAGATACCCATCTGTTGCAATTTTTAGAGGCTCCAAACACCCCTCGTGGAGAGAAACCTTGGTTTTGAACTTCAGTGATGAAACAGTGGTCTCCTTTGTACAATCTGCTTATACTGCTGTTAGATAGCAAGTATTTCAACACCAACCTTCAGTCAAGAGCCTCTTGTCCTACAAGACACTCATTATTCAAGAAAAAATATCATCTACATTTTAAAAATGAAAGAACAGAATCTGTGCTCACGCAAGTGTTTTATGTTGTATTTTTTTTAATCTCTAATGCAGAGGCTCTGCAATCACCAGAATTGCAATTTTTTTTTCCTCTCTGAAATAATAAAGGGACCACTTAATTATCATCTCATGGTCATTTTGCTTTCGACGTGCAGATTTCGAAATCCAATAACAACTCTAATGAAAAGCATTTCTTCATGGCCACAACCCCTTCACACCTGGACTATTGCTTTCAGAAGATGATTATATGGTTGCTAGAAGAAGGTCACCATACAAGGCCAAAGTTACCGTCAGATGCCTGGATTCCCCACAAGCACCTCACTAACATAATGCAGAATGAATGGCTCCAGAGGTTTACAAAAAGAGACTATTTTTCAATGTCCATTAGTGCTTTGAAAAGACAATTTCAAATAACATAACACTACAGTGAGGTTAAGGTAATGGACTAACCTTCTAAAATGTTAACCAGCTTATAGTTTGAATTAAAAATAATGGTAAAAGAAGATGAAACTAATATTTTACAGTAATTTTCACTGAAGTAAATGAAGCAAGGCTTACATAGAAGAACCTAAAAGAATATAGAATTCTACCCATCAATTTGCTTCAAACGACAGCATATGTTGTGTTTTATTTTGAATTCTCTGATAAATGAATGTTTATCCTGGGATCAATGGCTCTAGGTGAATGGCAGATTGCAGCAGCAATTGCTTTCTTACCAAGAGAATTATCTTAAATCAGATCTCCTTTGTTTGATGAAACCTAAATTGCAGGGGGAATATTTAAACATCTAAGGAGAAAATCCATAGATACGTTAACACATGGCTCCAAGATGCATTTAGCAGAACTAATTGTCTCTATTATTCTTTTATTCTGGATGCTACAGATAGAATGTATAAGTCAAATAGCAAAATACTCTATCATTGTGCATTCTCTGATAAGGGACAGTAGGCCACCAAAATAGTAGATTTACTTCAAGTGGGTTCTGGGACCAAAGAGACAATTACATCTGTAGCAAGTCCAGCTAAATAGCTGGATTAAGATTAAAAACTACTTCCTTGTGCTGTGCTGTTTTTGTGAGGCTGAGAAAACCTGGAATCTGGTTCCGCTGTGGAGTACCTGTGGTATCTGCACTCTGGGCTCAAATATATCAAGAAGACTGGCTAAGTGACTGCACATGTGTGGTCCTAAAGAAAGTGATGGTAAAACCACCATGATAAAGAGCTCAAGGGCAGACATTCCTGCATTTGACTCCTGTCTTTGCCACATACTAGATGCATAACCCCAGGAAAGGTCTTATATCTCTCTAAAGTCCTTTTAAAAAATTTTGGTTAGCTAGAGAATGATAAAATATAATCAAGTATCAAAAATCCATCTGGGGCTGGGACTGTGTCTCAGTGGTACAGCGTTCGCCTAGCACATGAGAGGCAGTGGGTTTGATCCCCAGCACCATATTGAAAAAAAAAAAAAAACTAAACAAACAAAATAAAGGTATTGTATCCATCTACAACTAAAAATATTAAAGTAAAAAAAAATCCATCTGGCAACCTATCAGACATTTCTCAAGCCTTTCCAGGAGAGTGCCTTGCCTCCCCAGCCCACTGAAGCTATCTTGCCTGAGCTTCTCCTTGACACTGAGCCCAGTAGCTCCATTCAAAGCCTGCTGGGTTCTAACAGGATGCCTCTGCAACCTCTAACTCTGTTGGCCATTCCCCTTTTTGTGAATCACCTCCTTCCCTCAATGCAGAGAGAAAAGCAGACACATTTACAGAAGAGAAGCCACTGTTCTGGGAGAGACAGTAGCTGCCTGAGTTTCTTTCAGCTCTTAGAACTTGGTTTTTTGGTCTTCCTGACTCTAGGTTCTAAGAATGTCTCATTGAGCTGCCTTAAAACATCAGAGACTGTATGCAAATAAAAGGCAGAACCACCTTAATATCAATTTGAATTCTCTCTGTTCAATATTCAGCACTGAGTACTCTCCCCACCTTAATTTCTTAAATTTTGGTAGCAGACAACAGATGCATTTACCAGGCTCTGGGAAGCAGAGAAAAGAAACATGAAAGTCCCGAAGGCTCACTGTGATCCATTCTGAAGCCCCTTCACCAATTAATTGGTGTCCCTGGAGAGTTCTCCCAGGTCAGCTGTTACAATGAAAGGTTGCCTTGAATTTAGAGGAAGCTAACTTGGGACAGCCCCAGGCCTGAGCTATGTCTTCACCCCCTGCAAGAGACTTATTTAAAATAAATAGCCCAGGCTTTGTCTCCTTGCCATAGCCTTCCCTATTATGAGCTGAGGTCAGGACAAATAGCTCATGTCCCAGACATGCAGCTCAGGATAAAAGGGCTCCTTTGAGGAAATTCTAAATCACACAATCCTCCTGGCGAAGGACAAATGGGGTTTGCCATTCGCCACTGGCTCAAACAGGTATCAACAGGACTTGGAATCAAGCCTCTTATGTTTCTGCTTTGCTCCAGGCCCTTCCAACTGCCCCTTGAAGAGATCACTCCATCTCCCACACCCCAGCTGCACTAGGTGAGGGATTCAGTGCTATATTACTGCAAATGGCTGTCAGTGCCACATTTGTGAAGACAAAGACTGACAAATTACACTCCTTACATTAATTTTCAAGTACATTTTTAAAGCACATGCCTCTGATGAAGTATTTTGAATAGTGCTGTGGATGTCAAGGAGACATTTAAAATATCTCACTCATAATTTTTGAAAATCTTCCTCATTCGAAGTTGTCACAGCTTGACAGCCTAGCTCTGTTTTGAGTATATTCTTTTACAATGTACTACAAACTGATTGAAGAGCTGACAAATCTGACTTAACCCAAACAAGAATCTTTAAATCTATTTGATTGAAAAGAATGTTTAATGAAAATGCATATACAGACACTACAGCTAGCATCATACTGGAAAAGAATGTCAAATTACATAATTAAAATCTTTACTGAAAATACACCTCTACCCAACCCCCAGGGGGAAAAATATCACTCTGCTGTCTTTTGAAACAAAATGCTGAGGTTATTAGAAATCATTTTGATTGAATATTCATTTTTTTAAAAAAAACTATTTTTTTGTCTAAAGAAAAATTCAGGATTTTATTTCCTGCATGCACGCTTAAACAGAGTTTAATATAATTATTGTCCAACTTAACTATTCTTTTGAATCCAATGATTGATTCTTTCTTGTACAAACAACTTCTAAGAAAGAAAGTAAAGTACTGAAATGAGATTATTATAATTCTTCTCCAAACTAGACTAGAAAACCAATCTTCTGATTATTAAGCACAAAAAAAAAGAAGAAAAAGAAGAAAGGGATCTGTAGTTACATGAAATAAGAAATTGATGCTGTTATACAGGAGGCAACAGGAGCTAATGTGGTGATGAGGGTTCTGCCTAAACATCCCACCATGAGCAACACCAGCCCATCAAATCCCAATGATATTAGCAAAACAAAGGAGGGAAGCTTTTCTGAAGAAACAGTTTCAAGGTGATCCTCTAAAATATCTTTTTGTTTCAGTCAAAAATTTGTCTGATTCTCTGCATCTTTTTTTGCATTACATCTACATTACTATTAAGTAAGAAAAGTCATGAGCAATAACATTAGGGAGATATAAAAACCCTGCCAGAGAACAAGAGGAAGTAGACAATCTTTCCGGAACTAGAAATAAAGGAATGAAAGAAAGAAAGAGAAGGATGAGAGCATCCTAGCAACCTACCCCATACAGGGTACAGGAACATCCACATCTTTTTATAATATCTGAGGACATTGGGAGAAGGTACTCTGTATCCCTGGGAGGGGTGAGGAGGCCAGTGACATCTCAGAGAGACCCAAGTGTTCAAAGTGTCTCTGTATTCCACATGGCATGAAAGTGACAGAGTAACATCACGTCCTCTGGGGACTGACAGATAGATAAAACCACGTGCTTCTGTGAGTCTTTCTAAACCTCATTCCCCTCTGGGCCTATTTGGGAATATCTCCAATAGTGTAGACAAGATTTCTCCATCAGGTTGGTTCTCTAGTGACCCAGTCAACACACAGGCTCTCATTATTATTGGAAGCTCTTTTCCCTCCTCAGGCAGAACCTCAAATAGTTCAGAAACAAGTCTAGTCTTTGCATGGTCCATGTTTGATCCACAAAAAAAGGAGTACATTGTCTGTTTGGTCATTGGTGAACATGAAGTAAACTTGTAAATGTGGCTTTTCCAGCAACTTCCTTCCCCTTAACCCAGGCTTCTTTAGGACTCTGTGCTAAGAATGAGGCCTCTCAGTCCACAGTGGCTCCAGTGTAGTCTCTCCTAGTGGTCCCACTGAAGGCCCCAATTCTTACCAAGGCCTAAGGTGAAGACCTAGTTAGTCTCCCCACCTGTTATGCTGTAGATATAAAGGATCCCCTAAAAGTTCCTACACTATGCAGAAATGTTCAGAGGTAAAACGATTGAATTGTGAGAGTTATAACCTAATCAATACATCCTAGTTTGAATGGACTGACTGGGTGGTAACTGTAAGTAGATGGGGTATAGTTAGAGGAGGTAAGTCACTGGGGGAGTATCCTGGAAATCATTCATCTTTTCTGTGCCTTGCCTCTTCCCTCTGTCTCTGCTTATCATCATCAATTTTATCTTGAGCAGCTTCCCCCAAACCCTTACCACGCCCTTCTCCCATGATGTGCTGCCTTGCCTTGGATCCAGAGAAATGGAGTCAGCCCACCATAGACTTTGGTTTCAAAGTTGACCAACACACCACCCATCTGCTTGGAGGACAAGAGTAAAATTGAACTACTATGACATGATGGAGATAAGGAAGACTATGTCTGGATACAGGAAACCTCTAGGGTATCTCTTAGTGTTGCAATCTTCTGTGATTCAGATAATGGAAAACTACAACAACTCAGTCCCAGCAGGACTACTAATGCCCCCGACCTTTAAGGAACCAAGAATTGAGCCACCCTATGACATAAAGAACCATGGCCAATAAGGGCTTGTTGAGAACAAAGATAATACAGAATGGGTAGGAGAAGAAGAGTTATGAATGCCAGCTAGGACCCATGCATGACCTGTTACAGAAACAAGGACAGTAACTATTACTTCATAAATATTTCTTATTCTATTATATGTTTCTGGGTATGTGTTTTCCATCTCCTATCTTCTTATCATGGAACTCAGACACATGGGCCTCATATCCATCTGACTATTTAAATATTGTTAATTTTATGTCATAGTTTTTAAGTCATGGAACATCAAGGAGAACTGTAAGTATTATCCAAACAAGAGGGAATCTTCTAGCAGACTGCCCGTGATTCATTTGCAAAACTGGCTCTGCCTGGTTCCAGTTCATTGATTTTGAAATGGAAGCACAACACTTTCCTGAGTCTTCAGACTGCTAGTATTCCCTATCAGATTTTGGACTCACCATACAATCCAAAATCTCATGAGCCCAATTCCTTAAAATAAATCTTTTCTCTCTCTCCTTCCCCGCCCCACCTCCCAATACACACACTGTATTGGTTCTTTGGCGAACCCTGACTGATTATGGATTTAGCATAACATTCTCTACAGAAAATCTCTTCACCAAATCCTTTCCACATTGTGACCCCATTTTACAGTGTTAACTTGACAGAAGGGTTCCTCTCCTCTTAAATAGGCTGCATGTTAATGTGGTGACTTATGTAGTCAATGAGCATCTGTTACTTCTTTTTTACCTTTGAAAAAGTTTTCAATGTTCTGTTAGAGATGCTACTAGGGCCAGGGACAGGAGAAGACTAGTATTCAGGAGGAGACCTCAGAGAGCAAGGATCTTGCAACCAGAGACAAAGACCCAGTCTGCAGTGAGCTGTGGCAGGTGCCAGCATACCTAGGATGCAGAACAAGTCACATGCTGTGGGAAGAGCCTGGACGAAATTTCCTTCCCAGGGGTGTCAACTCTGAACTGACCATTTATGTCTATAGAAGATGGTTTTAAACTAGAGAAATGGAGCTCATTTGACTGAAAATTCCTTTCCATTTTTTTCTTTTCTTCCAATAGAGGGAATAAATAAAAGGAAAAAAATGAGAGCACTGTGAAATCAGTTTTAGGAAAAAAGAAAAGAAATCTACCTGTTTATGCATTTGTAAGTCATAATGAGAATTTTGGTTCTTCCAATGATTCCCAGAGAAAAATTTGAGTCACTTTTGGCTAACTGATATTCCTTGACTATAATAAATCAATCACAATATAAGTTAAGCATGAATGCATCATGGGTTCATATAGAATGTGGGAAAATATGGGACATGGACAGCTCATTAGCACCCATGGGCAAAAGAGGATCAAATGGAATGAAGCTGCAAATGGACCAGGACTGGTACATTTCCATTAGCCTCTTCTGGGATGTCTGGGAATGTCTAAATCCTTGCAAAGGACAAAATGTATTTCCTTGCCAGAAATAACAGAACTATGATGTGCTTGAAATTGTATTTTTTTGGCATGTGTTCATATAACATGCGTAAGTGTACACACTTATAAAATATTCACTATATACTCATGAGGTAAGAGAGATCATGAAATAAATCTGTTTTTTGTATGAATAGTACCAAATAGTAATGATATTAGAAGTTGATAGTTTGAACACTTTTATCTTTTGAGCATTCAAGTCTGACAGCATAATACAGTGGTTAAAAGGATATATTCTGGAAGTTCGTAATAACTCTTTCACTTATTAGTAATGGGACAATGGGAATAATTTCTCTGTGTCCCATTTCCTAATGTGCAAAAAGGGATAACAATGCCTACCTCATATGCATGTTATAAGCTTTAATAACGAGATTTAACATATATCAAGCTGTTATAATACTGCCTGGCATATAGGAGCTCTACATAAAGATTTATTAAATATGAATAATAGTAATGCACATTGATGTCATGATAATAAACTGTGTAAAGCTATAATTTGTTTTTAGACAACATATATATTTTGCTTGAGATGTGCATGCACTCCTCACAAACACATATTTTTAACAAGTTGGGAAAACAATACATTTCATTCATTTTTGTTCTTCTAAGTCAATCATTTTTATTTTATCATATTCAAAAATAGGAAAAAATTTAATAGCAGTTATTACTTTAAAGTTACTCATATCAAGTGAGCAAATCTAAGAACTACAGTTAAATTTGAGATTCTAGTACATTATCAGAAGTTTGGGGACGGCACTATAATAAACAAAATATTGGACTGTGAAAATATAAAATTGATTGATACTTGAAAGAAAGAAATAAACATCAGTACTTCAAAGAAAACTATAAAAATACAGTAAAGTGTTAAAAATTCAAGTTACCATCACTTAAATCTAGCCAGGGATTTCCCTTTTGACTAAAATTTAAACTATTTGTAAAGGTAAATTGTAAAAATTCTAGGTATGATTTACAATCAACCAACATTGAAACCAATCTTCTATCTACTATTATCACTGAAAACTGACACATTAGAATGATTTGCCTCATGGACTCTAAGAATTTTAATTAAAAATGAATCTCATTAGGTTTGATACATTATTTTTTAATGTCTGGAGAACGAACCCAAACATTATTAAATCCTTACAGAGCAAGAAAAACGGAAGATATACCTCTCAATCACAAAAAATAATAATAATAATTCCCTGTAACACCTCATTCTTCCAGCATTTAGTTTATCCAGTTTACTAAATCCTGTAGATGAACCACAGTTCTAATTTTTTTATGCTGGCAAAATCATTTGAATACATGTAATTTGACAACGTGCTCATTAACAAGGAAGAAACATTTCTGCAGTTGGTAATACAAAAAAATAACCACTTGAGGACAAACTCATGAAAAAAATTCCCAAAGAATTAGCCCCTGAGATCTTTTTGTGAGGAAGAATCTAGTTTTCCATACAAGCTAGCCCAGAACTGAGCAATGGTTCTATTTAATATAACAGCCACCCAACAAAAGCATTTAACATATGGTAGACTAGGTTATGTGTGAACAGATCTCACTGCACACCTGGCTTTAAGAAACTGGAGTGTATGGTCATTACCACTTGTAAGCTTTGGTATTTCCCACAGTTATTTACACAAATAAAGCCTCATATCATTAAATCCTCATCAGTATCGCCATTTTCTGCTTCCAGAGGCACAAAATGCTAAAAAGGGAAATGGGATTTCAGAGTTTTATCTCTCAGAGGCTGAGAGGTTGTAATTTTCCTTCCTGGAGAAACCCAGATAGAGACTGAGAATATCCTGGACATATTTGTCTTCAGTCTCCCTCATTTATCCTTGGTCCAGAAAGATCATTGTCTACTCCTCAGGAAGTATCATGCCAAGCCTCTGCTCTGAGACACAGAAGTACAAGTTCTCCCAAAACAAAAGGAGAGGCAACTTTGATCATAAATGCTCGGAGGATATTCTCCTATCTGTTCCTACCAATTTCAGAAAAGTTTTCTTCTACCCAGGCAATAGCCACACCATTTTTCTCTCTCTGTTTTATATACATGGGCCTGACAAAACGCTATTTACTCTCGATAATACTATATGCCCTTGTTATCAAGGGTAAATAATATTTTCCAATTCTTCTTTCTAGTTTTATGTGATACAGAGAAAATCAAAGATTAAAATGGGACAGAATAGCTTAAGTAAAAAGATTAGACTCTGAAATCAATATCTGTTTGATTTTTCATAAAATGCTTAGTCTCATTTCCTCCTCTGTCAAATTGGATAACAATAATACCTACTTCTCCGATTGCATGTGAATATTAAATGAGATGCATCCGGTCACTCATTGCAATACCCCTTCCAGACCTGCTCTGCCCATACACTGCTCTAGACAATGAGGTTTTGTACAGTGAAGAAGGTTACAAAAGCTCCCACCATTGACCTTGCATTCTGACTGGGGAGATAAACATATGAACATCTCATTGCTAGGCAGTGCAGAAGGCCCTGCAGAGAAACAAAACCAGGTGGAAACCCAGAGAGTAGCCACAGTGTTACTGAGGATAAGGGGGTCAAGGAAGGCCTCCCCGGGAATTAGCTGGAGTGGAGACCTATTGAACAGCAGTACTAGCATGCTTGTATCTGGAGGAAGAGGATTCAGGGTAGACAGAATAGAAAGGGCATGAGATGGCAACATGGTTGGGTCTTTAAGGAACAATAAGGAAGTCATTGTGGATGATGTGGGGAGGACAGGAGAAAATGAGACTGAGGAGTAAGAGGAAAGGAGGGGGAGTAGATGAGCAAGAGCCTGGCAGATTAATCATTCAATGACATTTCTGTTACACACTTGATCACTATACTGAAGGAGTGTGTGATCAGATGCCAACAACAAGTCCTCTTTCAGAAAAACACATGTGGAACAGGTTTTGGTCCCATGACTCTTACACAATGGTGTCAGGGCAGCTTTGGGTTCTCATTGACCTTGCATTTTCAATAAGTGGTAATTACTTTTCCTCTACCCAAGGTCATGTTCATCCTAATGAAGATGCATCATTGCACTTGCTTCCTGCATGGCTGGGAAAGAGCAGTGGAACCAAAAGTTTCCATCCAGATGGAGGAGCTCAGCAGAACATCTGCCTTGCCTGTCTGTTACCTCCCCACCTCCTGCTGCTGTGCTAGCTGCCAGCCATTGCAGCAGCCCCTAAGTCAAGGGTCCCCCTCTTCTGGTGTACTCTGGGAGCTTTAACTAATTATCTGTACTGTCATGCCCAAAAGCATCATGCTGTCTTCCTAAAATTACAGGACAATCCTGTTGGAAATCTCAATACTTTAAAGAATTGCATTATTATTTGATCTCCAAAGCCATAGTCATTTCTGGAAATTTGTATCAACTGACATCAGGTAGCTAATACATTGCATCAGTTACATAGATAACCTAATGGTCCATATGACATTGAAGAAAGGAGATGGCTATCGGCAGCATATCCCTTCTCCTGCATTTTCTCTATGGCCATTCTAGTCCAAACCACCATTACCTTTGTCCAGATTGTAACAAGAGCTTCCTAACTAATCTAGTTCAAAACACACTAGTTCAAACCTGTCACTTACCTGAGTATTACTAAGTTGCCTCCTAACTGGTCTGTTTTTGCTCCTTCTCCTCTGCCTCCAGGTGATTTTCCATATTTGGGAATGTGGAGGGAGCAACATTTTTGAAATCAAATTCTGAACATCTGAGTTTTGTACAAAACCACTCCATAGTTTCAAAACTGTCAGAGATAGATTGGGATTCCTATTGACATGCTTCATTGCCACATGAGTTAGACTTTGCCTACCTCTGATCAAGTAATACTGTCATGTGCTCTCTGTACTTTATCCCTATTTCTGTTACTATTTCTCTATACTGTGACATTTTATTCTGTTTTCCTCCATATGCTATGGTCCTTTCACCTTAGAGCTTTTTATAATACCATTGCCTCCAGCTGGATGTTCTTACCAACCTCATCTTAATTCACCTAATAAATGATCAACATTTGGATGCCAGTTCAAACATCTTTTCTTGGCAGCACCTTTCCTGCACACCTCAGACAAGGCACTCACTAGTCTATTGCTCCCCACACTGTGAATTTGAAGCTGTGGTCATTTGATTGAGCTCCTATTTCCCAGCACAAGGCTGTGTTCACTCAGAAGCCAAAAGATTGTGTTTGCTTTTCTTACCATTTGAATCTCAGAGCTTTGTAGCTGCAAAGCCAGTGTTCATTCCACCATTTCCTGAGCATATTTGGCAAAGAATAACTGTCCATTTCAATCTAAAGGCTCTCATTATAAAAACAACTTTTAAAATATGTACCACTTGATTCCTTTTGTATAGAAGAAATAACAGCCTCCATTTTCAAATATGAATTTGAGCTAAGAACTAAGAGCTCAGGCATCCATAATACATGTCCTAAGAAACAATTGGAAAAACCAAATACTTTTTTCTACCCTTTTCTTCTTCTTGAAGCTATATACAAAACCCTCAATTTTGAACATATGCATGTTTCCATGATCTTACCCCAATTGTGCTATGAAAATGACATTTATTTCCTGACTTCTGATAGTTCCTACCTACATTCCTTGGTCTCAATTCCATATTTTAAATGAGGCAACTCAGTGAGACCCTGTCTCTAAATAAAATACAAAATAGGGCTGGGGATGTGGCTTACTGTTTGAATGCTCCTGAGTTCAATCCCCAGTACCAAAAAATGTAAAGCTTTCTCTATTGCAGCATTATGTCTTCCTTCTGAAAACAAACAATTTTCATCAATGTATTTAATAATGCAGGCTTAAACTCCTGATCGTTTAAAAAAGCATTAGAAGAATAGAATATGGATAATTTACTTCAATTATAAATTCCCATGGAAATAAAAAGAAGAAAAGAAAGACACAGAGTATAAAGAAATATTGAGAAAACAGAATAATCAATTATAAGTCTTAGAATTGGGGATTGTTTGCCAAAATCATGTTATTCTAATGCACATTCAGAAAAATGTAATAGTACTTATATGTAACTACTCCCACAACTGACCATTAAATTAGTAAGGCTGAAAAACACATAGAAATGATCAACATTGGATATTCAGACACCCTAATATTTGTCCAATGGAGGGCAAAAATGTAACTTCTTTCTCACAGGCATGATTATCTATTACATGCCAAGCACTGGGATCCATCATTACAAAAATAGGATCTCTGCCTCCATAAATATTAGATAGTGGTAGGTAAAAATAAGTAATAAATTTGATGAGTATATTATATAATTTGTTGGGATAAGATAAATGCTATGAAAAAAGAAAATGAGGAGAGAATCGTGAGTGCAAGAAGGAGCTATATAATTTGGGCATTGTGGAGATGGTGAGAGCCTCCATGGGGAGGAGATATTTGAGTAAAGCCAAAAGGAGGCTAGAGAGCTAGTTATAGGAACATCTGGGGCATGTATGTCTTAGGAGGAGGTGAAGGTTTTATCTGGGGTATTCTAGGAATAGAAAAACAAATAAGTATATGGCTAATGTGGAGCAAATGTGCCGCAGTCCGGCTGCAGCAAACTAACCAGGGGGTGAAGAGCAATTTGTGTAGATTGATATAGCAGGAGTGGAAGCCGTTTATTGTAGGACAGGAGCGGTATATATACATTCCACACAGCTTATCTTAATTAACATAAACTCGATACAGCAGTCAACCAATAAGGAATCTCCACACTTAATGGCTCGCTGGCGTTACTTCACAAACCACTCCCCCTGGCAAAATGCCAGGCGCCATCCTGACTTGTTTACAGACTCTAACATTTGCCAGGCACCATCCTGACTTGTTTACAGACCTTAACACAAATGAACCAGAGAAATAAAGGTAGGAGAGGAAGAATTCAGAAGAGTACTACCGGGTGGCGCCATTCATTTTCATTTCCCTCCTGTGAATGGCACTGACATCTTTTCTTATGCTATTTGGGGCAAAATGTCTGTCCAAGTTTTTCCCAATTTTGTAGTATTTTATTTCCTTACTGTCAAGTGTTGCGAGTTCTTTAAATATTTTAGACATGAGTCTTTTGTTGGACATGTGATTTGAAAATATCCTTTTTAGCGTGTAAATTATCTTTTCATTCTCTAAAGAGTGTCTTTTATGAGGCAAAGTGTTTTAATTTTGGAAAAGTCTAATTTAGCAATGTCTTTCATGAATTCTGCTTTTGGAGTTCCATCTAAGGACACTTTCTTGAACCCTAGGTCATAAAGGTTGCTTCCAAAATTTTTATAACTTTATAATTAGATCTGCAATTGATATTTGAGTTCACTTTTACATAAGATATGAGGTGAGGTTTCTTTTATGCAAGTGTATATTCAATAATTCCAATACTGTTTTTTGAAATAACTATACTTTCTCCACTTAATTGTTTATGAACTTTTATAAAATCAGATGGCATCTGTACAAGGGATTATCATTTAGCAATAAAAATAAATGAGATATCAAGTTATGAATCAACATGGATAAATCTTAAATGTATATTGCTAAGCAAAAGGGGAGGGGTGCATTCTGAAAAAACAGTAAACATGATATCTAATTCCAGTCATGTGACATTCCAGAAAAGGCAAAACTATAAAGAGAGGAAAAAGACTGGTGATGAGCAAGTGTTCGTCAGTAAGGGGTTGACTAAAGAACATGGTACTGTTTGGGGGACAGTAAAAGTATTCTGTATAATAAATAATGCATATTTGTTGATAAACATCCTGTACATCTGTCAAAACCCACTGACCTTTACAGTATTCTAGAGTGGAGATAATGTATCAAATTTTAAAACACTATTTGGTACAGAATGTTTTAAAATTAATAATAATGGGTTTCAGAATGGAATGAAGAATGGACAAAGCCATCTAAATGTATTGGAAATGTATGAAACAAAGTCACTGAAGGGATGGCAGGAAAGAATGCAGACCTAAGTAACTTTGGAAATAAGTGGAGTCTATGAAATTAAGCAAAAGAAATTGTATTTATGTACTGTGCTACAGTCAACAAAGTTTTTTCCCATATGAGTATGGAGTAACAGTTTAACTATACACCTATACTGGAATTAAACAATTAAGAAAATGGATGATATATCCAGGGAGCCAGGACTCTGTATTGGAATGTGAGTTTATAGATAAACAAGTTGGGACACTAGTGTTATTCATATGATAACAAGATTAGAATTGGAGAATTCTGTATCAACTCATGTTTAGCTTAATTCAGTTCTAAATGGAAAGATTTGTAGATAGATGTACATATCAGGTTAGTGTATGCCCATGTCATTCCTTGATCCATCAGGTAAGAAGGCCTGTAGTACTGACCACATTTAATGCTGAAAACTTGGTTTCTCATACCATTCTCCAGGGTTAAAAAAAAAAAAAAAAAACAGGGCTCCTTCGAGAAATGGGTGATTCTAAGACTGGAGCAGGAAAGATACTAGGCCTAGAGACCCTTGTATTGCCAAAGAGAAAGAGTTGAAAAAAATAAATGAGGGGAGTATATGGGAAAAGAAATAGGAACCAATTACAGGAACTCATAATGTTCAACAATGCAATAATTTGAACAAAATAAATTAAGTAGAATTGGATTATAACCCAAAGTATAAAAAAATTCCACGACAGGAGAAAAATTTCAAATAAGTAAATGAAGAGAAGTGATAAATCCTTCATGTATTCCAGAAAATTTACTTGCATAGTCTGCCCTCAAAGAGTGGGAACGTAACTCACTATTCCTGGTGAGGAATGTTTCAGAAAACCAGAAGAAAGGATTTCCAAAGTTTTACCAGAAAGAAATGATAAATGTTTGAGGAGATGGATGTTTAATCTGATTTTAACAGTACAAGTGTATAAATGTATTTTAAAAGGACATGGTACACCATTATTATGAATAATTTTTATATTTTTAATTTATCAGTTTAAAAAAACAAGAAGGTGTTGTGCATAATGAGTTTCCCCCAAAGAATGAAGTGCAGAAAGGAGAAAAAGTCACCTTCCAGTAGAGAAACCTGACAAAATATAGCAGGCAGGTCACCATTAACAGGGACAAGACATGTTCACAGTATGTGTCCTAGAAATTATGTAAAAAATAAACTTTAGAATCAGAGTATATCTACAAAAATCCTCCTGAGATTTTTATTAGAATTGTCCTTAATCTAGAGATAAATTTGAGAATAATTTAAATCTTTCCTGTGTTGAGTTTCTCATCTATGAATACAGTGTATCTTTTCATTTAAGTCATCTTAGACTTCTTTCAACAGTGTTGGTAATTTCAGCATATAGTTTCTGAACATATTTTATTAGATTTTACTAAGTATTTCACTTTGGGAGATATTGTGATGATATTTTTATTGTAGTTTTTATATTTCGGTTTCCAACTATATATTGATAATATTAAGAAATGGGATTGATTTTTGTGTGTTGACCTACTATCCTGTGACCTTACCAACCTTCACTTACTAGTTCCAGGAGTTTCTGCCTAGTTTAGCTGGTTATGGTTGCTGCTGTTTTTTGTTGTTCTATATAAATAATCATGTTGTCTGCAAATAAGGATGATTTTGTTTCTTCTTTTTAAAAACAGGTCTTCATTTCTTTTTATTGCATATTAGGTAGGCCTTCTAGTAGAATATTGAGTTACAGTGGTGAGAGAGGTTTTCCTTCCCTTGTTCATGAAATTTAGGAAGAACAAAGCCATAAGATTGTAAATATGATTTGAGCTATAGGGGCGTGTGTGTGTGTGTGTGTGTGTGTGTGTGTGTGTCTGTACTCTACTGGGTTAAAGAAATGCTCTTCTATTCCTAATTTTAAGACAATTTTTATGAATGAATGTTGTATGTTAGTAAAATTTTTTGCACTTTGATGTCATATATGGATTTTCTTCTTTAAGGTGTTAATTCAGTGAATACCTGGACTTATTTTTGATATTAAGCTAGTCTTACATTCCCAGGATGAAACTCATATAATCATATTGAATTATTCTTTCTATAAATTGTGAATTCAATTTGCAAATATTTTATGGAGTACTTTTTCTTTGACATTCATGATGGATATAGTTTTAGTGTTTCCTATTCTGATCTTATAATGTCTTTGTCTGACTTTTATATCAGGATAATGATTCCTTCATAAAATGAGTTGCAAGCCAGGCATGGTGGCACACACCTCTAATCCCATCAACTTGGGAGGCTGAGACAGAAGTAGTCTCAGCAATTTAGTGAGGCTCTAAGCAACTTAGTGAGACCCTTCTCAAAATAAAAAATAAAAAGGACGGGGATATGGCTCAGTGGTTAAGTACCCCTGGGTTAAATCCCCAGTACCAAAAAAAAAAAGTTGCAAAGTATTCCTTTCTATTCTACTTTCTGGAAAAATTATGCAAACTTTATGTTAATTATTCTTTAAATGTTTGCTAAAATTCACCAATGAAACACTTGGGCTTACAGATTTCTTTTACAGAATGTTTTAAATATGAACTCAAATTTTAAATAGTGATAGGACTATTCTAGTTTCATACTTCATCTTAAGTGAATTTTGGTAATTTGTTTTTCAAAAAATTAGTACACTTTATCTGTTGTTGAATGTGTGTGCACAAAGGAATTTATAGGATTTGTCTTTCTGTGAGGTCTGTAGTGATATCCATTTATTTATTTCTTATATTGTAATTGTGTCTTTCTCTTTTTTTTCACTTTTGTTCAGTCTCATAATCAACATCTGTATGCTTTTGACACTTTTCATACTTACTATAATAAGCATTTATCATTTTATAATTATAAAAATATTAAATATTATAATAAAAATTTAAAATCATTTTAATTTTAAATGTATTTCTGCATTTAAAGTGTGAATAATAAATATATGCCAATAATATGGATTTATATATGGATTAAGGCAGAGGGGTTGGAGGGGAAGGGAGAGAGCATGGGGTCATAAATGATGGTGGAATATGATGATCATTATTATCCGAAGTCATGTATGAAGACAGGAATTGGTGTGAATATGCTTTGTATATAACCAGAGATATGAAAAATTGTGCTCTATATGTGTAATAAGAATTGTAATGGGGCTGGGGTTGTGGCTCAGCTGTAGAGCACTTTCTGGCATGTGTGAGGCCCTGGGTTCGATTCTCAGCACCACATAAAAATAAATAAACAAAATAAAGGTGTTGTGTACAACTAAAACATAAATATTTAAAATAATTGTAATGCATTCTTCTGTCATATATAAATAAAAATAAATAAATAAAAGTAATAACACACAAAAGTATTCTACTATTTATATTTATCAATTAGCTATAATGATTATAATGTCAGCAAAAGAGACATTTGTAGAATTGAATCAGAATAATATAATTGTTCCCCAGCAATGAATAAATAAAAACTTTTACATTGTGATTTGAGGGGTATAGGAAATAAGCCTGAATTTTGAAATGTTTTCTTATAACATTTTGAATAACAATATCTACAATTAGCCATGTGCTATTTATTTATTTAAAATTTTAATTGCTTCTGAAAATCATGAAGCACTACTAAAAATTCAGAATCTTTGTAAACGAGTATAAGGAAGAGTGGAAAGTAGGCAATTGTTTTGGTATCTCTGAGGTACTCAATAGAGTTCTTTGAAGACCAGTCATCTAAACTGAATCCCAGTATGGTTCGTTGATTCATATTCTTTAGATCCTCAAATTACCTGTGAGCCTAGAACATGTGAGCTAACTTTTCTACATTTCAAGTTATTCAAAACATAAATAACATAATTTGGTTCTCTTTTGAGGTCAGATAATACACTTCTAAACCTCACCTGTTAAAACAGCATGGAGTTTGGGGGCAGAAAGGAGATCGAGGAGAGGGGATTGGGTTGTCATTGAAAGCACTTCATGTGTCTGCTACAGCATAAACCCAGTTACTACTCCAATTCCATGAAATGACATGCTGAATTGCCTCCCTCTGAAACCCAGGAATACTCTACCAGGCATTTGGAAGATGCCATGCAATGAAGAGAGTTCTCGTCTTAAATATTGAGCTCTCAGAAGCCCCAGGAACTGCAAACAGGCATGAGGCCTGGGAAATGACAGGATGAACAGAATCCAATTGTAAGAGAAGGAAGAGCGTTAGACGAAGCCAACACATTCGGCCTTGATTTATGCAATACTCAAGTACTAACTCTCCAGCCAACAGCACACTTCCAGGCTATATGCAACCACCAAATTACCATAAATTAAGCTCAGGCAAAAATAAGGCCATAAAATGGACACTTTACAGTGGCTATTGACTACAATGTTCAGTTTGCATTAAATCTTCTGAAACATTGTTACTTTGTCAACTGAATTAGTAATTGGTGTCTTCTTGGGAGGGAAATATATAAGGTTTCAAACTCCATATATATTACTCACCACAATTAAAGTCACCCGCTGTAAGAAGCCGCTATCTATATGCATCAGACTAATTATTTTGTGCTTTTTTGCTAAGATAATGGGACACTGCTGCCAGTGGGCAAATCCTGATCATACATTATATCACACTTCCTAGCAATTTTGATGAAAACTACAGGTGGAGACAGATTATAATGGGAACATCTAATTGAAATTCATCTCCATTTTGCTTCAGATGGAAGACATGCTGCTTGAGCCCTGAAACATATTCAATTTCATTCAAATTGGATGCAGATTTTTCAGGCAAACTAAATTCAAGAAATATGTATTTCAAAGGGTCCTGGAAAAGAGAGACAGAAGAAGCATGAATGTTGACCACTTGGGTTTATCAGAGCTGCTGCTGCCCAAGGGAAGGGGAGGAATAAATTCCCACCAAAGGTCATCACATTTGCTATCACATATTTTACTGGAAGTTAGCAACTTCAAACTTTCACAAAGACCATGAGGAATACTATGCGGTCCTTTAATATTTTATCTAACACTCCATGGGCATGTCTTTTCACCAGTGAGGAGGTCCCTACTGTGTCCTTCTTCCATGCCCTACATCTAGCACCATCTCCCACAGCAAAAGTTGGAAATTTTCCAGTGAAACATTGAGTAGAAAGACATTGCCCCCCTGGGCCCATAAACTTTTACACACTCACACACTCATATGCATACATACATACACATACAAACATACATACATTTATACACACACTAACATACAGTCATACACATATGTGCAGACACATCCATATATGTGATATATTTATATGAATGTGCATATACATGTGTCTACATGGAATATGTATTCACTTTCTATGGCTATAAATTAAAATACCCCTCAATGCTGTAAGGTTTATAAAATGTTTAAACCAAATAAATACTCCAAAAAAAAAGTTACTTAGAATAGAATATTTTGGAGACTGAAAGTGTAACTCAGTGGTAAAACACTTGCTTAGCAAGTGCGAGGCCCTGAGTACCATCCCCAGCAACAAACACACACATACATGTGCACACATGCACACACGCCTACACCTTCAAAAATGGAAAATTTCTTAAAATGGAAAATTTCTTGAGTTACTTTTGCTAGACATTAGATTTTTTTTTTTAATTTAAGTTCTAAGCAACCAATAACCTTGTCATTCTTGTTTAACTAACACTCAGGGGAAGCATTGAGCCTCCCTTAAGTATATAAAAAATATATACTTTTTTAGAATGATTGATTCACTCGTTAACCAATTTGGTTATTGAACCAGTAGGTGATAAACACTGACTATGTGCCAGATACTCAGATACTGAAGACATAACAAACTACAGCTTCAACCATGGATCAACTTTCATTCTGTGAGTAAGAGACGAACAGGTAAATATGCCAGATGGTGATAGGTACTGTTAAAATAAAATAAAATCATAATATACATGATACAAGAAAAAGAGATTGGTGGTGTACGCTCTGTAAACGGAAGCTCTCTCTCTCTCATAGGCTGATATTTTACCAAAGACCTGAATGAAATGAGAGTATGTTAGACGTGTAACTAGGGAAAGCTTTGGAGGCAGAAAGAATGGAAGAGGCGAAGGCTGGGGGTCAGAAACCTACTGTGGTAGGAGTCTGAGGAGAGAAGAGGGACTGAAAGGATATGAGGTTAGAGAAAGAGAGAGAGAGAGAGAGAGAGAGCAGAAGGAAACAGAATCCACAGCCTCATAAACTTTGAGCACGTGAAATGCCCATTGTCTGGGACAATACCAGAACCTCACGTATTCACGTTCACTGTGCAGGCTGAGTACCACGTGTTTTTGATTCTTCTATCTGACTGCATCACGTCCCCATGGGCTGGCTGCTCTCCATTTTAGGGTTGATAACACTGAGGCACAGGGGGGGATCTTGCCCTTTTTTTTCTTTTTATCGATAAATGTTGGAGTGCCTACAGCATGCTCAATGCCTCTCCTAAGTGTTAGGTAGACAAGAATGACAAGGTTATTGTTTGCTTAGAACTTATGCCCCTTTGAGTTAAATAGAAAATAAATAAGTAGACAAATTAATAAGATAACCGGAAAGCATCACGTTCTGTGAGAAACAGGATCAAGTTAAACAGAGCCACTCGTGGGAGCTGGCAATGCTGCAGCTTTCCGTGGGGTGATTGAGAAAGTCCCCTCTGAGGAGGGACACTTGAAGACAGCAGGACTGACAGATGAGATTAAGCCAGGCCTAGGAGACCTGAAAGAAGACCAGTGATGGGAGAAGAAACAGCAAGCTCAAAAGCCCAAAAGCAGGAGGGAAGGTTTCTGTACCTGAGGGGCAGAAAAAAAAACTTGTGCAGCCTATAGCTGCTCAACCAGGAAAGAGAGAAGCCAGAAAGCAAACCCAGGTCACAGGTCCCAAAGCCTAACTCTTTTTTTGCCATAACACCTCTCCTCTGGTTTTCTTTATTTGAAGACATTTTGCTATAATCTGTGTACAGGCAAAGCTAATCATCCCCCACATCCCTACCACGCTGAAGGAACCTCCCTTTCCTGAGCTCACGTAGACCTGCCAAGCTGTCTCTACTCCACTGAACAAGTTTAACCCAAAGCTGCTGTATTTCACTGCACGTTCCTGGGTGTGTGCATCCATCCTACTATGTAGCAACAACTTTGCGCTGCTGTTTCCCTTAGATAGCATGGGAGTGAACCCCAGCCTCATGGAAGTCACAGGAGAAAACCAAAACTTTAAACACAGAACAGAGTACTTTCAAACGTTTGCAAATTCCTTAAGGACAATGGACATGGCAATATTCACTAAGATAGAGTTTGGAATGGAGGGAGCTACCACACAGAGGGTAGACGGTCAAGACCTCTCTGGAGAGATACTTTAGAAGGTTTTTGAGCTGAGATGTGAATGATGAGGAAGACCCATCTTTGGGCAGTCATGAGGAAGTAGCATTCCGAGCAAAGCACAGAGCAGGTGCAAAGGCCCTGGGCAAGAAGCAGCTATTCTAGTGAAAGCAAAATGTGGCTGGAGTTAGGAAGGTGGCCTTGGGAAATATTTTAGATTTTGAGTGAAAACAGCTTCTGATGGATTCAGAGTGGTAAAGAGGGAAGCCAAAACACCTAAATGAAAGAAAGTGTCCATGTTAAGTGGAAGGTGTGCTGGGCCAGAACAAGGGGAGGTTGGGGGAGGGGATCTACGATTCCTGAAAAAGTTCTGCAGTGTGGAAATCCTGAGGAGCTGGGACGCTCTGCAAAGAGAAAGAGGTGTGAACAAAACACCATTGTGTTTGTAAATGTCTTACAGACATGAGCGCAAAATGAAGGGACAAGGTAACAAAACCGTGAGCGACTTGAAGCAAAGAGCAAGCACAGCTAACAAGTGCTGCTTTATCTACTTGTCAGATGTGCTGCAAGCACTTCACACATATGAACACACGCTATGGACACACGCACATGAACACACATGTATCAACACATGCATGGGCATGCATGCTTAAATTTCACAGCAATCTCACAAATTACATTCCACATTTATCTCCACTTTATGGATGAGCACCCAAAGGAAAAGTGCCTTGCACCCAAATCCAAGAGCTGCCTGCCAGAGACAAATGGCAACCCCTTTAAATTCTGCTGGGGATCTATCCTGACCCATGATGTAGTTTCTTTCTGTACAGGAACAGAGGCCTTACTCAAAGGGGAAAAGGAAACCTGAAGAAAGATTCTTATTGCAACTTTTTTTCTGTCTCATATTCTGTGAACTGACCCAAACTTCTTTGGCTCGTGAGGCCTTCACATGTGGACTGGAGCAGGGAACATCAGTAGCGCAGGCTCACAGACATGCAGTGTGCTTGCCTTCTCATTCACTCTTCCCAACTTGTCTGAGACAGAAACTGTGAATCTTCCATTATTTCTGTATAAATAGAAACTGAGGCACAGAGAAGCTAAGCAGGGTGCCCCAAGTCACACCATTAGTAAGTGGAGAGGTCAGAATTCAGATGTTTGGTGGTGCTCTCCAGGGCCCTGCTGACTCAGGTGAGAAGCAGAACTCAGTCTCTCTGCCTAGCATGGGGGGCAGGGGTGACTTGGTAAACAGCTGATAAGGAAGACTTTGCCAGTCTTACCCCATAGGGGGCCTCTAAGGGCCAGAGACTTCTGCTCTAGGGAAGAGATCTGAGTCTTAATGCAAAAGGCACAGATCAACCTCCAGGAGTTTCGTGGAGAATTTCCATAAAAGTTCTTTCAGTGCTGTATTTTAAGATGTGCTCAAATCTTCACACATGATATGCCAAAATCAAAACTAATCCAATTCTTCTGATATGGAGTTATAATTACAAGGGATCATTAAAAGTACGCTTTAAATACACCGAAAGAAATGCATAAAGTCAAACCAAAACATAGCAATACAGCCGAGTGCAATCTTTGAGGAGGTATAAGCAATGTGGTTTTCTTTAGAGGGAGATGTTGGAACAGCCGGTATGAAGACCATATTGGTTACAAATATAAATAGCGTCCTAGAAAGTATAAATAAATTCATAGATATAGAATGATAGAACCATAATTACTTAGTAAGAAAGAATAGACTATCCTACCGATATGTCACTAAATTTAAAGTCGACAGCCAGGCAGACAATTACAATCTTCTAAAATATTCTTGCAGCCCTTGCCAGAGACAGAATATGAACTGGCTGTGCTGTGGGCACCGACTCAGGAAGGTCATTTTATAAGATGTCATCGTTGCTTCTTAAGAGCCAACAGTCTCTATGGTGAAAGTGTAGAGGCGATTCCACACCGAGGAAAGAAGCATGTCTTTAGAACAAAACAGAGTGGCATATTTGCCATCCACAAATTGGCACACGAGTGTGTAACTAGCAAGTGTTATCTGTACTAATGCATTCCAGATATTCTCCATTTTCTCTTTCAGGACCACTCTCAAGTCTTCTCTATCATTACTTTGTGCCTGAGAAGTGTGACCTTTATGGATTATATCCAATAGCCTCCTTGGTCCTTTGGATTTGGCCAAGAATCAAAAGTCAAAGGAAGACAGGTTGAGGCATTTACTCTCCCATTTACTGTGGGTATTTATTTCCATTACTCTCACCAGCAACCTTCTAGACCACAGGTAGACTGTGGCTGTCTAGATCTCCTGTTTCAGAGACTTCCCTTATACCTGCAAGTGTTACCAGGTACTCATACTCCATTCTGTCCTTTGTACCTCAGTGTTGCTAGCCCTAGTTCCTCACCATCCATGAATCATCTTAAACTTGTGAGCAAGCAGTTATTAAAATCTCTCCAGCAATCCTTTTGTGTTTCCTGTTTGCCAACTGATACCTGGTGATTCCCAAACCGGCTTCATAATCACTTGTGGAATAAATCTGTAGAAATAAAGATTCCCAGATCCTACCTAAGACCTAATGAATCTGAATCTCTATGCTTGGAACTAAGGAATACATAACTTTAACAAATGACCCAGGTGGTTCTGATACAGCCAAACTGGCAAAAAAAAAAAAAAAAAAAAAAACCCAGTGAGCATTTGGGGTTCACTGCTCTATAGCCCCCATTATGGCAGACTGAAGCATTGGAAAACAAACACAGCGCTTCCAGAATACAATCCCAGCTACACGTCCCCCTCACCACCAGAGCAACCAACACTTAGAAAAACTGGATTCTCCATGGGGACACCCAGAGCCCAGGAAAACAAGCATACGGTTTGCAGTGATAGGAGACGCTCCCGAACACATTAAGTAAATGCTCAACTGCCCTTTCACATTTGATTAGATCCTCAACTGAAAATCACTTTTCAACCATTTTACAGGAAACAAAATCCATTTCCACTTCCATCTGGTGCCAAAATTAACATAGTGGAAAATACCCACCAGCTTAGGCCTGCCCAACTTCAGCTCCGAGTGGGCACCAGAGCTCTCAGTGCCTTTCAGACCTGGGGAAAGGGGCTTGTTTACTCCTGAAGACCACAGACCCCAGAAAGGACCAGTAGATAAACAGAGTCAAAAGCTCCAGCCTGATGCAGTCTCTGAGGATCCCCTCTCTATTCAGAAGCGGAAGGCATCAGGAGATGGGCTAAGCTGACCATCTGTTCTCCTCTCTGATAATATGTAATTAAGTAATTTATTTATTCAGTACTTGAACCCCCTCCTCTTGCCTCCCATTAGTCAGGGATGATTATGCCAGACCCAGCTGTAGTTAACATATTGCACACTCAGCTGAGCTCTGTGCTACAAAACACTCCGCTAGCCTCCTGGCTATGGCCACCTCTCAGACACAACCCTAGGACTGGCCGCGTGAGGCTGGCTGCTCCGCTGGCTCTGCTTTCTTCCCCAGCGATTAGGCAGCACTCTCCTGCTGTGCATTAAACCATTTACTGTGCATATTTAATCCATTTGTTCAAAGATTAATTTACCCACATCCTCTGATCACTTCCACCAGGCCAGCTTACTGGCTGGGCAGCACCGATGGATTTCTCCCATCTGGCAAATTTTATCTACGATATAAACAAACAGAAACGTACGCAGAGCTGACACATGACTAGAGAGCAACGGGCTTCATTCCATAAGCCTCCGGCAAAACTTAAGAGTGGAAACTATGATTACATGTAGCATATGTGATGTTTTGCACACTACATGTCATGTTTTACATATCACATCTGTTACTGTGGCCTGACCAGCAAATATTTCCTTTAATTTTTTTTTTTTAAAGAAAGAACATGAGTATTCATTCTGTTGCTGCAATTTGGATGGGGCTGGTTTGATCCGAAGATGGGTTTATGTGACCTCAGTCATCTTGAGATGGGGAGATTATCCGGACTGTCATAGCATGTCCTCAGTGCCATCTCAAGTGTGCTTATCAAGGGCAATCGTGGAAGATTTGACTACACAGAGAAGGAGCAAAGCAGTATGACTATAGAGGCAGAGAATGGAGACCTGCAGTCATGGGCCAAGCAATGTCAGTGGCCACCAAAAGGTCAGAGAGCCAAGGAACACATTTCCCCAGAGCCATCTGCCCTGCAACACCTGGATTCTGACCCATGGAAAATGAACTGTCAGAGAATTAATTCCTCTTCCAATTAATTCCACCAAGTTCAAGATGATTCGTCACAGCAACTGTAGGAAACTCACAGAATGATCACAACTCTAGTGCTCCAGAATTTTTAGGAGCACTAAAAATCCATCCTTAATGCATGATAATGATAACAATGATATCCTTAATTATGATAATGATCTTTTCAGGACTTCTCCTACATCATATGCCATTCTTACAACTTTACCTGTATCACCCCATTTAAAGTTCACAATGATCCTAAGATACAGGTGTCATTAGCATGTCAGATAGATAAACAGAGGCTCAGAAAGGTTAAAAGCTTTCTCTTGGTTACAGATTTAGTAAATAATAAGGTCTAGATTTGAACTCAAGTAATCTGATTTGAGAGTCTGAGCTTTTAACCATTATGGTTAAGATAATGTATTGTATGGGGAGAGACATTCCCATCCATAAAGTAGACTGTCTTTTCACATGCAGATGGCTCTATTTTGTGAGCAGTTCTCCTCACATTGAGCCCAGATGGATCTTTTGTAATGTCTGTCTGTTGTGAAGCCTTCTGAGACACGAAGAATAAATCTAATTGATCTTCCACAACACAACTTATCATATCGCCCCAAGTTTTCTCTTCCACAAGGTAAATCTCCCTGTTTTAAATCATTCCGCCAATGATACAATATCCTGATGCTTCAAAATCCTAACCATCTCTGTCATGAAAGGACACCGGTCTATTAACATTCTAGAAATTGCAGTATCCAGAACAGAATGCCATTTTAGATCTCGCCAGCACAGAATACAAAGGAACTATTATTACTTTTATTGACCTGGTCAAAAATTCCATTAGGTTACTTTAAAAATACATTCTTTGACTTAGCCGCCATACCATGAAAAAAAAATTACACTTATTTTCAATTTGAGGATAACATCTATTGAGTACATATGAAATAATTCAAAGAGAAAAGTTAATTTTAGGACTTTTGGCAATAATATCTTGTCAGATAACATTTCAAAAACCCTGCTACAAAAGACCTCAATATTCTGATTAAAATATCACAAGTATTGTTTTTTGGTTTGGGTTGTTTTGTTTTGTTTTGTTTTGTTGTACCAGAGATTGAACTCAGTAGCACTTGACTACTGAGCCACATCCCCAGCCCTATTTTTACTTTTATTTAGAGACAGAGTCTCACTGAATTGCTTAGTGCCTTACTTTTGCTGAGGCTGGCTTTGAACTCATGATCCTCCTGCCTCAGACCCCTGAGCCACTGGGATTACAGGTGTGTACCTCCACGCCTGGCACAAGTATTGTTTTCAATGTGTATCTGAGCTCACAAGAAGACAGTGGAGATCCTTGGGGTCAAAAATAAAGATGGAAAGAAATTCAGTGAAATGATGCCGCACTGTCCTGCTTTGGTGAGTAGGAAGGGGTTGGTCTGGTCTTGGTCAGCACCAGGGCTTCTATTTTAATGGCTGTACACACAAGGTAAGACCTTGGACCTCTGTATTGCTGAGAGTAGGAAAAGAGGCTCTCTCCCCAACTCAGGACACACCATGGACAGCACCCTCAGGAGAGTGGTGCTTTACCTGTCCCCTGGTCCACAGAGGTAAGGAGGAGGTTGGTCCAGTTCCACATTCCAGGTGTGGGTAGAAGGGGAATTCATCCCAGAATATAGCCAGGAACACATCTTCTCATGTTTGAGTGTTTCGTGGTATACTGTCCTTGTAGGATCCTGCATTCCTAAAGCAAGAAATTAGCATAAAAAGTGGTCCTGGAGCACCTGGCTAGAGAAAATGAGAAACTTCAGATAGATAGAGAGACTCAGCCCAAACCACACAGGAATCCCATGGATAAAGCCCCACTGAGGATATGCATGCAAAATAAAATTAGAGAACTTCAAAGGAAAATCCAGTATTCATGATAAATCAGTAGATAAAATAAACAGAAGGATAAAACTCCCCAAGAACTTCAGATAACAAAACAGCCAGAGATAATTTTTTCTAAGTACACCAAAACTGATGAAAGGGGCAATGTATTGAGAACATGCATTTAATTCTGGTTATTCCCAAAGCCCTACTAAAATGAAAATAAATCTTTTCCCCCTAAGGGGCACAAGCACACAAATGTTTAAAAAAGAAAGAAAAGAAAACAGAAATTAAGTTTAGGACGATGGAGAGTTGATGGATTAATAATGATTTTGACTAGCAAATAAAACAAACCTATATTCTAAAGTAGAAATAAGAGAAACCAAGAAGCACACTAACCCCACAGATAGCACCAGACACCCCCATAATCAACAGGGCCCCTTCATATGCCTAAAGTGTTTGAAGCTCTACTGGTAAATATAATTATGCAGGTGATACAAGAAGGAGCTGATATCAGAGAAAGAAGTGAGTATCATGTTGTATCTGAATTCCAATTCCGTAATTCTATACTATATAACTTTAGGTAAGTTATTTAACTTCCTTATATCTCAGTTTACCCATCTATAAAAGAGGAAAATGATAGCACTGATCTCCAAAAGTTAATATGAAGATTAAATAATCTCATATATATAAAGCATTGAGAACAATAAAGTGTTAATAAATAGTTTCTACTAAAGTTGAATAAGTTGTATGAAGAAAACTCTAACATAGAAAACAGACAAAAAGAAGAGCTTTAAGCAAATTAGAGGAAATTAAGACTATAGAGTGAACAAATTTTAGACTTTTAATAATATCCTCAGAGAGATCTGGTTATTGCTTACAAAAATCAAGAACAGAAATTTGTTTTCCAAAAAAAAATAATACTCAGAAAATAAATATGTTTTTAAAAAGGATGGAAAATAGATAGAAATCTGTAAGATCATTCCTGGAATAGTAGAAATAGTTGAAAACCCATTCCTTTATAACAACAGGAAAAGCAAGAAAAAAAAATGTCAACATCAACTTATTCAACACACTGGAAATTAATTAACAGTGTAAAACAATGCAAGGAGTTTTTGTTCAAGGAAAACATCTGAATAGTGTAAGGATGATGAGGTTGTGACATTCTGTCTTGGCGTGTTCCCATCCCCCTCTATGCATATATGCAGTAGTCTTGAAAACCAACAATCATAGGAGCTATGGAAATCAGCAGACTTAGGGAGTTCAAATGGTATGCTAAAAAAACATCTAACAAAGAAAAGTTAAAGAGCCATGAAGGTATAGAGTAAAAAGGACAAAAGACAAATGGATATAAATAGAAAACTTGCAGACATCATTCCTACCTAGTGGTAATTGTATTAAATGTAAATGGATTAACCACTCAAGATACAAAGATTGGCAAATGAATTCAAAAAGCAATGACAGGGGTTAGGGAATTAGCTCAGCCTAGCAACCATGAGGCCTTGGATTCAATCTTTTCACTGAAAAACAAAGAAAAGCATCATCAAAAACAAAAGAAAGTCATGCTCTAACCATGTACTATCTATAAGAGATGCACTTTTCCAATTTAAAGAAAGGTGAAAAGTAAAAGAAGGGTAAAAAAAAATATCATTCAAATAGTAATCAAAGGAAGCTACAATGTCTATATTTTATATTAGACAAAATAAGCGTTAGTACAAGATGATTACTGGAAACACACAAAAAATTTAAAGTCCATCAGGAAGACAGATAACAATTATAAACATATATTTAACTAGCCACAAAGCCCTACAATAAATATCATAAAAGCTACAAAGGAGAAATGCATAATTCAACAGAAATTGTTGGTGACTTTACAACCACACCTTCAGAAATGGATAGAAATAAACAAAGATCAAGAAGAAACGAGATGAATCAAACAACCCTACCAACCAACTAGACTTAGCAGAAATCTATAAGACTTGCCACTTGATAACAGGGGAATATACATTCATATCAGGTGCACAGGAAACATTCTCAAGGACAGACCACTTGCTAGGTCATAAATCAAGTTTCAACAGGTGTGAGGGTTTATACATACAAAATGTGTTCTCCAGCGACAATCAAGTAAATGAACTTGTAAGTCAATAATAGAAAGAAATTTAGAAAATTCACAAACATGTAGAAATTTTACACAGCTTATTTCTGAATAACCAATGTGTCAGAGGAAAAAAATCACAAAGAAAATACAGCAATACAAATTAAAACAAAAATACAACATAGCAGAATTGATGAGATGAAGCTAAAACAGTGCTTAGAGGATAGTTTATAGTTATAAAGGCCTATGTGAAGGGCAGCAGAATAGAATAGACATTATGATTGCTGTATGTATATAGGTGACTCTATGACCAGTGTGATTCTTCAATCTGTACAATCAGAAAAATGAGAATTTATACCTCAATTGATTCAAATGTATGAATTGCCAAGATCATTGTAATGTCATGTGTAGCTAATAAAAAATAAATCTAAAAAAATAAAGGCCTATGTGAAAATAGAAGAAAGATCTTAAATCAGCAACCTAACCTTCTACTCTAAGTAACTATGGGAATAAAGCAAACTAAACTCAAAGTATACATAAGAAATACAATTATAGAGATTAGAGTGAAAATAAATGAAATTAGTAAATAATTGGATAAGAGCAATAAAATTAAAGTTGGGTCTTCAAATACATATAGGAATGTAAAAATGAAAGATATCTCAAAGGCCTTTATTAGTAAATTTTGTCATTTGAAACAGAATCAGCATCAAGACTTTACAAACTTACAAAAATCAGGAAAGCCAGGTTCAGAGGCTCATGCCTGTAATCCCAGCAGCCCAGGAGGCTGAGGCAGGAAGATTGTGAGTTCAAAGCCAGCCTCAGCAAAAGCAAGGTACTAAGCACCTCTAAGACCATGTCTGTAAAGCAAATATAACAAGGGGGGGGGGATTAGAATGTGATTCAGTGGTTGAGTGCTCCTGATTTCACTTCCCAGTATCAAAAAAAAAAAAAGAGAGAAAAACATTTACAAACTCATTGTATGAGATCAGTATTAATCTAACACCAAAACCAGAAGACATACAAGGAAAGAAAACTGCATCCCAAAAATCCTTATGTAGAGATGAAAAAAAAAATTCTTAACAAAATATTATAAGTCAAAGCTAGCAGCATATTTAATGGTTCATAGAACATGAACGAGTGGGATTTGAGCCAAGAATACAAAGTTGTTTCAACATAAACATCAAAATGATACACCATATTAATAGAATAAATCATGAAGAAAATGACATAACCATCTTTAAGAGATGCAGAAAAGCAATTGACAAAATCCACCACTCTTTCATGACGAAAACATTTAACAGTTTAAGTGTTAATAGTTTGAACACAAAGTGCCCCCCAGAAACTCATAAGACAATGTAATAATGTTCAGAGGGTGAAATGGTTAGATAGTGAGACTACTATAACCTGATTAGTGCACTGATCCATTTGACAGATTAATAATTTGAATGGGTTACCAAGTGGTAACATTCCATTCAAACCCAAGATAAATGCAAACATACATAGCCACATAAAAATTTGTACATTAATATTTATTCTAGCATTATTCATAAGCCAAAAAGTATGAATAACCTATAATTCCATTAACACATGAACAGATAAACCAAACATGATTGGTATCCACACAGTGGAATAATCTTCAATCACAACAAAAGAAGTACCAACACATGCTATAAAATGAAGAAACCTTGAAAACGTTATGCTAAGTTCAAAAGTCAGTCACAAGAATCACATATAGTATAATTCAATTTATGTGAAATTTCAAGAATAGGGAAGTCCACATAAATAAAAAATAGATAATTGGTTGCCAGGAGAGGGGTGATGTGGAGGGGGTAGGGCATGAGTCCTAATGAAGATAAGTTGTCTTATGAGGGTGATGAAAATGTTCCAGGCTTGACAGTGGTCACATTTGCATAATTTTGTGAATGAACTTTAAACCACTGGATTGTATACCTAAACAGGGTGAAGTTAATGGTATGAATTAAATCTCAAGAAGGCCATCAATAAGAAAGAGGATTATATCCTTCCCCAAATAAACATCCTTCCACTCTTTTTATTCTCAATAACTCTCTTTCACAAGTTACTGAGACAAATTTCAAGAAGAGAAACCACAAGGAAAAGAAGAGAAAAACCTTCTGAAAAGTCAGAATACAAAGTCAGAGAAGATGAAAACAGGAAAGCAAAGACAAGAAAAGTAAAGGAAGGGTTGAGGAGATAGAACATTTGAATACAATAAATTAGAGAATTGATTAGGAGGAAACAAAGATGAACGAATCAACCAAATTATTATTATTATTATTACTCAAGAAAATTCCCAGAACTCAATATTACTCAGCCAGAAGGAGGAAGGAGCTTATGGCATTTGCTGGTAAGTGAATGGAACTTGAGATTCTCAGGCTAAGTAAAATAAGCCAATCCCAAAAAACCAAAGGCCGAATGTTCTCTCTGAAATGTGGATGCTAACACACAATAAGGCAGAGGGAGGGAAGAGTAGAAGTTCATTGGATTAGACAAAGGGAAGGAAGGAGGGATAGGAAAGGGAAAGACAGTAGAATGAATGGGACATAACTTTCCTATGTCCATATATAAAGATACCACCAGTGAAACTCCACAGCATGTACAACCACAAGAATGGGATCCTAATTAGAATAAGTTATGGTCCATGTCTGTATAATATGTCAAAACACACTCTGCTTCATATAGAACCAAAAAGAATAAAATTTAAAAAAAAGAAAATTCCCAGAACTGAAAGATGTAAGTTTCCAAATTTAAAAGTCACATTAAGGTGTCAGCAAAATTAATGAAAAGAAATGTATGCAAAGCACACTGATGTGAAATTTCAGAACACTAAAAAGGAAATAGTCTACAAGTATCCACAATGGTTAAAAATAGAGGAGACATGCAAAAGAACAGGAATCAGAATGGATAGAGACTTCTCAACCCAAAAGACAAGGGAGTTGTCATTTTAGAATTCTAAAAGTGAATCATCACCAGCAAACTATTAATTCAGTGTGAAACAACAGAAAGATTTTCTTTCTTTCTTTCTTTGCTTCTTTCTATTTGTCTATTGGCACTGGGGATTGAACCCAATGGCACTTTTCCACTGAGCCACATCCCCAGTCCTTTTTATTATTTTTTTTTTAATTTTTTATTTTGAGACCCAGTGTCACTAGTTGCTAAGGCTGGCCTTGAACTTGCCATCCTCCTGCCTCAGCTTCCTGAGTAGCCGGGGTTACAGGGGCCAGCTAGAGATGTTTTCAAGTATGGAATACCTTAAAAGATTTACCCCCCAGGTACTCTTTCACAGGAAACTTCCAAGACATATCCCTGAATGAGTCACGCCATGAAGACAATAAACCAAGAAAGAAGAGGCAGCCTGAAAGAAATACAAGGGTTTAACAAAAGGAGAGAAGCTCAAGGAATCACCAAGATACCAGCAAAAGAAGATCACAGAAGAGAGCTGTGTAACTACCGACCAAGGTTTGTGCAAGGTAAGATCAGTCCTTGGAAAGGTCACACACATCCTTGTGCATTTGAACAGGCAAGGACGAGATGATTAATGGAAGGTTTAGGTTGAAATAATAAGTACATAAAAAAACCAAGCAACAAAAAATATATAAGTATTAAGTCTAGGGATAGAGGGGGGAGGAGTGTAAGCAAGAAAACGAAATCAGAGCACATTCATGGCTTAATTGTGAACAGTGCTTACAAAGCCATAACAATGTAAATGTGGACTCTAAGTACACCAATCTAACAAATTTCATCTACTTCTACTGGGAAAAAAAAATGGGAAAATTGGAAGATAGCTTTTTTGTGGTAGACATCCGGGGTAAAATAAATCTTCATCTTTTATATTTGAAATTATAGATAACACTCATTTTTTTAAAAAAAAAATGAAGCAATGAAAGCATTTTATTTGCAAAACAACGGAGCAATAAAAGCATTTTATTTAGAGGCATAATATTAAATTCCAAACTAATAAATTGAAAATAATTAAAAGTGGTTTCGCTGGTAATGGCAAAATGGGGAAGAGGAGAGGGAACACAAGTGAAAAAAAGAACAAGACATTATTTTTCAAAGACAGGGGAAATCTAAAATGTCCAGGGCAGGGATATTCTTGCAGTAGGGAAGTGGATATATTTATAATCAAAGGTTGGTCCTGATCTTTGAGGTGCAGCCACCTGAGCCTTAGCAACATCTGGGAGACATTCTTTTTTCTACATAATATACTTTGTATACAACTAGAGAGATGAAAAAAATGTGTTCTATATGTGTAATAAGAATTGCAATCCATTCTGCTGTCATATATAAATTTTTAAAAATTAATAAAAATCTATCCGAAATTTTGGCAAAAAAAAAAGTAATAATGATAAAATTAAAAATCATGAGGATCATTAAAGCCATCTTACTAAGGGAGCACTGGATAGGGACATTCACACACAGTCATAAGTTGACAGTGGGGAGGCATCACCCCACCTCCTGCACTGAAATAGCTGCGGAACAGAAACTGTTAAAACAATAAAAATTCAATTCAATGCTTTGCAGATGCAAATATCAAGGAATGAAGCAGAGAGATAAGAGTTTGCTATAATTGTTCTACCAGTACTTACATCAAAAGGAAGTAAGAAAGACTGAAACACTTGGGGATAATGAAGAGGATAAAAACACAGACTGATAAGATGGGTCAGGATAACAACAGATGGGTAAGGACCAACACTAAGTACAAGAGAATTACTACTGTGGCTGCCTAGGACAAACATCCCTACACTTGGAATGGACGATTGGTAATTAACGCCCAAACTACAAGTGGTTATGTGTGCATGCCAAATGTGATGTCCTGTATGAGAATGCTAATACTTCTATGAAACATTCAGAAAACTGTATTTAGTTTAGTACAAAGTATCAGTTTCCCGCCCAATAAACGCTTGTGCTGTATTCATGAAGCTCCAGGTCAGAATGTCTTTTATAAGGTATGGAAAATCGTAAGCATCTGTATTCACTGGTTTCACTCCACACTGAGTAGCTAGGTAACCACTTCTTATAAAAGTATTATCCATAAACATTACATACCAAATAAGGAACAATTAATTCCAGTTAGCTCTCTAAATTCTTGACAGGCAGCATGTGACCACAGTGAGGGTTAAAATGCCCAGTTGAAGGGAAAAGTTGCAATGCTTTAAAACTATTCTTCAGTATCAGAAGCTTTCAGATTGTGACCTAAATCTGTCCTGCAGAATTGCTTTACCTTTTCTAAGAATTGCTATCAAATTAGTTACTAAAATATAAAAAGTAGAACCCTTTTGCCATCTCCCCAAAAGCTCAGAACTGTGAGTTCTGTTTCAAGAGATGTTGCAACAGTTGACATGATTGATAATCTCTCTGGTCAGGGCTCAACTTCACCCCAACCCTCCAAGATCTCCTCCCTATCTGCCTGGCCACAGAGACAGCTGAATCTGGGACTTCCAGCCTTAATTACACATGTGGCCTGGTCTTGTGAAATCAGGTTCTAGCCTGATTTGGTTTATACAAACTTGGTCTAGAACTCTGGGTCCAGCTGACTCTACTGATACAGGGAAATTTACTACTTAAAACCTCAGTTTCTCCATTTTTGGCAAAATAGGAATAATTGTGTGCTTCTCATAAGACTATTGTTAGAATTAACAGGAAAAAAAGGCACACACATCAAATTCTTGACATGAACATTGAAGAAGTAATATCCTTTCCTTCCCATAGTGAATTTTGGAGCAATTCAAATGCATTCAGCATCTTTAAGCATTGGTCACACTTCTGAGAGACCTTCACACGCAACCACTACAGGTGATCACCCCTACCTTTCAGGAACATGGGAACTGGCAGAGGAGAGCAAAACAAGATAAGTAGGATGGATGTCATGGCAGAAGAGAAAAACGAATGAACGAATATATTGCCATCACAGGTGATCAGGCAAGTGTCACTCAGAGATGTTTTGCATAAATCTCATAGTACTTTTCCATGTATTTCCTACCAACTTCTTCATCCTCACTTCCATCTACACCAATGCGTGGGGAGAGGGGATCCAAAGCTGGGGCCTCACTTAAGACACCGAAATATCACCAGCCTTCCCTATTGCTTGCTGTGTATTTGCCATGTCTTGTACAAAGCGAAAGAGCAGCTACTGCTGCTGTTCTAAGATGAGATGTCATATCTAGCTGTGGAAAAACATTTAGAAGATTCGACTTCAGATCTGAGTATACATGGGGGGAGGGAGAGGGAGGCCAATTTTTAAGAACAATCTTACTTGTCTAGTGGGACTCACGCTTCATCTCAAACACAAATGTGCTATTAAGTGAATCTAAAATAACTGATACAAATCTCTCCACTGAGCCAGTGGGAAATTCCAACCTTTATAAGTTGGGAAGTGCTAAACCAGCAACCTTTTAGAAAAGAGTATCTATCTTTCTGAGCTGTTTCTGGGGAATTGCATATAAAGCATTCTGAAAACAAAAATACTTCCTTATTTTTCCAGGATCCGTCTTTGCCAGCTTGATACCAGGCTGCCCAGGACAGATATTGTCAGGGCTCAAAGCGTTTTCAGAATTATATTCACAGTTAAAATGTTTTCAAATATGGTGTTTGAAAATCAAAATCAAAACAGCCCTTGAGGAGAAATGAAAAAGAAAAGAAAAAGCATTCCCTAATTTTTAGTTCCTATGAAACATCTAAGGAATTTATTTTCACTACCAACGTCCCTATCATTTAATACGTTCTGAAGAATGTCTTTAGGAGATTTACATTTAGAAGAACAAGGCACAACATTTTGATTGACCACAGTACACTACAAAGTGACATATTCTGATTGATTTTAGAGGGGAAAGAAAAACCATATGCTAACTATTTCTGTCTTCTTGTGGATGAAAAGAGTAATTACTGGTCAGATCCCAGGGGTTTCAGAAATGGTGAAGCACCCAGGTCTCATTTTCTAGTTAAATCTTTGAGTCGTTCTTCAATGATGAACTCAACTTTGCAAAAAAGCTACACTCTAGGGCTTGGTATAAAAAGACGATGACAGAATTTAAACTTAATTCATTGGACTTATATTTTGACAAAACGGCCAAAAGGTAATGAAATGTAAACAAAGAAAAGTAAAAAAAATAATAATAATGACATATAAGAAAGACCGTTAGAGAAGGGTTTAGAATATTTGGAATATATTTCTAATCTTTGACAGTTATTGTGAATTGAACATGTGTATCTTTCCCTAATTCACATGTTGAAGCCCAAGCCCTCACTAGGATAGGATTTGGAGATGGGTCTTTGGGGGGATAATTCAAATTAGATGAGGTCCTGAGGGTGAGGCCTTCGTGATGGAATGAGTGTCCCTCCTCCCCTTCTTTCTCTCTATCCTCCTCTCTCCTCCTCTCTTGCAAGGACCTGAGCATCACTGATTTTGACCTTCCCAAGGGTAGCTCTAATTCCTCGTTTAGTTTGGGCTAGGGCTTTGGATATCTGAAAACTAGCAATCCTTAGCCAAGTCTCCTAGAGGAAGAAACTATTGTCCTTTCTTATCATCTATTTACCGTAAAATGAGTAGATAAGCAATTCACCGAGTAAATTCTGTCCTTGAATGCAGAGTCCCTGATCTTATAAAAGAGCAGCCGTTTGAAAAAGGAGACGATCTTTCACACTCCATTCTTTGTTGTGCAGTTCATAACCCCTTCTACAGCTTCTGATACAGTTAACACTTAAAAACTGATGAGCACAAAAGGGCTGGATGAAGACAGCCCCCAGGAGCTATAAAGAATGCTACCCAGACCCATGCTGGGAATTGCTGTTGTTATACTTATTCTGAATCAATTTTAATCAGGAAACAACATGCCCATTTAAATAAAATAAAAATAAAAGCACCAGGAAGAAAACCAAAGTTGGATTCCAAGAAAAACTGAAGACTTCAGCCCTTACAAAGAAAATTGAATTCTGCCAAAATTTAGCACATTTTACATTTAATTTCACTCTGATTTATAACTAAATCTCCTGGGTACCAATGGTATATAAAAACCCATTTACTCTGTGGAGGCAATTGTTAGTTTTTATAATAAAAAATGCATACTGCTTATACCATTATTGCTTAGGAAATTAGGGAACACAGCTTCTAATACCCTGTGTGTGGAATACTGTAGCAAACCACTTAACTTGCAATAATAGAGTATTGACTGAGTACAGTGATATGTGAGACGCAGTCACAGATTAAGGTACCATCACACTGTGCTCGATAGAGTCTCTCTCATAATACATTCATTCCACCCTAGCCAGAGAATCCCAAACAGATTAGCTATGAAAAGGCCTCAAAGGCACTACCTATAAAATATATACTTTTTGCCTCTTTTCACTTAGCTTTTCAATACTTAGGTAAAATACAGATTTATTTTCTTCTTCTATCTGCAAAATCTTTAGGACTTTGTAAAGCTGCATTTCTGACTTAAATGATATCTGAATTAATAAAAGGTGTTTCTGAGGCTAATCTCATGTTTACCAAAGATAATCATCATCCAAAAAGCTTGGGCTATCATTTGCGGTGTTAAAAGTATGACAGAACAAATCTAAGAGCAGTAAAAGGCATTTCAAGTGAAATATACTAGCCCAACAATACTAAAAGCATACAAGCACACAGGCTTTCTTTCAACCCAGGTTGCAGATAGTCCCTCTCTCTCTCTCCTTCCTGGTGCAATGTCTGAGCCACTTCCCTCTTCCTCTATGATGTTCTGCCTCACCTGGAGCCCAGGAATGAAGCTACCTGTCTATAAACTGGACCTCTGAAACCATGAGATCCCAAATAAACTTTTCCTCCTTTAATTGTTCTTGTCAGGTCTTTTGGTCACAGCAGTGAAAAAGCTAACTAAAACATATCCCAATGCTCAAACTATTGGAATCATGAACAGTTCCTAAGCATTTGTGCCAGATGAGACTAAATAAATGAGGGAAGAGATGATAACCTGGAAAATGTATTCAAATTACAAGCCAGAGGAAGCAAAGCCTCAATGAGTATAACTCAGGCAAAATATAAAGACTGGCACACCCTCAAAACCCCCATTCTGTTTACCATGATTGGTATTACTCCTTTAACTTCACCCTTATCCTCCTGTAATAATTAGAAAAATATGAGTCTTTAGAATATATTGTTAGGGGATAACTCTTCATGAGTCACATTTTTGCAAGTCTTGAGTCTGCAGATATTCTGAACTATTTCACCAAAGATGTTTGAATAGCCAAAAGTCTTGGCACATAGAGACAGTGTCTCCTTCTAGGGAAACAGGCAGGCTTTTTTCCTAACTAGTATAGACTTTTTTCCCTCTATGGCTCAGATTAGGTTTGACAATGGCTTCGTTAAAAATTTGGGGTTTTCTAAAGTCAAAGTTCCTTGACTGTGACATATTTCTGTTGTGTGTACAATATTTACTGAGGCCCTTTCTGCATTGTCCTATGTGACTCGAAAGACAGAAGGAACCAATGTGAACATGAAGTTCATGCTGCCCACTGAGCCATGAAAAATGAAGTCCCTTGTCTCTGAACCAAGAGTCTCATGTCTTCCACCAGCATCCTTGAAACTGTAGCAGGATGACTTTTTAACCTCAACTAGGATACAATATCAGACTTTCATAGGTATAGAGACTCACCAGACTTGACAAATTAACATGTAACTTGAATCTAACCAACTCTTCTCTCATGGGAATACAATTTGCTTGGCTCCTGAATTTCAGTGATTGTAAGAGGTACTTACAGTTCTCCCCTGTCATGGTCATTCCCAGAGAAATGCCTCATGAATGCCCATAAACCAGAGTGTCAGCTACTGTCCCCACACTAAACTGCCACTATCTCCTGTCTTGCTCCAGCTGTCTCCATAGGCATTTCTGGCCTCCCTCCAGCAACTGATAAGCATACCATCTTCAGAATACCAGTGACCATGCAAGAGCACAGGATGCAGATAACCTTCCAAGTTGCCCATGCCCAAGGTGCCAAAAAAAAAAAAAATACGCTTAGAGAATTCTTCCTTTTTGATTCTGCGCCTCACTGTGACATCTAGGACCTGAAGCACTATTGCTAAGGCACAGAGTCCCTGAACCTTGTTACTTAAAAAAAAAAACAAAAACAGTAACTTTCAACCATTGACCCACTAAACATCAAACTTAACCCATTCCATTATACAAAGAAAAATGGACCACCATTTTGCCTCTCTTCTTCCTCATACCCTACTGTAAAACAGATCCCCCTTCAATTCAAACTGAAAACCTTAATCTCTTACATCAAAGAATAACTGCAGATTCCAGTGAGTATCTAAACTTTCCACTCATCCTCTTAGTGATCTCTACTAACCCGTTGAGTTGATGAGAATATCTGCCAACCAAGGAGCAGAGAGCTCTACCAAAGAAAATGGAAGACAAGTTGGATAAAGACTACAAAAGAAAGCAGAGAGGAAAAAAAGAGAAAAATGTCCTAGATCTTAAAGACAAGGTAAGAGTATATGTGGATGGTGAACAAGTTCCTGGAAGGAAGGACAAGAATGTCAAGGTCATCATCAGCCTGGAACACTTCTACCTAGGGCAACAATTCTTTGCACATGTGCCCCAGGCTTTGAAACAGGTCATGCTTTTGTCAGCGTGGCACTGCCCATTTGTATATTCAAAATGCTAACTGGTGATTTCTAAGTAAAACATGGGTGGAATGTATTAATTGCTCAATATGAAGCTAACTAAAAACTGAATTTCCACTATCTTTCATTTTTCTGTCTTCATCCTCCAAAAAAGAAGAAAATGTAGACTTGCAAGGGAACAAGAAAACCATCTGGATCACAATGCCTCCCAAATTTCACATTCAGTCCTGCCTTCCAAGCAAGGATTTAGAAGTGCTTTTCCTAAACCAATAACTGAGGGGTGCCTGCCAATTTCTCCCAGAGCTTGGCTTTTCTTAACAAGCCATTCTACCGCCTTTATCCCTTTTGTCCTTTATAATGAGAATAAGGGAAACTGGATGAATTGTACACAATCATCAGGGGGGTAAAGGATGTGAAATGAACTGTAAAAAAAAAAAAAGAGGGGGGGGGGGGGAGCTTTTTAAGCCACAGGGATTTCTGAGGGGAAAAAAATGCACAAATTAAAAAATAAATTTAGAAAGCTGACAGTTTTATAAATTGTTCCATAAAACAGTAATGCTTAAATATTTTACTAGCTTAGAAATTGTTTAGTTTTGACAGAAATGGCCCAAGTAGTCAGGCCTATATTTCTATAAGGAAAATGATAAATATATACAACATAGCCTAGACCAATTTTTGCAAGGAAAAAAAAATAGAAGTTACTCCCGGAGAAGAATGAACTGACATCTAACAATTTATAGGGCTTTCCTTCATTGAGGTTTCTCCAAAGGGCAGTACGACCCCTCAGACCTCTGAAATCCTTGGCGGCCCAGGAAGTATCATTTCTATAACTCCCAGTTTGATCCAAATTTGATCACTGGAAAATGTTCTGACTAGGCATGATCTAAGAAAAAAAAATTCCACCCAAATCTTGATCCTCAAACAAGGAGTTTTGAAAAAAAAAAATGCCTCAACCTTATGAAACAGATTCTATAAAGGCTACATCTATTCCCTGGGAATAAAAAGGTAACTTAAATGACTGTGGAAGTTCACGGTGCTCTGAGGGATTGTATATCATGAGGTCAAAGCACAGGTTTGGGGGAAGCCAGTCATCAAACAAGAGATCTTAACAGCATAGCTTCTAGAAGTTTCTAAGAAGTTCCACTGGAGCAAAGGAACAGCATTCCAAATGTCCACAATTCTCCCAAACCAAAAAGGATCACAAGTCAGGTCACCCTTCCCCTGGAGAAGGCCACCCTGCATCGTAGGAAGCCCATGCATTGCAGGACAATGAAAGACTGTATCCACCAGGCTGGGCATCCAGGTGACCTACATTTCTGAATAAATGCTTCGGCTGGTGCCAAGGGCTGCTTGCAGCCTGGAACTAGAAAGGAAGAGATTAAACTGAAGGCACAAACACCTGCCTCAAAGCCTGTGGGGAGCTCTAACCATTCTGACAGGCCGTTTGTGGTAATTGTCCTGTCTTATCCAATAAACTGGCTATTCCAGCACTGAGAGGTTGATGCCTCCTGTCAGTTGACCGTAATTCCAATCACCTCCATTGCACATATATGTTTTATTTGCATCGCACCTGTACTGCCACAGAACAGGAGAGACCAATTAAGCTATGATTAGCACATATGCTGCCTAAATCTGACAAACTGCTGTTCTCAATGAAATCAAAGAACTGTGTTAGGAAAGGCCAGATGACCACTTACGTGTGGAAGGATAGTACACAATGACATTGAGACTGTGAGACACGCAAAAATGGATCTAAAGGAAATAGGTTTTGTTAGTTGCATTATCTTCTCTGTTGATAGACAAAGAACGTTGACAGTGTGTGTTCAGAAAAAGAAAGGCATTTCCTTTTAAACCCTCATTAGTAAATAAAATAGCAAATGAATAGGTGGGATCACGAGGCTTGACTAAAGGAGTCTGTCATTTGCCAAGGCATCTGGACGTTAGCATCTGGAAGAAATATCACAAACACAGAAACAGACAAGGTCATTGCAGGGACTGATGGGTCAACCAAATGGTCTCTGTAACTCTATTAGTTAGAGCAAGGCCAGCTGCTCTTAAAAATAAAACTGTAGTGCTTCTGGTAAGCAGGCCACACTCTTCCACATGGATATTTGGAGAACCAAGAGACTTCCACCTTGTGGCTCCATCAATTTTGAAGCCTCTGGAGTCTCCTGTACCCAGGTGACTCAGGAGCATCAGAGATGCTGGCTTCTTAAAACTCTGTCTCAGGAAATAATGTTTCTGCCTCTTTGAAATAATGGTCAGTCATATGGTCACATGCAGAGGAAAGGAGACCAGGAAATAGAGTCCTTAGGTGGGCTGAGCCTCCCAAAGTAACCCTGCACTGTGGAATGTGCAGCACTACATTTTAGTGGCCGGTCTCTTCTACACTCACATATTCTCTTGTATAAATATGTCCACTTAGAAGTTGTTTTGAGATTCGAGTCATTTCAACATTCTCTTTCACCAAATTGTTTCATCACATCTTCCTGCTTCTTCATCATTAGTGATTTTACACCACAGGTATCGTGCTGAATTTGTCCTTCCATATGTTGGAGGAGATCTAACCAGACAATAAATATGCTTCACCATGCACAATTAGGGCAGGAATATCATATAACTGTCCTTCTATTGGGGAAAGAGAAGGTCCCTGTGCTTCCAAGCCTTATTATATCTAGGATGGGGACAGGCTGGTTCTTGTGTGTGACTCTGCTTCAGAAACTTGGATCATGATGTGAGTCCAAATGTAACTTTTCTATTAGTATCAGGAGTTAATTCTTGCTCAAGTCAAACTTGGGGCTATCGGTCATGATGGTGTTAAGTGTGGGAGGGAGGGCAGCAGAGGTGACAGTCAGAGGCTATGAGAAAAAGAGAGACTTATTAAGAACTCTTCACCCAGAACACCTGACAAAATACAAACTTCTATTTGGCTTATGATTTTTATTCAAAATTCAGATTCAGTGCTCAAAACCCAACTTCAAAATACCACCTTTAGGAATAATGGGCTCACAGTGATAGCCAAACTTTGTCAAGGGGGAAATATAAAACAGACTCTCACATTTAAAAATAAACAAACAAAAGCACACCAAAACTTTTCATTTATAAGAACCTCACTGAAAGAAGAAAAAAAGTATACCAGCCAAAAGTATACCTTTCAGCCAGGTGCTAAGAACAACCACCCCTCAATTTCTTAGGACATCAAAATAATAGTGTTCCTTTTGTTCCTGAATATAAAACCAAGATGCTCATTAAGAATTGTCTAGTAGACACCAGGTGGAAGGAGCTTATGTCACTCAAATAGGAAAGATGAGGCCAAGTGACATTCATCTAGGTAGAAAAAAGCAGATTTCATAAGTTACTGAACTTCAAAAAGATTATTTAAAAGGAGTTCTGATAATATTAGCTTCAACAAAATCATATTTGTGCCATAAAACACAAAAATCTATGAGCTGCAGCTTTTGTCCAGGAGAGTAATTCATTGAGGATCTCTGAGCTTAGATTTTTAACTTCTAAAATGCATGATATAAGTTCTGTTGATTGTGGAGTCTGATTTCCTCGTCAGCATCCACCAAAAGCAGTAACAGAAAATGCCTCTGTAGCACAGTTCTGCTGACTTATGATCCCGACTTTGCGGATGCTCATCTGCTTCTAGGCACAGCTGTTTTCAGATGGAACCATGCTTTATGCAAATAGTGCCAGTCTGGCCTCAGAGCAAGAAAGCCCCGAGTAGAGAAGTTGGGCAATCAGTATTTTATAGTTGGAGCCAAGAATTTGGACCGTCACCTGCAATTTCAGATCCCTGTGATACTACATGGTTTGCTCCTTGCTCAAAAGCACTGCCTGAAGCAGGTCTTGGAGAGATGTTATGAAAACCCTGTTCTCTGGGTCTTTGCTAACATCTATGAGCCTGCCAAGAAGATGAACAAATTGAAGGATAATGTAAAAGACTGTGGAATGTAGAGTGCCTTCTCTACCTTTGCCCAGCCTCAAAGAGAAAATTGCACCTGAGTTGATAATTACAAGGTTAGAATCCATGTGAGTTTTTGTTTTGTTTTTGTTTTGCTATTGAGTTCAACAGTGCAGAGTCTCTATTAAAAAAAAATTAAATAAACATAAGAAATGCACTCTGTAGGATACTTAGAAGAGTATAATATCAGAGTCAATGAGATATGAGTCATCAACAAGAGCAAGGCCTGTGGGGAAACTAAGATAAACAGACCCTAAGGAGTAATATTCGCCTTGGGACCTAGTAGAATGTTTTATAGTCAGTCTTCTCCACTCTTGCTGATGGCCACCAATTGCCACAATCCTACATCTCCCAGGACTTCCTAGTGCCAGGATTGGCTCCCTTAGGCAAAGGCTCTGGAATAAGTCCACCTTGGTCTAATGAATGTCTTTACCACTTACTGTGTAACAGAAACTTTCCCAGTTTCTATTAAGCCTGATTCGGACATGGGAGAAAAAGATCTGAAGACACATTCTTTATAAGTTAATAGTGAATCACATGCTTGAAAGAAAAAAACCCTGCTCCTGAGTGCTTAAATCTTTTAAAAGTGTTAAAGATATTAGACTTTTATCAATTAAACTGTCCTGAATGAATGTTTTACTACACCAGTGAGTATGTTAGAAAATAAATGTATACCTATATTATGTTAATAACATTTCTGTACAGCATCATATTTGGCATGGTGGTTGTGGTATGTTTTGTACTTTTGATTGTCAACTTTTGATAGGATTAATATAGCAATAAATCTGACTTAGTCTTAATATTTTTTTAAAATGCCAGGTAACATACTGTGTCATAATCTCATTATATTTTACTTGAGTGCCCATATTTTCATAGGTCTATTTTTTGTGTTAAAAATTTTAATATTACATGTTAGGGATTGTGTGTGTGTACTCTGTGTGTGTGTGTGTCTAATACTTTTACATACAATCTTTTAGAACTGGGTGTTTCTGTTTTAATTATAGAGATTTAAAGAAGTATTAGTATTAAATGATCATGAACTGTTTTGTGGCAAAGTTTAAGTATGAGATTACTAGATCACTCCAAATTCCTTATTATCCTTATGTGTTTATATATATTACAATTTTCAAAGAAATAAAATTGTCTTGGTAACTGATAGATTATAGTAAATCATGGGGTAGTTAGTTTAAAGGCTTCCAAGTGTTAATTACATTTTCGGTTCTAAATACTTTTAAACAATTACTCTAAATAGTAGTAAGCCAGTTCTACTTTATATTTTTGAGATGTTTAACTCTTACAGTTTCTCCCTTCTGATCCTTTTCCCTTCTTCCCTAAACACCATGCTAGAATTTAAAACTGGATTTTACTTTGCCTTCCACTTTTCAGTTTTTTAGTCTAAAGTAATAAAACAAATAAAGGTTCCACTGTCAAGACAGTCCATGTTATTGTTGGCCATTCTTTTCAGGGATAATGCTAATGTCATTTGTGCATTGTACAGAGAATGTCAGTATATAGACCTATTATTGGTAGAAATGATGTATAGCAGGCTTTCTTGAATAATGTGTATGGTAAGTTTGTTTCCTATAGTGTTATTATGCTGAAGATTCTTTTAAATAAAGCTAGTTTTTAAAGAGAAAAAAAAATAAGTTAATAGTGGTTGGATAGGGGGATTAGGCATTAAATTACTTTTATTTAATTTATCTGAACTTTCTAAAAAATGTTTATAATGAGTATATATCAAATTTGTAACAAGAAAAACAAACATGTTAGGTAATAAACTTCACTAAGACCTTCATGTTAGTTTTAATGGAGTGATTCTTTTTTTAATAATGTTATTATATTTTTTATACCTTTATTTATTTATATTCATGTGGTGCTGTGGATCGAACCCAGTGCCTCATGAATGCGAAGCAAGCGCTGTACCACTGAGCTACAACCCCAGCACAAATAGAGTGATTCTTGATGGACCCAAACAATTTTTTTTTTATGGAAAAAAATCCAAAACTCAATTTAAAAATCAGTTGATGGACTTAATTTTAAATGAAGGGAAACAAAATCAAAGCACAGTGTAACAAATTAATATACACAACCTCCCCCATGTCCTGCTTGGTCATTCCATCCCTCCAGGCCTTCCCTGGCATAGTGGCTGGCTCCCTTGACAGGGCCATGATGCTCCTGCATCACATTCTTGCTATTACCCAGATATATACCTCCCAGGCTCACCACAAAACTGTCCTTCGAAAGGTTCCAGCAAAATGAAACATTCTACTGGAATGTTTTTAAAACAAGTTATTGAAACCCAGAAAGGACATTGCTTTCAAAGTTGTAGTCTGTTCCAGGCACCCTATTGAGATTCTTGGCTCATTCTCCAGCAGCCCAGACACAAAATCCAACAGATTCAGGCAGTTGTACTTCATGATGGCTGACTGAGCACAAAGGGTGTGTCAGTCCACCCCATCACTAAGGCACTTCTGGAAGATAAAAATACTCATGTCCTAGGTTGACAGCAAATACCAAGAGTCTTGAGAAACCTACAACTACATGCAGACAAAAGAGAAGAACAACAGTTGCAGGATAATTTGCAAATCAAAGAATCAGGTAAAGTAGGAAAGTCCCAGAAGAGACAGCAAATCATGTGATTGTCAGAAAATTATTTAAAATGCTGGAGAACAACTGCATTGGTCCTTGCCTTCAAAGTGACGTCAATATATTTTTAAGAACAAACCTCAAATGAATCACTCCAAAAGACAACTTTAATGAGCATGAGAGCACTGAGTGTGTTGCATGAGGATCCTAGCATCCTGCAGTTAAGCTGCCCATGCACCTAATGAAAACTCTGCAACTTTAAGTGTTTCTCTATCCTTCTGCCCTGAACAGCTAGTGGTACAATAGCTATAGACCCTGGGCTCCTATAACCAACTGCTAGCACTTATCAATCTAGACTTCCATGTATAAATAGAAGGAAACCATAAACTAATAAAAATAATAATAAAAACCAACAATATGAAAGAGACACTTGAAAAGCAAAATCACCAACCTCTGTAAATGGGGTTTATGGGCAATACTAAACAAAGACATGCAATCAGCTGAGGTGGTCATCGGCAAGTGAGAAGATAAAAAATGTGTCGTGTATGTATAAGTGTGTATACGAGTGTATATACACACAATGAAATACTGTTCATCCATCAAAACAAATGAAATCCTATCCATTGTGGAAAAGACAAATATTCTTACTTATATGTAGAAGCTAAAGAAGTTGATTTTAAAGAAGGAAAGAACAGAATACCAATTGCAAAAGGACAGGAAGGGTAGTGGGGAGGAGGTTTTGAGAAAAGTCAGATAAAAAGTAAAAAATACAGTTAGGAGGAGTAAGTTCTAATATTCTAAAGTATAGTAAGTAGTGCCTATGGTTTACTGCAATCAATTATCTTTTTTTTTTGGTACCAGGAATTGATGATCTTGGGGGGCACTCTACCACTGAGCCACATCCTCAACCCTATTTTGCATTTTATTTAGAGACAGGGTCTCACTGAGTTGCTCAAGGCCTCACTAAGTTGCTGAGGCTGGCTTTGAACTTGCGATCCTCCTGTCTCAGCCTCCTGGGATTACAGTCATGTGCCACCATATCCAGCTATCTAATTTTATAAGACTATAAAGAAGTACAAAGTTTCCCAACACACACAAAAAAAATAGTAAATACATAATGGGATGGAAATTCTAATTACTTATTATTCACAGGCATTAAATTGTCATACTATACTGCAAAAATATATACAATTATTAAGAGTCAATTTAAAAAAAAGGTAAATGCCGCAGCCCGGCTGGCTGGGCAAAATAATCGGAGGGGGGTGACGAATAACTTGTGTACGTTGATACAGCAGGAGTAGGAGCCGTTTATTGCAGGACAGGAGCAGTATTTATACATTCCACACAGCTTATCTAATTAGCATAAACTAGATACATCAGTCAACCAATCAGGAATCTCCACACTTAATGGCTTGCTTTTGTTACTTCTCAAACCACTCCCTCTGGCATTTTGCCAGGCACCATCCAGACTTGTTTACGAACTTTAACATTCCCCTGGCAAAATGCCAGGTGTTATTTTGACTTGTTTACAGACTCTAACAGGTAAAGGCTAGTGGGTACAATTCAATGGTAAAGTGCTCACCTAACATGCACAAGATCCTGGGTTCAATCCACAACACCACAAAAACAAAAACAAAAAAAGAAAAATTTAAATAATCAATAAAATACTTTTAAAACACTTAAATATATAATTTTCATCTTCAAGAGATCTGATAGAGTTTTATAGTTATAGAAAGCAAACACTGTGAAAAGCATTAACCTGAATCTGCAAATCAAAAATATGATTAGTAAGATTAAAATACATAAAGTGGATGTCAAGATGAACATCAACTAAAACTGATTGAACAGGTGAAAGAGATGGAATTTACAAGAGAAGTGATAAGAGTCATGAAAGGTAGGTCTTAGGAAGCCAGTATCTACCATGAGTTCCAGAAGAAAAGAACTAAAGACATTTGGAGGGGAAAGAATGGAAGAAATTAAAATAAGTTTCCTTGTCTTCCTTTCCACAGGACAAGGCCCACTGTGGTAAAGACATCTGATTGCCCACCAATATTCAATCTCTTTTTTTCCTAGAATTGACACCCAAGAGTTTTACCTAATCCCAAAGGACCTAGGGAAAAAATATTTCTTTCCTCTTTCAAATGGGTCACATGAAGTAATTTCAACAATATGAGTAGATTGAAGTGATGCATTTATCTTGTGGGCCACACTCTTATTAAAGAAAAGAGCATTTGCACTTTCCCTATCCCTGACCATGGGCAGGAATACAGAAATAATGGAATAGGCTTTTTAGACCCATGGTCGGCACAACAGCCATGTCCATTTGTCCACTTATTGTCACTGGCCTTCTTGGCATTAAAATGACAGACTTGAGCAGTGGCGACAGAGGCCTTATAGTTTATCAAGCCTAAAATATTCTCTGTCCAGTTACAGAAAAAGGTTTCCAATCTCTGGTTAAAGTGTTTTTTTTTTTAAATGACAACATAAGTGTTGGTGATCATACAAAGCAACAAGAATTCTCCGGCATGTCTAGGTGAAGTGTGAATTGTAACGGCACTTTTCAAAACTCTTTGATGATTTCTAATAAAGTGAAATCATCCCTGCCTTGTTTCTAGAAATTCTTCATCTATGCATCTTCCCAAGAAAAATGATTGTGCATATTCATGAAAAGACATATTCAATGCTGCTTTTAACAGTTTTGTTCCTTTATCAAACAATGCATAAACCAGTTGTGTTCCTACAATGAAAAACTACACAGCAATAAAAAAAAAAACTACTATTAGATACAACACAAAAAGACAACCCCAAAACATTTGTGATATTTGAAAGACACAAAACAGAATTTACTTATATGTTTTTACTTATATGAAGTTCACAGAAAGGAAAAGTTAATGAGGACAGAAATCAGAATTGTGGATCTGTTTGGAGGGTACATGCTGCCTGGGAAGGGCATGAGGAAGCCTTCTGGGGCACAAAAATTCTAACTTGATCTTGGTGGTAGTAAGAGAGGTACATACTTTGTAAACATTTATTCAGCTGTGCACTTAAAATTTGTGTTTTTACATATTTGTTTTATAACTAACAACCAAAGGAAAAAAAGCACAGGTAAGCAAAAAAATCAATATTTCTTATAGTTAAACAGAATAATTACTAATTTTTGACAAAGCAATAGACCATAGGATTAAGTATATTTGTTGAAAATGTGAGGCTTAAGAGTTCAACCAGCTCAAATAAGAGATCAGCACTTCCAGATCATGAATTAAAGTAAGACAACTACAGCAATATTCAAAAAAAAATCAGTGTTTGGTTAAAAAAAAAAAAAGACACCAAAAATGTACATAGGATGAGTTCATTCATATAAAATTCAAAAACAGACAGATTTAAAGTATGTATATTAGAAATGTATGCTTAGGTGGTAAAAATCACATAGGAAGACAGGAAAGTGAGTTCCATTAATGCAGGAGAGTAGTTCCCTTATGCACTAATAGAAGGAGATAGGAGAAGAATGTGACAGGATTGTGGCATGCTGATACTGTTTTTCCTTGATCTGCATGATGATTGTTCAGTTTCTTTCTATGATAAATTATTCATATATTTTAGGTATCTTTCTCAATATATGCTTTATTTCACATAATAAAAAAACTTAAAATGTAGTAAAGGCATAGGAGATTTAAATAGGAAGCTTCATTCACTATTTTTTTAAAATTTTTTTTAGCTGAAGAGGGACATGATACCTTTATTTTATTTATTTTTATGTGGTGCTGAGGCTCGAACCCAGTCCATGCTAGGCGAGCACTCTATCACTGAGCCAGTCTCAGCCCCAAAGCTTCATTACTATATATGTGTGTTTTTTCCTCATGTATAAATAAGAATATTATATCCACATAAATAGTAATTCTGCATATACATATAAATTTTATATAAAATGTATATTTTACATACATATGTATGTTCCAAATAGAGAAGATGCATTCTATTCAAATGTCCATAAGATCTTTTATAAGGAGACTATACTAGACAGGAGATGACTTTTTCATTGCTATGCACAATGATACCTCTGGGTCTCCCGCGCTTTCATTTCCCAGGATGGAGTTTGTATGTGTGATTATAATGTCATCACTTATTGGGTGCATGGAGAGTTCATATGTGGAAAACATGAGGAATCACAACCCTCCACACTTCACATAGGACAGTGTATTGCCAAGACGGCCTGGGCTTGACTTGGATGCAGTAATTGAACGGGATTTTGGATTGCCTTACTTAGGGAATGGTATGAGACTATCGACAGACTCGGGTAAAGATGGCTAGGAGATTATGAAAAATCACTTACATTTCCCACTTTGGGGGAACTGTCTCTGGGATGTGGCTAGCCAGCCAGGAACTACACTTTCTATCTTTAACATTGGTGCCCATCATACCACTGAATTCTGACCCAGAGAACGTGGCCAGAATTGATGACCTCAACTTCCAGATCTGCCACATAAAACCTGCCATGCAATACTCCATCTATATTCTGTTTACCTTACTTCGAGCTGAACCCCTAGAGGTGACTTCGAAGATTCTTTGTTGAAGGTGAAAAGCACTCCATCAGCCCTGGACCCTGAGTAGCTGAATGAATGCAGACCACTCCCTCTAATCTTTTCATTTACACAGTATGATTATGTGAACATGGAAGAAACTTCAGTGATATCTCTCTCATTATTTATTCTAGGCCTGTTAGGACAGTTAGCTGATGCTGAAGCAAGGAATGATAACAGAAGAGCTACCCCCCTGTGTGGTTTGGGGGAGTAAATGAAACCATGAAACAAAGAAGCTCAGCACAGTGTCTCACACTTAGTAAGTGTTGAGTGTGTGTCAGCTTAGTAAGTACCCAGGAAATCATTGCAAGGACTTCAAAATGATTAAGTTTCAATTGATGTACTCTTGAAAATAAAGCGAAGTGATTGATGACTGTCTACTCAGTCCATTTCTTCCAGTTAATCACTCCTTCCTCCAAAGAATCCTCTGGGCTTGGTTATACGAGTTGCACAGTAGGCAACCAAACCACAATTGAGCCATAAAGCTGTGAAACAAGCTCAATATGCTAACCATCAGGGACAATGATGGGCCAGCTGGAGACTGAGATGAGTCCCCAACGTCAGCGAATGGCGAGTGGGAATCATATATAAATATGTATATCAAGGTAATGTTTTATCCCCCACTTCCTCTCCCTCTGTCTCTGCAGCGAGCACATGTGCACAGGCGTGTGCGCTTGCGCACACACACTGACATGCAGATAGATTGCTGCACTGAAAAGAGTATTGGTGATTTTATTGATGAGTCTCTCAAATCATCACCAAAACAAAATAAGCTGTTCACTTCACAGCTGGAGTCGAATGGAGTGATGACAGTTGTCTCAACCTTCTCTGATGATAAATGAGCCTTCCCCTGCTTACTTGGGTCCTTGACCCAAATTCACAGCTATTTCAATGACCCAGGCAGACCTCTGAGAAGAAAAAAGCCACACTCACAAATGTTTAATGAAGCTTGTCTCGACCATTACTATTGTACCCTGTCATTCTAACTATAATTGATTTGCTAAACTCACTTTTTTTTTTTTATAATCAGCCTGGCAGACAAAAACACCTAAAGTAAATGAAACACATCTCTCTTCCCTATGCACCAGGCCTCTATCACATGCCTGTTTAAAACTTTCTAGGAAATTTAATATATGATTTTTTTTATTGTGAAATTAAGCAAATGAGTACCTTGGCCTTTAAAACAGCCTTTGGTAAAAGGATCTTAGAATCATATCAAGAAAACTTTGGGGGCACCTGGACTATCTTTTTCTTTGAGGCACAAATCTCAATCGATGGAGAATGACTTTCTAAAACCTTCTTTGGCAAAGATTTAGAGGCCACATCAGGGCCTACTGAGAAAGAATGTCATAACCAAAGAGCAATGTCTGCATAGACAGCGGATGGTAGCTGTAGGACTTAGTTCGTGTGTTTACCCTCCCCAAGAGTCAAGGAGAAATGCCACAGAAAATCCCAGAAAGCAAGACATCTACGCTCTTCTGTAGATTCAGATATTTAGAATCTCAGACCTTCAAAGAAGGTAACACAACCACATTTCAAAGCACACGTCTTGAAATTGCTTTTACTTGTGATGTATAAACTCTTTGTGTTGCAAAAACGTGTAGATAAAATTAAACAACTTAGAGGAAAAAGGGAAAAGAAGCTCTTAGAAGTGAAGGGATTGAGGTTTCTACATTCCTTTCATAGAACCGAACTCCCTGAGAGATCCTCCAGCCTGGGATGCTACTAGAAGCCATGGGCTTTGTGGCCGCCTGGATGTCTGTCTTCGACAATGGCCGGATGAATGTTAACAGCCTGTAGTAACAAGACTACATTATCCCCAGAACATAACATCTCAGAAGGACTCCCAGCTACCCAGAGGTGGCAGAGAGTTCCATTTAGCACCATCTTTGTGAGGCGTGAACACCTGACACAGGATGAAAGTGGAGGAGCCAGCCCTGGGGAGGAAGGGCTTCCTCCCTTTCAAATTTCTGAACTTTTGTAGGTCTGTGGAGGTCCAAACCACAGAACCAAGGAAACTCAAAAGGAAAGCAACAAAAGAAGCTGCAGATCAAAAGAGTCCTCTCCACTGCACGGCTCCCGCTGATCGGCTTTCATTACACACCGATGTCTTCTGAATGGACCGCTACACTGCTGCCTCCCGGACAAAGTCAACACATTGTGTAGCCGCTGTGTACAACTTGCAGAGGTGCTGGCCAGCTGCCTGCCAACCGCTCCATTCCTTTTCAGTCTTCCTCCATGTTTCATTTTTCCTGATGGGACTGGGGGACTGGGGACCTGGGGTGTTTTCGTTGTCCTTTGGACTACTGAGTTTCTCTGCGATCTTTAGGAATGCCATCTGGACCCCCACAGGCATGTGACCAGGCTCTCTGGAGACGCTGTCCCACAGTTGAGACCTTTCTTTTCCCACCTACATTATCTGTTCTCTTCCCCTTACCTATGGGTCCTACTCTGCCTGTCATTTCTTTAAAGGGATTTGCTTTGTCTAAACTCTCTGAGTTTTATATGAAAAAGAAGCCCACTTTTGGGGAGAAAGAGCTTCTGGAGATCATGTAACTGGGTTAGCTCACCAAAAGGAAGAACAGGGGACTAGACCAGGTCTAGTAGGGATCAAGACCAGACAAGGGCAAGAGTAGGGGGAAGGGGGGGTTCTTTCACTTCACCAACAAGGTAAGAAAGTGAACACTCATTAAGAATAGGAAAAGAAATCACAGGAAATGGCACATTTTCAGAAAAAAAAAAAAAAATGAACTAATGTCTTTGTGAATGACCTGGCTGCTGGTTGCACTTCAGTAATAACTTTCCCCTACTTCTTTCCTCTGTTTGCTCGTTGATGACCTCTTCATAAGGCAATAATTCTGTAATGTAATCTTCTACAAGAGGACAAATAATTCAGTCTTTTTTCAAGCTTTATGGGCCAAATGTTGAATTGAAGTTGGGGCACAAAAAACACACAACATCACACATAGGCTTACTTTCCATTTGTAGCACTGGTGCCTTTCATCACAACTGTGAAGATGGGAATGCTGACAAATGACAGTTTTCATGAGTCACAACATAAGGAAAAATAAGTAGCATATTTACATTTCCTAACAGACTAATAGAAATGTATTCCTCAACTAGATGTCGATGAGAAATTATGATTGATTTCTGATGATTTAAATGTATGCAATTCTTCTAAAACTTCCTCCTCTTCCACTCTCCGCATATATTTCCTACTGGAACTGTAAGATAGGTCTGAATATTGTCCACATCCTACTTTCCCCTGTCTTCTCTGTAGGAAATGACTACGCATTTGATGAGGTAGGGTGGGGAGGAGAGGGACCGCAGAAGGGAAACAGTGAGGAGACCAGCTGGAGGCCCCGTCAAGAGTTAAGGAAAGGATGACAGTGGTTTCAGCTAAAATACTAGTAGTAGAGACAGGAAGTCATCAGACTGAGATTATTTCAACATCAGAGCCAAGCAGTTCTGATAGGCAAGAAAAAGCAGCTCAAGGGATACTAAGAATGTGGCTGTCTGCACACAGGATCATTCTGGGTGCTGGTTAACACTTGTGTATGTGTCTTAACACGGTATCTGAAGCCTAACTGGAGCTCAATAAACACAAGTTGAATCTGAACTTTCTTCACATTACCAAAGAAATCTGACAAGAGCAAACCATACCGAAGACCTAAATTGCTACTGACTAGACTCCTGGGATGCCAGAAAACATTTCTGGAAACTTCTCTCATTATTCCCTACAGATCTGCAGAGGATAGAAAGAATGAAGACCAGGCATGGTGGTGCACACCTGTCATCCCAGCGTCTCGGGAGGCTGAGGCAAGAGGATTGTGAGTCCAAAGCCAGCCTCAGCAATTTAGCAAGTCCCTAAGCAACTCAGGGAGACCCTATTTCTAAATAAAATATAAAAAAGGACTGTGAATGTGGCTCAGTAGTTAAGTGCCCCAGGGTTCAATCCCCGGTTGAAAAAAAAAGAAAAAGAAATAAATAATCAGCCATTACATATACATAAAATTTGTCATCTCTGCCTTTCTCCTCTCTCCCTAGTTCTTTTGCTTTTTACTTTTCCCTGTCTCAGGAATGTAGTGTGATTTATTAGTATTTCCAATATACCATGGGCAACCCTTAATAATCGGCATTCCGACCACAGATCCTAAAGAACCCTCAAGGGGCTTATACTCTGTATGAGAGATTGATGTCCATACCACAAATTGAGAATATTTATCTAAAGAATGGCAAATGATGTAAGTCAGTTCACTTGAACACTTTTTCCAATTTCCTTTTCCTTTCCTTCCTCCCCTATAGAAGCTAGAAAGATAGAAACCCCTGCAACCAGGGCTAACCATGTGACATTTCTGATCCATGAGAAATAAGAAGACACTTCTTAGAAATTTCTGAGGAAAATTATCTATTTCCAATAATTATTGCTGGGAATGCAAACATATGGTTGGAATGGCAGCAGCCACCTTGGAGCATTAAAAAAAAAAAAAAAGTCCAGAGAATCACAGAGACTTTGGCCTTATAATCCTTCCACCACTGATCTAATACCAAATATAGCACACTCCCAACATTTTTGTGTGAGAAATAAATAAGCTGTTATATACACTGGCAGTCCAGCTTTCTGCTACAGTCAAGGACACATCCTATCAGATCCGTAAGCCATTTCCTAAAGTGGCTTATTTCCTTTACCTAAATCTCCACCATCTTATGTTTAAGAGTTAGTCATTTTCTCTTCATATCATGTCACCATTCAGGAAAATATTAATTACCTAATGATTCCAGTGAGTTGAAATTGTTTACCAAAATTTTTAAAAAATGACAATAGATTTCCTAGGTGCAATGAAATTTATATAGTATATACAGGTAGAATGGGAAATTCTAAAGGAGGCAAATAAAATAAGATCACAAACTGGAAGAGTCTGATAAGCAGTAGCACCACAGGAAAGGTCCTCAGAGCCAACAGTCTTCACGCTAAAGAGAAGCCCCTTGCTCTTTGCAAGTCTTTGTCAACCAACATGCTTTATCATATTAGAAGTGACTGAATGTTCAGAACATGAAAAGGCCGTTAGGGCCCTCCTTGGAAGCTTTTTCATTTAGTCCGTGGCCAGGAGGGTACAGGAAAGATGGAGAAGCATACCAGAGAGATGGAGGCCATGAGAAGGTAATGGGCAGAAGACAATCTCACCAAGATTACTTTCCATAAAACAGAATTGGCAACATCTGCTCAATCTACTGTAGATAAACAGTGAACTATTTTCCATCTCATTAACTGAGAGGATGAGATATTAAATAAACCCCAGGGGCCTCATGCTTTGTTATCACGTTTAAGGCTTGGCCCAGACTTGCTGCATTAGCTAATTTGTGTAATGGTTTATAGTCTAAGATCCTATATGATCTCTCTCTCCCTCTCTCTTTTGTGTGCACTCTCTCTTCTCTCTTTCTCGCTCTCTCTCGCTCTCTCTCTCTCTCTCTCTCTCTCTCTCTCTCTCATACACACACACACCCCTATACACAAAAACACACACACACACACACACACACACACACAAGAATTCCCAAGTGGCTCAAAACCAAAAGTCCCTGCTTAATCTGACTGTTTTTCTAATTACTAGTCACTTAGCTTAAATTATTAATCATGTCTTCAACTGTGATATATGATACCTGTAGGTCTCCAAACAGGAATCTAATAGAATTATCTAATTCTATTAAACTGCAAACAACTGTCCGTTAAATATTTATTAGCCAGTCCACACTCACTGAAGACAGACTGGAGTGTCAGCACCCTCTGACTCCCCTCCGCCCCCCAGCCCCGTTGCAGAGAAGGTTCAGCCAAAGCCGCTCCTCAGAATGGTGCCTATTGATCAACTGTCAATTACCTGTTTAATCAAAATCAATGGAAATAAAAGGAGTTTAGAAGAACTTACAAGGTATGGTATGGATTTTTTTAATACTTGGTTAAATAAGTAAATTGGTTTAAATGCAGCTAACTTGATTGTAAACACTTAAGGTTTATTTTACCATGGGGAAAACTTCTGGCAGTTAAATAATTAGATTTTCTTTTTCAGATTGGTGAAGTGTATTTTTAATAAAGGAGTTGAAGAACTGTCAGGCTCAGTCACCCAGGAGAGAAGCTTTTTAATGTTGAGCTTTCAGGCTAAAATGTCTGCTTTCTTGAAGCTATATGAAAGATAACCTGACTGCACTACTTCAGAGAGTAAATGTGGGGAGTTTTAAACCATCCCATTATGCAATATGGCAAGAGTTCTTTCTCTAAGAATGCAAGAACCATCTAGATTCTCCCAGAAGATCTGGGAAGAATGAACAAGGAAAGTCCCTATTCTACCCAGTGGCTCGGGAGGCTGACACAGGAAGATCACAAGTTCAAAGCCAGCCTCAGCAAAAGTGAGGAGCTAAGCAACTCAGCGAGACCCTGTCTCTAAATAAAATACAAAATAGGGCTGGGGATGTGGCTCAGTGGTTGAGTGACCCTGAGTTCAATCCCTGGTGGCCCCCCACCAAAGAAAAAAAAATCCCTATTCTAGACAAACCACTTCAACAAGAGTTATTCAAAATCCAAACTGTGAATCAATTCTCTTTTTTTAATATATTTTTTTAGTTGTAGTTGGACACAATACCTTTGTTTCATTTATTTATTTTTTTTATGTGGCGCTGAGGATCAAACCCCGGGCCTCACATGCACTAGGCACTCACTCTACTGCTAAGCCACAACCCCAGCCCTGTAAATCAATTCTTAACCACAAAAGGCCGAATAAAAGAATAAAAAGGAAGGGAGCAATGTCACCCTACTCTTGTTGAACTAGTTTCTTGATAAAACCAAGCCAGAGAAGAGAGAACTGCTTATACCAGGAAACCAGTACTGATGTATGTTCTTGATTCCTGGTGGCTGTCCTAAAAGATTCAACCCCAGGCATTAACAGACTTAGAGTTTGATTTTGTGAAAATACTCCTGGGAAGAAGTAAAATAATTAGGATCGACATAAAAATCAACACTAGAAATTTCCAGTTATTGAAAACAAACTATCAGGAAAGAAAATATGTTGTATTATATTCACACTTAAAATAAAGCATCACAGTGCAAATGGACAGACTGTTGCAACAGGTGAAATGAATTAATTTTGCAAACTTCATGTTAAGTGAAAGCAATCAGACCAAAACAATATATAACTGATTCTGTAAGATTGAATTCACATCAAATTTAAAATTAAGCTGATTTAAGTAAAATAGTGTCTTTAAAATAGGGATTGGGAGATGGGAAGTCACAGGAAGAAGGCATAAGGGTGGTTAGTAAGATCTCATGTTGACCCAGAAGCTGGTCTGAATGTACATGATTTTTCAAATAAAAAGTTTACTTTCCAAAAGTGAAACAACAGAGCAATGTATTTGTCTGGCCTCCGGCAAGTCACTTATCTCTAGACCTCAAAGGTTCCATCATGTGTAAAGTAAAGCAGCTGAACAAGATGATCTTTAGATTTCTATTGCAAAAATGCTCTGATTCTACAAAAGATCACTAGGCTCACAAGAACAAAATGGGCCAATAAATCTGTACTGACATCAACCCAATTTTTGCAGTCAAATCTTTCCCTCCACCCTTTCACCCTTTTCTTCATTTTGGTGGTGAAGAAAATTCAACTTTAGGAAAAGCAGCTATACTCAAAAAATTTTCTAGATAGACAGACAATAAATATCTGGATACATATGCAAATAATAAATACGTAGAGAGCTAGTCTTTTAAAAGACAAAAAGGAGGGAAGAACAGTGCACAGATAATTACAACCCACTTAATTTGCTGCCTTCTTTTTCTTTTTTATATCTTCACTTTTATTTATGTATCTTCATGTAGTACTGAGGATCGAACCCAGGGCCTCAGGCATGGGAGGTAAGGGCGCTACCGCTGAGCCACAACCCCAGCCCCATGCTGCCTTCTTTTTATTTTTAAATTTTCTTTCTCGCCTTCAAAAACCTGTCACTGAAGATTTCCTTCCATTCCTCATTCACATGGAAATACTTAATCTTTGAGCTATTTTGTCCCAAGAGAGTTCATGGTTCTGAAATTGGGCAGAAATGGGCTCCCAAAGAATATTAAAATAAAAACAAATCTGCTCTAAAACATCTCCCTTGCTCACCTACCTAAGAGTGGTATTCCCACTCTTTTTAAAGTGAAAGAATTAGACCGGTCAGCCCTTCACCTAGCAGAGAACTGGTCTTTGCACATGTGAGACAGAGGGCACAGCTTTACTGACATTGAAGGGAACAGTAGAAATCAGGAGTCCAGTGAACTCCAGAAGGGGCAATAATAACATAAAGACCCAAGATTCCATATTTTTATGACCAGGATAAAAAAAAAAAAAACACCTGAGAATGCTACAAGGCACTGAAGATCAGGTGCAGGTACTATCCACTACTGATTTCTGGGTCTCCTCATATTTCTACAGAAAAAAAAAAGTCTTATGAATTTTACTACATGATAAGAAAATAGAATTCTACCAATGTCTTCTTTTCCCTAAACAACCATAAGTTATTACAATAAAGGATTCAGCTTTTAAACTATTAGTCGCAGTACAGAGGGCGCACTGAAAACTTCCCTTCATTTGCTGTGAAAACCAGAGCATAGATCTCTCTGCTCACAGAGTTTTATAAGGACATTTTGGAAATTCATTGGGGAGTGAGCAAATGTCACCAATTCACAGCCAAAATAATGGACAGACGGAACTTAAATCCCTCAAGTCTGAAATATTACAACTTTTAAATTCCCTAGTAGTGTATCCCTTAAAAGGACAAAATAAAGTATAAATCAAGAATTGTTCTTTGGAGGAATATTCCTAGATCATGTTGTCAAAAACCAAATAATATGTCATCTCTCCCTAGCTCTCAGGGAGAGCGGAGGTGTCAGGAGGATATGCAGCGAGCCAGTTACCTGCTGCTGTCTGTGACGAATCTTAAACAGAGACCAAAAGCAGGTGGGTTGGTTCTCCTTAATAAGACACAGCCTCTCTGGAGAGCACAAGCTGCCTTTCGAAACATCTCTGTTTGATGCAACAGGACTGGTGTTCTGCTGTCTGTTTTAGAGGCAAAGGGCTCAGCTACCACATCAGGGAAAAGAAAGGGAAGGAATTCTATATTGAATGTAAAGTCAGACACATCCCCTTCTTATCCAGTGATTCTGAATCCTCAGATTCAACTAACTGCAGATCCAAAATATTCAGGAAAAAAAAAAATTCATTCATACTAAATAAACACTGGCTTTTTAATGCCATTATTTGCTTCATGACATAGTTTACATTGTATTGGGTATATAAGTAACTTAGAGATGATTTGAAGCATGCAGGAGGATATGCATAGGTCATATGTAAAGACTTCACTATTGTATCTGAAACTTGAGCATCGATGAATTTTTAACGCCTTCCAAGGGTCCTGGAACCACTTCCCTCTGAATACTGAAGGACACTGTGTATGTTTAAGTGTCAGTCTGCTTCTCTAGTCTATTAAAAAAATAGAAAACAAGTGTGCAAATATTACTTAGCCCATAAAAAGTGCCATTGACCTAACCCAGTAAAGAAAGATTATATGATAGGTCAGATTTTTTCAATCCCAGAAAAATGGGAAGAAGTTGAGAGAAGAGACAAGAATGCAAACAAGAGCATCTAAGAGGGGCACCATTGTTGCTGGCAGACTCATTCCATAAAGAATGAAGAACTTATTAGACACAGCATTGTAAACTCATGAAAAAGAGAGGGGGAAATACCCTATTAAGTAAAAAGTCCCTGCAAAATGTCTATATTTGATTTTTAAAAAAAAGAATTCAGGATCATATAGATGCTGAGACCAGTTTTCTACTCCAGTTGTCAACCCTTGAGAAATACTGAGCCTGAGATTTCTAGTCTCCATTTCAATATCTATTTTTCCATAATAGAAGTTGTATTTATGCATGTTGCTGACGAGCTAAATACTGCATTTCCCAGCCTTTCTTAAAGCTAGATGTGGCTGTGTGACCAAATGATGGTCAATGAGGGATATGAGCAGAAGTGATTTGTGCAACTTTCTGCTCGCATCCAAAAAACAAGGCGTATGCTATTTTTTTTTCTCCCTTTCACTAAATTTCCAACATGGTGGCATGGTGGTGGGAGCTGAAACACCTATCATAGACCAAGAAGAAGAAGTCACATACTAAAAAAAAAAAGAAGAGCAACACACAAAAAAGCATTGAGTCTGCACTCTGCAAACCCACTCTACAGACCCTGGGCTGTTTCCATTCAGCAGCCAAACCTGTATCCTAAAACTGCCACCAGTTACCACTGAACAGCTCTTCACCATCCTTCATTCCATTTAGAGTGATGATCTTCTCTACCCCAGACTTGCCAGCACTTTCATCAAGCTAGGATGATCCTGACCTAACAACCTAGCACCACCTCCACCACCACTATCAAGAATAGGGGGTACAGACTGGGGTTGTGGCTCAGAGGTAGAATATTTGCCTTGCATGTATGAGGCACTGGGTTTGATTCTCAGTAAGTACCACATATTAATAAATGAAGAAAATAAAGGTCCATCAACATCTTTAAAATATTTTTTTTTAAAAAGAATAGGGGTTACTACAATAAACAACTTGTAAGATTGCAGTAGTTTGAATCATGAACACTGTCTCAATCAAAGTGGCACCATGATCAACCAGTTTGAAATCACCCACTGACACTGCTGATGGTGACTCAGTAGACTTTTTCTCCAGCAAGGAACTCAAGGGGCAAGCCAGAACAGGATCACCTAAATATCCTGCCAAGACCTGAGCACTGAATAAATAAGTGCATGAGAATGGAAATTAGGGGGCTAGACCTAAAATAAATTAAACAGGCTGCCTCCTCTGTATGTTCTCTTTTAATCAGTTGGTTTCAAGAGAGTTTGTATTGCAGAGGAGGAAAAGTGACTCATGAGCACACTTGCCAGAGACAGATGCTTGTGGGATTTTTTTTTTTTTTTAATTCTATCAGACAGGGATCTGCAAGAAATTTGGATAAGGAGAAAGGCCAATGGTGAACATGCTTGGAATCAAGGCAGATTTTCTGGGGAAGTTGTACAGGATTTTTATGGACTCACAGTTCCTGAAACTCTTTCAAAGACACAAAAATAAAAAGATGAATCAGAGTTTTACAAATAAGGGTACTTAGAGATCATCATCTAGTTCAACTCTGTTTTCCTAAATAAACACTTAACATAGCATACAACACACAGTTGGCAATCAAATATATATTTTGTTGTTGAATAAATGATTGCCTGACTAGAAAATAAGAGATGAGGACCTTATCCAATATCACACAGGAAAGATTCATGGAAGTTGTGGCTAAACCTAAGTTGTTTTAGCTCTGAGCCCAGTATATTTTCTGTGCTGCCTTTTCTCATTACATGCCACAATCTCTTTGTTTTTTTTTTTAATAAGCTTCAAAATTCGTGCACAAGCTTTGCTTTTCAAGGTGTTTCTATCAAGTAGGATAATCCTAGCTGTAGATAACAGAAAACCAGCAAAAAACAGCTAAAAATCAGAGGACGATTTCATTGCTTACTTTGCAAAAATGCATAGGTAAATTGTACAGGGTTGATTTTTTGTGATTCAACATGATCAAAACCCCAAAATTTCCCAGCTTTTCATTTGTCCATGCTTGTGTGTTTCTTTCATCTTTGGGACTATTTCCTCATGGTGGCCAATGGCGTTGGCACCTCTTATCCTCTTATGAAAGCACCCAAATAGGAAAAAAAAAAGGAATAAGGCCATAAATAACTTCAATTCACACCTCTATCTGTATTAAGAGAAAACAAAATCTCTCTCAGAGATTTGACAGACCTCCCCTGAAGTCTCAGTGATCAGAACCAATCACAGACCAATCAGAACCAATCACTCCTGAACCAATCACAGACAGGAATGAAGGGAGGGAGGGAGGGAGGGAGGAAGGAAGGGAAGGAGAGAGGGAGGGAGGAAGGAAGGAAAGAAAGAAGCAAACGAGGAAAGGAGGAAGGGAAGAAGGGAGGAAGGGAGGGAGAGAAAGAAAAGGAGAGAGAGAATGTGATAACTGGCTTAGGCTAATCATGACTCACCTACTAAGGCTGGGCACATTGTATCCAAAACAAATGCATTAAAAAAAAAATGACAGGTAAATGGCTGTTTGAAAGTACCTGTGAAATTCTACCACATGTACAGTTTACTTTGACAGCTCTCCTTCTCAAGAATGAGAATAACCCACTGGTATTGTGCCCCAGCAATGAGAGACACAGAAGCATGAATTCAATTCAACAAACATTTGTGAAACACTTTGTATCTATTTCACATAGAAACACCATCTCCACACAGAATCTGTAACAAAAAGGGCTAGGACTGACTCTTTCCTTCACTTAACGGAACTCACAATACAACGGCAAATGAAGACCACGGATAAGTTTATCACCATCCAATATGATGTACGTTCTGAGGAGGAAAATGCTAGAACACTGGGAAGATAAAGAAGGCATAACTAACTGACCCGGATGTGGATGGTCAGGCAAGGCTTCCGAGAGCACCTGACATCAGGAGAGTCGGTTGAATCTGGCATGGAGACACATGGAATGAGCAGAATCCAGAAAGAAGGCTCAGAGTGCCCAGGAAACCAGTGAGAACATGATAGGTCTGAAGACTGGAAATTCAGTCTGACTAGAGCACTGAACATAAAGTAGACAGATCAACAGACAAAAGAGGTCAGAGCTGGCACATGAAGAAGTTTGGGGAGACTGTTAGCTGATTTCAGGTTCTTACCAGTTTGATAAAGGATCCACCAGGACAGCTATAGGTGGAGTCACAGGTGTGAAAACAACTAAAAGGCAGGAGGTACAAAGGCAACGTCCTCCCAGGATGTAAATCAAGACATTGCTACTTGGTGACTTGCAATTCCCTTTGCCAATTCTCCATCTATGGAGGCTATTACAAACCAGGCTGAAAATAACATACCAGTTCAGAGTGTCAACAGCTCCCCAGCAGAAGCGCTGGTGTGGGTAATGAGTGTGCTCTGACAGCCCAAGGTCAGATATTTAACAATATTCCAGAGTTTAAGTATGATACACTGAGTGCTGTTTTAGCTCCTTACTTGAAAGGCTCACAGCTGCTAATATTTACAGAAATAGGAAGCAATTACAGTTCGCTGCCACAGGAGGAACTTAAATAATTTAAGACTCATAATGCCTCTGATTCTTTTCAAGCCATCTTTTCTCCAGAACCAGCTGCTTCTAGCTCTCAGAGAGCCCTCTCTTCGGAAGGCAGAGTCGACCTGATGTGAAGCTCTGCTTTTGCTCGCCCAAAAACTCAAGCACACAGCTTTTTGGCAGCTACAACACTTCTCCCACACCCGTACTTCATCTCTGGAAAGGGCCCCTTTTCTCACCAGCGATGAAACTCCGCAGCCATCTGCCTGGGCTAATCTGGGCAAACTGGCATGAGCAGAGAGAACCATAATGTGATTTCACAAATTAAACTAATTTATTTCAGTAGCCATTTTCATGACATGGATGTGGTAGGACAAGAATAGAGAAGAAGAAAGGGAAATGGAGGGAGGGGGGAGGGAGAAACAGAATACATTGAATGCTAAGAAGTGAGGCAGAAGAAAGTCAAATTGTAAGCACCCAAAGTTTCCAAGTGAACCACCACAAGGGCCTCTTGTGATGATTCTACGACAGATTCGTTTTTCCTGTGGTAGGGAACAAGCTGATGAGTGTGGTAAGACAATAGAGACGATTTTGATCTTTCAAACGGAGGTTTAAGTTTCTACTATCACCATGTAGTATGATCTTTACAAGATGAGAGAAATTTGGGTTATCTATTTTAATTCTAAAGTTCAAAAATATCACCAATATCCCAAGCCTGCTCCAGTTGACTGTCGACATTCATTGTAGAATATAGAATCTTTGGCTTCCATAATCTTTCATTTATGGTTGCTTCTTTTTCTAGGATGAAATCATGCTAGGAAGGAAATATATATATATATATGTTCCCTGGCACCCACCAAATTGCCTTTCGGGTCCCAGATCTCCTCCTTGGTGGTTCCAAACTCTGGGAGTTATTTCATGTCAGTGAGCCTCAGTTTCTACTCCTACAAAATGAAAATGTACTTATAAACATGTTTTAGTTACAACTAAATTATTTATGAAATAACTTGGACAAAGAACCTCATAGTGTCTAGACTATACAAAACATCCAATAAAAGCTAGCTCCTTCCCTTCTCTCCCGACACCTGCTCTCCCATTATTTTCATCAGAATAAAATGTGTGTCTTTGCAATGCCTTTTGTATTTGAGAGAAATGCTGATCCATTGCTGCTCTTTGTACCTTGAATATATGCAGAAATATATTTTATACCAGAAAGGGGCTTGTTGTGGCTTGAATTCTGTCCCCTGACCAAATTCATATGCTGGAGTCCTAGGTACCATTACCATGGATTATGACCTTTTTTGGAAATAGGGTCATTGCTGATATAATCAAAAGTCAAGATGTGGTCTCCGTGGAGTAGGATGGGCCCTGTTTAAGTCAGCTTTCTCACAGCTGTGACCAAAAGACCTAACCAGAACAATTTTAGAGGAAAAATGTTTATTATGGGATATCTGAACTTTCTTGCATTGTCTTACACATGAGTTTTTAAGGGACACGCATAGCTAAACCATAACATGCCCTGAATCCAATCTAACCAGTGTCCTAATAAAAATGTGGTAGTTAGACACAAGCATGCACAGAGGGAGAACACCATGTGAAGGTGAAGGCAGAGATCAGGATGATGCAGCAGGAGCCCAGGAAAATCAAAGATGACAACACTCCACCAGGAGCTTAGAGAACAGCATGGACCACATTGTTCCTCACCCTGCTGACACCTTGACATCAGGCTTCTACTCTCCAGAACTGAGGGCCAAAGTGTTTCAGCTGCTGAAGCCATTGAGTTTGCAGTACTTGGCTACAGCAGTCCTAGCAAACTACTCCAGGTCCACTGCTATTTCTGCTTAGCGCACACACTAGTCACTTTCACCATCACATTTTTTAATAGAATTCCAATCATTTTGAGGTTTGGGTTGCGACATCTGATTATAGCCTGAGCAAATGCCATGGCTAACTTGGACAGTTTGGGCTGAGTGGAAACACATAGGTCCTTGATCCTTGCCTCCTAAGTCCCAAAGTAACTTAAACAGGAATTCTCATTAGCTCCATTTATTTACCTGGTTTTCTATTCCACCAGAATTGAAGTTCCCTGTCGGCAGACACTGTCTTACTTACTTCATATTCCCAACAAAAGGGTGGAATAAAGGACTGGGGTTGTGGCTCAGCGGTAAAGTGCTCACCTAGCACGCGTGAGGCCCTAGGTTCAATCCTCAGCAGCACATCGAAATAAATAAAATACAGGTATTGTGTCCAACTACAACTAAACAATAAATATTTTTTTAAAAGGGTGGAATAACAAAAATGACATTCATTGAATGCCTTACTTTCTGCCAAACACTGTGTTCAAAACTTTGCATTTAGTTGTACATACTGATTCTAGTGCCAGACAAGTTCCCCATATCCTCAGTGGAGAAAGCATCAATATCCCCATTTTATAAAAGAGGCTCATAAAATTAAGATGGAACGTAGATAAACTTTTTTTGTTATTGTATTTTGCAGTATGGTTTGGGGAAATATAAAGTATGCATCCAAAGCAGAAGCTTTCCTGGGTCTTAAACTCAGTGAGGGCAAAAAAATAATGAGACATAAAGAGTAGATAGAAGATGTCCTCTCTTCAAAACCTGCCATAAGTAAACTGTAAAGCATACATAAAGCACAACGATGCAGTTATGACCTTGAGCAAATGTACATAAAATCTAGAATACAGTTATTTCTCAAAGAGAAAAGTCTGACTCGGAAAGACTCATTTTCCTTTTAAGTGATTCAATTTATATTAATTGTATCCTGTGAACTAAAATGCTAAGGTACAACATGCATAACCTTTTCAACACAGGTAAGTGCAGCATATAAATATTTCCAGGCCAAAACTGGATCACATTCACATATGCATGTGGATCAAATCCAGATAGATAGGTAGACTCCAAGTATAAATAAAGATATGAAACGATATTGTTTCTTCAAAAACCTGAATACTTTCAAAGTAATGGTGTCAAAGAAATAGCATTTTTCTCTACCTTTGAAGATTTTTGGCATAGATTTCTTCCAATGTATTAGTTTTTATTTTGTTTTAAGTTTTGTGTCCTGGTGTCTTGCATGCCAAGACCCCACGTCACCTCCAACAGACATATTTGCTAGTAGAAATAAGGGATGTCCCTAAGCATCTTGACTACCTCCATCTGCACCCACTCCTGGCAGCCCCATCACAAAGATCCAACCTTTCAAATTGACTTAGGATCAATCTGGTCAACCTTGATGAACAGCCTCTGAGTCGGTTACTTCTCTTGTCCACTACACTGCTTACTAGTTGGTTTTCTTCCTTTCCAAGCACTTGTAGGGTTATTCCATGAAGAGGAAACACAGAATCTGCTTGACAGAATTCCAAGGAAACTCTAAAAATTCTCCCTGTATCAGTCCTTTCAACCAATCATACACTTTGGCTCTTGTTTTCTGTCTTTGTTTGTTGGTTTGTGCTAGGGATTGAACCAGGGATACTCTACCACTGAGGTATACCCTCAGCCCCTTCTATTTTTATATTTTGAGACAAGGTGTCTCTAAGTTACCTAGGCTGGTCTGGAATTTACAGTCCTTCAGTTTCAATGTCCACCTCCCATAGCTGGGATCACAGGCATGTGTCAGCACACTTGGCCCAGATATTTCTGCTCTTACCCTCAGGTTTCCAAATTCACTGTACACAAACAAATTGAGGAAAATCTCAACTGTGAATATTCATGGAAAATTCTTGTTGAATAAGCACCAAACTGCATGTTTAATGATTAATTACAACCCCTTGATTGATAAAATATTCAATCACAACCTCGCCTGGCAATTATGCCTTGTTTTAGAACACTGCTGAGGAGGGATGGTGAAGCATAACTGATTTTAGAATCTACCCTCTTCTATAAATAAAAACACATCTACGCAATAAAATCCAACATGTACACTAAATTCTCTTTTGAAGCAACTGCAAGCTCCCTGAGGACAGGAACAATCTTTTTTTATTTCTTTGTTCCTAAGTCCTGAACACCCATCATGATTTTGGCATACTGTTTGTTGGGTTGGTTGACTGATTAACAGGGAAGACAGAGTGATAGATAGAGTGAGCTAACATCAAAGATAAGCAAGAGCTATCTGCAAGTGCATCTACTGCATATTAATTGCGCAGATTAATGAGCTGCAGTCACTGCCATACATGCGCATATGATGCTTTGATCATATCTAACCTCTCTTTTACCCTCGCTTGCCCTCCCTCTCTCTACCATCCCCCGGGTCCCTTGATAGTCCCTTGAAGTGCTTTTAATGCTTGCCTTGGCCACAGTCTCTAAGAATATAAAAACTTTGACTTACTAAGCTGGATTCCTTGGTGCCAGAATATAAGAAATTCAATCATCACTGTGAAATCCAAGCACAGTTTAAGACAACAACAAGGAAACTTAAGGTTTAATGATGTCAACTGACTAATTAACAGCTTTATTTTAAATATACATATTTGATGTATTTGCTACAAATTCTGCCTTCTTATACATCAGAGGCTTTTGAATTATACCAGCAAAATAAATAAGGCTCGTACTTTTAAACTTTTCTAAATATGAGAAATTACACATGACACAAAAAGTGCTTGTGAGGCAAAGGCTATCTCTCCTGACTCTCCAATGTTTCTTCTTCCATATTTTCTTCATCTGATATCATAGAGGTAATTAAGTCCAAAAATGTATCTCACATGTTATTTTGTAATGTGCCTTTTGTAATTCCCTATGTCTTTCTCTAGCTCCTATGGTTTTTAAAAATCAGACAAAAAAGTTAAATGATCAGCTAACAAACTCTTACTACAACCATTTGCTGGTTATTTCCATAAGTAATAAACAATTGCACAGTTTTGTATGTTTCAACACCCTAGTCAAGCCAATGTAAGTAGAAATCACTGAGAAATATATAGAAAGTACAACTCAGGTATTATGTTAGAGCTCAAGAGATTGTCAACAAAATGTTAATTTTCTAATACAGGTCGACCCCGGGTGACTGTGATTGACCTAAACCTTTTATTTACAAGATAAGGAAGAGTCTTATTACCATGTCATCTCACCAGTTAGGATTCTAACTCTCTGACATCAGGGGTGATGGTGGGAAGGAAAGAAAAACCACACATGCAGACTCAATGGTATTTCACCAGTGGATTCCCAGGCAGGCCGTGCACACAAGCCCATCAATTATATAAACTCCCAGAAATTTCAAACACAGCAATAAACAAAGAAAAGGTCATCATAGAACAGCAAAGCAAGTCAGGGAAAAAGCGGCCAGCTTCAGGCGATCCTCGAGCCAATCTAAGGTGGAAAAATAGCAGCAGAGATTCAGGCTGTTGATGGCTCTACAACTTTGGGTGATAAATTTCCTCTGATGGCTGCCACACCTAGCAGAGAGCAATCAAAACCAGAATTCAGCAGCCCTTTCCACCATAGCTCTCCCTACCCAAAATAGGCTTCTACTACCCATTTTGTGAGCTTGGGTGCTTAGGTTCTGGAATATAGTCTGTAAAACATAAGAATGAGCTTATGAGTATCTGATAAAAAAAAAAAAAAAGCAAAATGTTCACAAATCCTCATGAGGCGCTCCTTTGGGAGAAAGCAATTTGATCTGAAACTCAGGTCGTCCAGAATGAGTCCCTAGCTCAGATGACATAAGGAGTGATCAAGGTTGTGTCCTCCCACCTGCAACCTGGATAAACGAGTGTGACATTTGCAGATTTCAGTTTCCGGAACTGCTCTACCTTCTTTGTGAGAAGAGCTTTGACTAGAAACAAAGCAAGGTGATTAAAAGTTGAGGCATCAAATTGCTGCTTATTAACAATTTTTGAGGGCTTTAACTCACATGCCTGAAACTTAGTCTCTTTCCTAATTACCTGTACAAACCTCGCTGATGAAAATTAATGAGATCATTTCATTCCCCTGCCTGAAATCGTCCAAGGACACCAAATCCGAAGTCCTTTTCATGCCCACATAGTCCATTCCTGATGTACACACAGCCCCAGGGCTCTCCAGCTCCCAGGGTACAAGGCACAGATCGGCCAGAAGCTGCTACTCATAAATCCCCAATTTATGCCACATTGTTTCTTTTCTTCCTCTTTTGCACTTGTTGGTCACTTGCCCAGGCAAACTGCCCTGCTGTCTTCAACAGCCCGGCAACCAAACCCACCGTCTTCCAGGCAAAGCCTTACCAACAGCTACTTCAATAAAATAGAGACATGAAATACAGCTGTTGGACCAAGCAAACTCGGTGTTCACCTGGCTTCCACCATCAAGAAGTTACTCAACTTCTCCATGCCTGTTTCCTCACCACTGAGCGGTCAAAAGGAACAACAACCAGAGATGCTGAGAGTTACAAACCAGATATTTAAGCAGGTGTTTCTAGGGAGCTTTCTAAGTATTCCGAAGCTATTAGCCATTAGCGCTATTATCATCATCATCACTAGCTTTTAAGACCCCAGTTAAGGTTCTTTTTCTTGGAGGATCCCTCTGCCAAACACAGCTTCCTCCCTCATGCATAGATTACCTCTTCTTTTGTCCCTTCCTGAAAATTGAACACACTTCCAATATGGCTCTTATACTGAATTGCAAGTATATTTTTTTTTAACGTATCTGTTCCCTTCCCCAAAGCTTCTCAAGAACCACACACACGTCTCATTTGTTCTCATATATTCACAGTGCCTGATGCCTGGGACATGCAAAAGTAAATATTAGCTCAATTAATCAATAATTGCATACGTTCCTAAAAAGCCAAGTGAAAACTAAATACTGACCAATCAAATCATATTTAACTGCACTAAAAGACATTCACTGCTCAGAGAAACCACAAGAAAAATTGGTAGACCAGGTGATATAATGGAAAGCACATAGATTTGGAAGTCAAGCTTGCTGATCTTATAAGCTCTATGACTAAGATCCAGTTACTTAACCTCCCAGAGCCCCTGCTTCATCTTTGGTGTGGAGATAACAACTACCCCATAAGGCAAATGATAAATCAGAAGATAGAAGCAAAGCACTTGAGTCCACCACAAAGCAGTGATAAATTTATTTCCCTTGATTTTTTAATCTTTAGTTTTGTACATCTAACTATTACTCTGTAAGGTTTTATAATCCATTTGGATCTGCTAAAATGCTTCCTGGGGTCAAGGTTTTGTTTACTTGTCCTACATCCCTGCTCTTCAGCACCTAGATATACACCATCCATTTGCCACACACCAGAGGACCAGGTTCATGGATTTGTGAACTATGGACAAGTATTCTTTGCTTTAATTCAACTGTAGCATCTTGTTTCTGCTCAAATCACTAATTTCAGTGTCACAATTTAGAGGAAAAAATTAGTACTCATTGTCTGAGGTTCCAGGAACCTTAAGCATAGCCCTGAGAATCCTAATTAGTATATTCTTTAACAACGCATTACAGATAAACTGATCAGCTCTACATATCTAAGGAAGATAGAGCTGCAAACAGAGAAGAGAGTGCTACAGGAAATACTAAAGGGCTGGGGGTGTAGTTCAGAGGCAGAGCTTGCCTAGCATATGAAAGATCCTGGATTTGATGCCCAGCATGGCAAAACCAAACTAAAAATAAAACAAAACCAAGAAACCTCATGTCTTTTGTTAATTGGACTGTCTTGGTATAATTATGGAAATCCTTTAAAATCACACAGTTTAAAAATGTATCAACCTAGCTGGGTGAGGTGGAACACACCCTAATCTTGATGGTGTGGGAGACTGAGGCAGAAGGATCACAAGGTCAAAGCCAGCCTAAACAACTTAGCGAGACCCTGTCTCAAAATAAAAAATAAAAAGGAGCTGGGGAATGTAGCTCAATAGTAGAGCCCCACTAGGTTCAATCCCCAGTACTTAAAAATGTGTTTACCATTTTTCTTACCAATCAACCTGGACACCTTGTACATAAATGTCAAGATCACCAGATGATCCTAATTCATTCCCATAGAAAGAGCATAAATTACTCATGAACTCCAACCAAGTCTGCAGGTTTGGAAGGGACATTAGCAAATAAGGAAGAATGAGGAATGTGTGTTTCTAATTTTCCAAGTTCAGGGCATTGACACTTTATCCCCCCCCCCAAAAAAAATGTATCTCTAACCACTTTATCCCTAACCATCCCTTTGTTCTTGGCACAAGAATAAAGGGATCAAGTGAAACAAGGTATGGGTGTTATTATTCATAAACATAGACGTTGAATCAAACCCACCCAAAATCTCAAGATCCACTGGATGGGCCTGAATCATACATAGACAGCAACATCCAACTGCTCATGCAGCTCCTAAAACCAAATTTAATAGAATTAGAGGAATAAGAATCCAGAAAAGTTGGTTCCAGAAAGTCAGCATCATCTACCTTGGGCTATGATTATGGAGCACCATCCACTGTGAATGGTGAGGATGTAGGTGACATTAAAATTGGGAAACACAGCTAGGCATAGTGGTGCACACCTGTAATCTCAGCGGCTCTGGAGGCTGAGGCAGGAGGATCATGAGTTCAAAGCCAGCCTCAGCAATGGCAAGGCATTAAGCAATTCAGTAAGACCCTGTCCCTAAATAAAATACAAAAGAGGTCTGGGGATGTGCTTAGTGGTCAAGTGCCCCTGAAGTCAATCCCCAGTATCAACCCCCCCCCAAAAAAAAATGGGAAACATGTAGTCCTCTTTCAGCTAACCAGAGACCTAAAGCTTCATCACTGATGATGGGTAAATCGCTCACGGCTATTACATTCCAAGGCGGGAGGGCACCAACAGACATGTGAGCTAATACCTGTATTTGACATGTTGGAGGAATAGTAAAAAGGAAAAACATCTTTGCAAAAGTACCAAACTAAAACTACAGTAATGTGGCAATTAACAAAAGTCCCCAATATAGAATAGAACTTAAGTCCAAAGATACGCAACTTTATTTAAAACATAAGCTACAAAATAAAAGAGTTGGCGCATTGACACTACATACTGAAATTTAATCGAACCAAAAAGAACAGTTGTTCTGTCTTGAAGAAAAGAGGAGGGCGTCGTGTGTAATATTTTTAATATATGGATGGCTGGGTAGAGTGAATGACTGTCGCACAGAAGGTTTATCTGTAAACACTGCAGCAAGTCTGGGGTTTTTAACCACAATAAATGGCTGGTTTCAATCAGACGCTGCTAGCAGGAAATCCATGGCCCATAGGAGCAATTACCCTTCTCTTGACTGAAGCACAGGGCAATTACGAGCTACCGAAGTACACTCACGATACCAGAGCACTTGACTGTATGGTGCTAATGGAACTGGGACAAGAAACTGTGGTTTGTGGCTTCATTTCCCAATTCCAGCCCCTCCCCAGCCCCTGTCATATTCCTCTTATCGCTCAGGACAGGAGCATAGACAGAGAAATTGTGTCCTCAAAAATATTATCATCTTTATCCAGACCTCAGGCTTTCTCTACTCCTGCACCCTATCACAGCTCCTGGAAATTATTACATTTACCCTGACTTTGCTAACAGCACCAAGCCTTCATGTGTGGTGGGGCAAGTGACTTCATACCAATCTCCTATTCAGCATTTGGTACTCATTCTTGGCAGAATTAATTAGCCAAATTAGAACATCTACTCTTAAGGAAGTGAAGAGAAACCTGTCATGGAAACAAATGAGAAAATAATTATTCTCATATGTCACTGTGAAAAATATCCTTAGACAGTTAACCCAAGAGTAGAGCAAGAAAAATAAAAGATAGTAAGTGTTCTATCAAGTTAACCTTTCATTCTCATTGCTTTTATTTCTATCAGGTAACATTTCCTAAAGACTTAATGTGCCAAGTACTAAATTATGTGCTGTAAGTGCATTGTCACATTGAAGTCTCACAATAACTGCAAAGTACATACTATTATCCTCATTTAAAGAATGGAATAACAGAGACTTAGGTTGAGTAATTTCCTCAAGACGTTACCGTGAAGTATGCTGTGGATTGAGGACTTGAATCAGATCCCAGCTCATAAATATCATATGATCCTGCTTCTGCTACTGGGTAACTCTGTGAGTCATAATAGACTATTATGAATAACTGGCAAAGCTACTACATTTTGCTCCCATGACAGACATTAACAGTCAATCCCAGCATCATTTCCCATTAAGTATAGACAGGACCACAGAATCTCTCATCACATTATTTCAGGAAGCTGACAGTCTTCAAACCTCATGCCAACTCCAGTTTAGAATTTTTCAGCTTATCACCTTAGTCTTGTGCTTGACCCTATGGTGAGTGTTCAATAACTTAGATTTTAAGAGATCGTGTGTGGAAGGAACACAGACACATTCATTGGACCCAGTGAGAACAATGTTAACTTCTGGTTCTACCAAGTCCCAGTTGTGTGATCTAAGCAAGTAGATCTTAATTTCCTTATGTATAAGTTAAGGGTGCTACTACATAACTTACAAATCTATTATAAGGACAAAATAAGGTGTTCTGCAAATAACCCAATCAACAAATGGGCCAAGGACCTGAACAGACATTTCTCAGAGGAGGACATACAATCAATCAACAAGTACATGAAAAAATGCTCACCATCTCTAGCAGTCAGAGAAATGCAAATCAAAACCACCCTAAGATACCATCTCACTCCAGTAAGATTGGCAGCCATTATGAAGTCAAACAACAAGTGCTGGCGAGGATGTAGGGAAAAGGGTACTCTTGTACATTGCTGGTGGGACTGCAAATTGGTGCAGCCAATTTGGAAAGCAGTATGGAGATTCCTGGGAAAGCTGGGAATGGAACCACCATTTGACCCAGCTACTGCCCTTCTCGGTCTATTCCCTAAAGACCTTAAAAGAGCATACTACAGGGATACTGCCACATCGATGTTCATAGCAGCACAATTCACAATTGCTAGACTGTGGAACCAACCCAGATGCCCTTCAATAGATGAATGGATAAAAAAAAAATGTGGCATTTATACACAATGGAGTATTACACAGCACTAAAAAATGACAAAATCATGGAATTTGCAGGGAAATGGATGGCACTAGAGCATATTATGCTAAGTGAAGCTAGCCAATCCCTAAAAAACAAATGCCAAATGTCTTCTTTGATATAATGAGAGCAACTAAGAACAGAGCAGGGAGAAAGAGCAGGAGGAAAAGATTAACATTAAACAGAGACATGAGGTGGGAGGGAAAGGTAGAGAAAAGGTAAATTGCATGGAAATGGAAGGAGACCCTCATTGTTATACAAAATTACATATAAGAGGTTGTGAGGGGAATGGGAAAAAAACAAGGAGAGAAATGAATTACAGTAGATGGGGTAGAGAGAGAAGATGGGAGGGGAGGGGAGGGGGGATAGTAGAGGATAGGAAAGGTAGCAGAATACAACAGTTACTAATATGGCATTATGTAAAAATGTGGATGTGTAACCGATGTGATTCTGCAATCTGTATTTGGGGTAAAAATGGGAGTTCATAACCCACTTGAATCTAATGTATGAAATATGATGTGTCAAGAGTTTTGTAATGTTTTGAACAACCAATAAAAAAAAATAAGGTGTTCTGTAGTCTTAAAAGGAAGCTGACCATCCACAAATATCTGACCTCCTAATAATAATAAAAGATTATTAGTTTTGCATAAAATTTCTTGAATTCCTGCAGACTGAAAGAGATCCAAGGACTACTCCAAAGAAGGAAGAGTGGATTAGAAATGACAGTATAAGGAGAGTTCTGGAAATGAAACTGTGAAGACTAAGCAGACTCCGTATCCCAGGAAAGACAGATAACGTTAAATAACAGCTTAAAAGAAGTGAAGAAGGCATCTTGGGTCCTGAGTAGAGAGAGGAAACAAAAAGAGCACCCCAGTGAATGGGTTGTGAGTTGGGAAACCTATTATACATGTGACCCAAGAGATTGAAACCTAAAGAAGAAAAATATCTCTTACTTCTAGATCTTAGGCCCAACTAGCAAAGTTGAATATTGGTTCTCATCCATTTTGAAACTCCCAAAAGACCATAGTCATATATAAAACAAACTGAGTTTGATTTTAACATAATTGATCCTACTGGGGAGCCTAGAGGCCTGGCCATATATTACAGAGAGCACCAAGCACAATGCCTGCCTCAAAGTAAGTGTTCAATGTATGTTAATTCTTATCTGCCCTTTCCCCAAGAAGGAAGATATACACCATCCTTCTCTAAATATACCTTTGGTTCCTTCCTACATCAAATTACACCATTTCCATTCTCAGTAACTAAGTAAACTCACAGCAAGTGGAAGCAATGGGCCTAGTACAGTTTCCAAGGAGTACTGACCCAGAGGTTGGGATTCCTCCTCCCCCCTTGCTATGCAGGTATTTCCATTCATCTCAAGCAGTTAGAAAGGCAGAAAATATGTTCTACCATCAAGTAGAGAGACAGAAGTGGGCAGGACAGAGTTGCTTAATCCCACCAACTCTAACATCCATTGACGTGGTCCTCTTCTGGGCCATAAAGATGGTAGATGCTAACACACCAAATTCATAATTCATAAATGGGAGTCAGAGAAGAGCTGATGGACTACACTCACCTTCACAGAACTGGTTTGGAAAAAAAGTACCGAAGTAGATGAGAATTATCATGCACTACATTTCAAGAAGCACAGAACTATTAGTTTCCAGCTGGTGGTCAACACTTCTATCTTTTTCACATTCCCTTTTTTCTTTCATGTTTTTCCTTTTTTGTACTTTTTGACCCAAGACTTAAACTTACAGGTTAGAGGGATGTACCGTGTCACTTGGCAGCTGCGGATTCTCACTGACGCCCAAATAACAAATTCCACTCTGCAAGCTCCCCGTCTTGTCACGATCACCTACTTCTGATTCTCCTAAGATTTGTGCTACAGATCAGAAGTATTCCATCCTAAAGGGTCCACAGATCCATAGTCTATGGAAATCTGATGACACTCATTTCAACATTTATAAAGTGATTCATTGAAGAAAACACAGGATTTGGAATCTTGTTGATCCTGGTTGCTAAAACGGTTTTAAACTATGGCAGGAACACTTGAGAGAGTTAAAAGAAAAAAACAAAAAATAGAAACATATTTGGATGAATTTTCAAAGGCCAAATACTTTTGATGATACTAGCTATTTAAAGCTTTGATGCTTAGCTTCATTTCTATGACAAAATGTGTTCATTTTTCATGCCTTGGTTCATAGAGGCTCATTCTGTCCCGTGTTCCACCTTCACAAACTGTCATGCTCATTCTTGTCTCCTTAGCCTCCCAGTTCCCCGGCCCTTCCCATCGCCCTCCAAAAAAAGGAGCCACAAAATTAAGAAAAAATATCCAGCTGAAAGGGCAAGGTTTTCTAGAAGAGGAAAAAGAGTGGGAAATGAATTATTTCAGACCAAAAGCAATTATATTTTGAAGGCAGAAGCAGACATCTTCTGGCACAACTGTCAAGATGTTACAAAAAGATTAAAGGAGTTTTTTTTGTCATTTAAAATCTGTTTCTGGTTCGCAAAAAAAAAAAGTGTGCTGTTCAGTTTGTGATTTTTAATAAGATTTCTCAATAGACTCAATGCTTTAAAAAAAAAAAAAGTGTGAGAGAGAAAGAAGCAAAAAATCGAAGGCCATGCAGCAAATACAGCCATGACTTTCATACAGTATCATTCATTTTCACCATTCTAGAGGATTTAGACAAGACTTTTGTGGGAGGTTATACCCTATACAATAACCTGTCAACAAAATAGACTTTTTTTCAGAGACTTCAGGATTTAGGCTTCGGCTGAGGTTAAAGTAGAAACACCAGATTAATTATTTTCAAAACTCTGGGAACTTTTGCTCAAAGGGGCAAAGGATGGTATTTTTCACACTTAACAGTGTGAAAACCTCTCTTTCAGCTTCCAAAGTTCAGATACTATTTTGTTTCCTTTTTCTATAATAATGGCTCCCTCAATTCTCCCTATAGAATTGCTTCTCAAACACCTGCCTGAAAGACACACGGGGTATCATGAAACGTAACTCAGGTTGGCCAAAGGGGTCACAACCTCCAGAATAGCCTCTACCCCATTCCCAACCTTTGTGAAATGGAATCTGCTTTGGAGCTTGGGCAGGGTCCTCATCTTCTCCATAGAAATGAGCAAACACCAATTGTCTTCCCTATTTCCCTTTGGTCTCCATCTTCACCTTGTTTTGCTCCTCTTTCCAGATCCATTTGAAAGCATTCCCTTCTAGCCACTTCTCTTCACCCCTTTTGAAAACCCCTTGCTCTTGTGAACATGGTAGGTGATACCCTTGGCCCAGACAGGTCCTAATAAACCCATAAAGTGAAGAATTCTGCAGATGGAAGACAGGTTTATGGCTTCTTTCCTTTCATTGTGGCCCCAATGTGCAAGGATTTCTTTCTGGCTTAATGCATTTGTAGGATGGGGCTAGAAGCTGTCAATGGCCACATAAAATAAGTTTGGGATGACTCTTCCATTGAAATATTTTATAATATTTTGAAAGAAGCAAGATGTTTAGTTGGGAAACAATTAGAGGACGGTGTGATGTTCATCCTTCATTACTAGATCATCTGTCCACTGGCATAATACCTCTAGCAGCATCTACTGGCTTTTAGGAAAGGGAAGGGGGATGCTTCTACGCAGTTCTACCCTTCCATTCATTTCTCATCTGATGAATTCATTCAGATATCAACCTGCTCTGGCAAATTCAACCCTTCTAGAAAAGAACCAAGTCCCCAATGCCCCTCTTCTGACTTACTACAGTGGGGACCTTTCTCCCTCTTTTATTTCCCCTTTAAACTCTCTACCAGAATCATAGTATTTGATACATGGTTTCACTTATGGTGTATCTCAGCCTCCTTCAAAATACTAACAAGCCCAAATATGCCTCAACTTCTTACTTTCCACTTTTAAAGTATGAAAATCGATCCTTCTGCATCCAGGTAAAGTCAGAAAACTGAAAATTTTAACATGAAATATTTCTTATTATAATGCTTCCCAAATGGAAAAGCTAAAATCTGAGGATAGCTATTTTGAAGTGAGAAAACGTGGTCATGCTTCCAGGAATTTAGGATTAGAGAAATAATTAATTTCTCATTTAACGCAACTCTATGCCTTTGACTAGTCACCTCCACCAGCTAGTGGTAGGAAAAGGAAAAGATGATGAAATATAAATCAGCAGTTTACTAATTGCTACGTGTTTTTAAAAATATAGGAGAGAAAGAAATTGTTAGTAATATAATTTTCTAAAATTCTTGCCTGTTTTGTATTTCAAGAGATTATACTGTAAAATACAACTTTCAAAAAAAAAAAAAAGGAAATGAAAGGAAGACTGTGGTGAGGAAGAGGAAGGATTTTCAAAAGGAAGAAAACTGTTGAGAATCAACAATGTTCCAGATGTTCAGCTAGATGTTCCCTACATTATCTTATCTAATCCTCATAGTACCATGGGGAATTATGACCTTCATTTTATAGATGAAGCACTCAAAAATTGGAGAGGTAAAGTATCTTGGTCAGTGTACTGAACTAAATATTTATGATGCCCTTTCCCAAATTCATGCATTGAAATCCTATCCACCCATGTGATGGAATTAAGAGGTAGAGCCATAGGAGGTGTTTAGGTGATGAGAGTCAAGACTTTATGAATGTGAACAGTGCCATTAAAAGGGGAGACATGAGACCTGGCTCCCTCTCTGCTCTCTGCCATAGGAGGACTCAATGAGAAGACAGCCATCTGCCAATGAGGAAGCACACCCTCTCTAGACACTGGATCTACCAAAGCCTTGATCTTGGACTTCCAATCTGAGAAATAAATTTCTGTGGTTTAAGTCACCCAGCCTGTAGCAGTTTTTTTTTTGTTTGTTTGTTTTTTTTTTTTTTTAATTTTTATTGTGGGTTGTTCAAAACATTACAAATTTCTTGGCATATCATATTTGACACTTTGATTCAAGTGGGTTATGAACTCCCACCTTCACCCCATACACAGATTGCAGAATCACATCAGTTACACATCCATTGATTTACAAATTGCCATCCTAGTGTCTGTTGTGCTCCGCTGCCTTTCTGTAGTAGTTTTTATAGCCACTCAAACTATGATGGTCAAGACTACATAAATATAAAGCACAAAATCAAGATCTGGTACACCAGTTCCAACTGACTCTTGTCTTCCATTGCTCTAGGCAACCTCTCCAAACAAATAATTTCCAGAGGATCCTTCCACACTAGTCATACCCAAACACATTTTGGATGCCAAATAGACAGACTTCTAATGCAGAATTTTTATGGTCAGCCAACCAGAGGATGCAATAAATATATGGGAATGTACTTGAATTTTTTGTCCCCTCTCATTCCCTGTGAGATCTCATTGCACATCCACAGGCAACAGCCCAACTGCCTGGAACATCAAAGAGACTGAAAGCCTGACCCATGAAGGTAGACAGAGATCAGGAGGGAAAGCCTGGGAACATCAATCAATCTCCAGTTCAGCATGAACCTACTCATGACCCAACAGCCACGTGAAGGATAGAATCCCTGCTCTAAGTTGGGGCTTTCAGAAGCCTGACCTCAACAATCAAGTGGTCACAATTCCCCAGGGCAAATGTACCTGCTCAGTTTATCTAATTGAGAGGAAGGGCTGACATAGGTACAAATAAAGGGGAAAAAAATGCAGAGTATTTTGTATTTGTCAATGTGCAGTTGGCATGGGGTGACCTGTTGTATTGAAATGGGGCTGGCTGGGGGGAGAGAGGGTTGCTGAAAAGAGAGGAGAATGAGGAGGATGAAAGTGAGACAGACAACTCAGAATTTTTCCCTTTTGAATTTCAACCTGTTGGATAAAAACAATAGCAAATGAGGCACTGAATATGCATGAGGCAGGGAAGGTATTTTAAGTTTTTCAGGAGACAGCTCGCTGAACGGAATTGCTAATTATGTCTCACATTGCTCCGTCCAATTCAGTTAGCTTGATTATGGCTGAGTTGTCAACTCCCCTGCACTTGAGGTTCCACAGTTGCAGCCCATTCTGAGGCTTAATACTAAATTAGAATTACATTTTTTTAACCATGAAAAAAAAAATGTTTTCCCTCGCTGAAGTGCTAGCTTTACCCATTGTGACAACATAACCTTTCTCAGCAAAAATAAAATTAAAACCGCCAAGGGTTGGGATTCAAGGGTTTTTGGAGTTGGTGGAACGTCAGGAATGCAATCGCAGCTGTGACAATTGCAAATTAAGATTGAACAATGAGCCAAATTAAAAGGGTGAGAAAGAGCAGAACACCATATGGAGTAATTCGTTGCTACCCCCACAGGATATCTTTGATTCCTTAGGATAAGGAGGATTAGCCAACTGAGGAATGGACTAAATAGAGCCCTGGAATTTCACTAAACTGCAGCCACTGCCTGAATCAAGGCAATTCAGTTTCCCACTGTTACCGAGTTGCTTCAATTTTAAAATGGGACAAACTTCATTTGATAATGGCGCTAGTTCGAGAGAGGGATGATGAGAGAAGGAGGACACTAAAAAGAGATCAGATATATCTTTGCTGTCTCACCAGACAGAATGCACCCCGAATGCAGAGTACATGAGAGATTTGATCAAATACAAGCCATGGGAGTACATTCACATGATACCCTCTGTCAGATCCATCCTATCCCACCAAGCCCCTGAAGGACCCTTGCCTGAGATAGATGAACAACAATGGAGATAGAGCAGGGTGACCACAATGAGGACATGGCAGTCCTGCCTGGCACATTGCTAACCCAGAAAGACCCAAAGGGGAAAGGAGCAATAGCTCTACCTTGCCCCAGAAAGCCTCACTTCTTTGTGGACAGGAAGGTCCAAAATGCTGGTGAAGGGGCACAGTAAGAGGCAGCTGCAGTGGCTTGGACACATGGAGGGACAGCCAAAGGCTGCCACAGCTGGAAGCTTCAACAGGAGAATCTTATCTGAGAACACTGGTAACACATCCCCCAAAAGAACAGAAAATGGTCCAGGCAAGGGGGTAAAATACATCCTTTAGAGGTTTGAGTGTTCGGGCACATAGTTGGAAAACTTCAAGGCTACGTAAGAAGTCTAGGCTACCCTGCTGAGGGGCCAGGCAAAGGAGATCAAGGGACCTGGCCTGACAGCCTCAGTCAATTTCTAAAACCATCCCAACCAGCCAGTTGACCACAAACACACAAGTGAGTCCAACCCACAACACATGGAGCAGAGATGAGCCATCCCAGCTGAGCCCTGTCCAAATAACAAAAGCGTGAGTAAAGAAACGGTGGTTATTTTAAGCTACAATGCTTTGGGGCAGTACATCACACAGGAATAGCTGATACAATTACAAACATATTTCTTTCTGACAGCCTCCACTTCAAAACAAGAGAAAAAAAAATAGATTTTTGAAAGCAATCTTAATTGTTCCCAAGCAATGTCTGCTGCTGACCTTAATCACAGGCATTAGCGCAATAACAATCATCTTTCTTGCTAAAATTAACGTTTTAGCTCCAGTGCCTCATTCTGCCTCAGCAGAAAAAAAATTCTCCAATAGCAACAGCTTCTGCGCCCACATCTGTCTTCCCTGAATAGTATCAGAACAGGGCCCCATACATGCACTTCAGCCTTAGTTATATGCCAACACCTAAAATGGGTTTTGAGTGCAGGATGTCACTGCATTAGCCACGCTTGGTAATTCACCCTAAAGAATTGCTTTCATGCTGGGGATGTGGCTCAAGCAGTAGCAAACTTGCCTGGCATGTGTGCGGCCCCGGTTCAATCCTCAGCACCACATACAAAGATGTTGTGCCTGCCAAAAAAAACTAAAAAATAAATAAAAAATTAAAAAAATAAAATAAAATGACATCATAATTTAAAAAAAAAAAAAAGAATTGCTTTCATAACTGTTCCCTCGGTCCTCCAAACATCCCCATCAGGAAAAGAGAAGATGATAAATCACATATAAAAATAAAACAGTCAAGTTACAGAGCAAGGGGAAAACAAATCAGCTCCAAAAAAAAAAAAAAGATGTAGCAAACACAACCACTCAGTGTTATTGGTGGGCACTATTTTCCAGTTTGACGGATGATGTCTCCATTTTTCCACCTGCTTCAAGAACACAGCCGAGAGACCATCTGAGAAAGGTGCAGGATGTCCTGAGGAACATGGAGGTTTTCAGAACTAAATAAATGGGGAATTTATGAGAGGGGAGGGAGCCTTTTTTTTTTCTTTAATGTTCTAAATGTTCCTTCTTGTGTTTCTTGTCTCCTGTCCCCCTTCCTCCTAAACTCAAGTGTCTTTTAGTGGGGCAGAGACCATTTCTTAAACAGAATTTTCCTACTGATTAAATCTTCTCTGTTCTCATGCAGTTCCATTTCCTGAGCTCTGATAAGCCTCTGGTTAGTTCTATCTGAGTTTACGATCCAATTTGAACTCTCAGTGATCATGGAAATATAGATATTTCTTATTTTCAGTGATATTAGATTAAGCTGTCATCCTTAAGCAGCCAAGGTGGAGGAATTAAAATCACATCATGAAATGCCGAAACTATTTATTCACTTGAACTCTTTCTCATAGATGCTTCAGAGACAAGTACATTGAAATGTTGTTTATAATTAAGGAAAATTACCCCAAAAATACATCCTGTTGCACATGACTTGTTAAGGTTCCTGATGTATGTCTTTAACGAAGAAAAGGAATTTGGTTTATTTCAGTACTTATGCCTGTTCATGCCGATGGATGCCGGTTGGAAGCCTCAGCTTTTATTTAGTTTGTGGTGCTCAAATAGGAAAGATGTTCCCAAGGCTCCAAAGGAAAAAGGTTCAATCTATTGTTTGGGGTGGTTGTATTTTTTTTTTCTTTCTTTCTTTTTTTTAAGTCTCAAAAATGCAACACATGTAAAGAAGTTAAATTCCATTCCTTATTATGTATTAATATTAGGCTCCATTTCTATGTGACCAGAGTCAGACTAAGAAAAAAAGGTCAAAACTAAATCTAAATCATAGAATAAAATAAGATAAATATCTAGGAATATCAAGATATCTGAAAAGAAAAGAAAGTAGGGAGGAGTTAGTGTAACCATATTTCAGACTGTTCTTTCTGTTCTAAAGAGAGGACCAAAATGGCAGTAGAGGTACAGGTTGGTATAACTCTGACAGCTGCCATTGAAAATGAGCATTTATTGTGAGGAACCTGAAGACAGACAGATGGGCTTCTTTTTCCTACTGCACCGACCACAACCTATTTCCTGATATTTACAAACAAGTCATCCAAAGGCTGTTTGCTGTAATTCTAAAGATGACTGCTGTTTACAAGGCACAAAGAAGAAAATTTTTTCCATAAATAACTACTAATAAGACCTAACTTTTTTCTTCTCCATTATTTTTTGAGCACTGTCTGGTAAGACAATGGTATAAAATGGCTCCACATTGGCTAATGCTGACCACTAACACAACAAATAGCACCCCATTCTTTGGGGAAACTGTTACGACCACTCTGCAATCATGTGATGGTATGGTTAAGAGACAAGGGTTAAATAATTAAAGCTCCCATTCATCAGGACACATGCTGGTTCAGGGTAGGGATCTGGCCAAAGTACAACCAATTAACACTATTCCACCATGATTTTCTAAAAATTCAATAAAGTAGATAAATGTCAAGTTAGATACCTTGATACTAATGAAATAGAGGCTGTCATATGAATCATATCTGGCATGTGGACAATTCCTACTTGGATAAATAAATAAACAGACTAAGAAAAGAAGCAAATCAAAAAGAAAGGAGCAGCTGGGCACAGTGGTGCACACCTGTAATCCCAGTGGCTCAGGAGGCTGAGGCAGGAGGATCATAAGTTCAAAGCCAGCCTCAGCAACAGCGAGGCAATAAGTAACTCAGTGAGACCCTGTCTCTAAATAAAATACAAAATAGGGCTGGGGATGTGGCTCTGTGCCTCAGTGCCCCTGAGTTCAATCCCTGGTACCAAAAAAAAAAAAAAAAGGGGGGGGAAGGAGCAAGATCATAACTTGAGTCCCCAGATCATACTTTACTAACCACTGCTGGAGAGTATTGTTAAATTATAGTCATAGATGTATCTATATTGATATAGATATATAGATAGTTGGCTATTACATTCCTTCTTACACTTCAGCAAAAAAAAAAAAAAAAAGAAACTGA
>NW_025999869.1:10729688-10804881 GCF_001458135.2 Marmota marmota marmota
AAAAAAAAAAAAAAAAAAAGTAACTGATACAACCAAAGAACCCTGGCTTATCAAGATAGGTACTATTGTTTTCTCTTTTCAAAGATGAGACAACTGAAACTTGGAGAAATTAAATAACTTGCCAAGGTCACACAATGTGAATGACAGAAACTGGGTTCAAACCTAGTTCATTAGGATTCCAGAGTCAGAGCCCTTAATCTTTGCAAAATATTACCTATTCAGCAAAACTATCATGCTAGGCATTTTCAGAATACAAGAGAGAACAAAATTGCTCTTAAAGTAATTGTTCCATAGGAGACAGAGGACTAAATCACACAATATGAAGACCATCAAGCTGGTATTATGTATACAGCATTCTTTAGTAAAGCATACCGTGGGTTTACACTGTCGGATTCTCAACAACTCTGCCAAGTGGGCAGTGCAGAGACTTTTGCTATTCCCTTTTATAATTAAAGACAATAGGTAAAGAAAAAGTCTTCTCAAGATGAGTGATGTGTGATGAGCACAGGCTGGACACTATGCCCTCAATTCCAAGTCTAGCGTCCTTTTCCCTTTGCTTACCACTTATTCACCCAGGTTAAATCTAAGTGGGAGAAATAGTATCACAAGGTTCAGAAAAAGATATTTGAAATCCAGAATTCAAATCTTCCTTCAACACTGCCCTGAGTTGGGGAAATTCCTAATCAAATCTCTAACCAAAATTTTTTAAAATACAGAATTTTTTTTATCCAAAGTAATTCTTAGACTCACACATTTGTGAACTCAGTCAAGTTAGGTAGAACCATAGATTCACTGATATTTTCTTCCAACTCCTTCATACTTTTTATTTTTGTTTGAAGCCATCTGGAATATATTTTGATATTAGGTGCTACAGGAGAATGAGTTTTCTACCTCAATATAATTAAACAATTTGCTAGCAGCATTTATAGATTCATGTAGCCTTTTCCCCTTAGATACTCATATGTCTACCTTGGATTATTTTCTGAGCTATTTCTACATTATTAGTGTAGGAGAGACACTTTACGAGTAAAAAATGAAACACAGAACAATAAGGAAAAATAATAGAGAGTTTAACATCTGTGCAAACACCCATATGTTAATTGATAAGTAAAAAAAGATTTAAGTCAATGAACAGAATAGAAACATATGTGATGCACAGCCAAAGATATTACATTGCAGAACTTATAGACAGGTCATTCACAGAAAAACAAATTAGCAAAATTTTTTAAAGTATGACAGTTTTGGCACTGATATAGGCAAATCATCACTCTCATCTACTACTATGAATATGTAATTGGTACCCTTGTGGAAGACAGCATATACCTAAAGCATTAAAGTATCCTCTACCCTCCAGTCTATTAATTCTATTCGTAGGAAGTTTTCTGAAGAAGTGACTAAAGGTGTAGAGCACTATAATGCACTCCTGCAATCCCAGCTACATGAGAGGCTGAGGTAGGGGAACACCAACCTCAGCAGCTTAAACACACCATGTCTCAAAATAGAAAGGGGCTGGGAATGAAGCTTCGTGGTAGAGGGCCTCTTGGGTTCAATCCCCAGTGTCACACAAAAGAAGAAGAAAGGAGAGGAGGAGGACAAGGAGAAGTAAGTAAAGATGTGGGCAAAGCTGTTTCCCACAAAGATGCTCATGATACCATTTATAGTAGCTAACAAGCGACCACAAAACTAAACTACATCTGACCAAGTAATCATTTGTGCTTGCCATGGAATACATTATGGACTAGAATACTTACTCGTTCATCCAAACCAAAGTTCTCAAAGCAAGCCAGTTCACCTAAAGGCACCATGCTAGTCCTGGAGACGGCAGAGTCCTTGCCCTTACATAACTCACAGTCAAGGGAACAGAAAATCAAGAATCACACAAAAATATAAAGATACAACTGTGACAAGCGCCTAGAAGTCCACTAAGCAACAAAAGCCTCCGTTGGAAACCCAAGTAAGTCAGGGAGACCAGGAAAGTTTCCCAAGAGTGAAGCGATTCAGAACTGAAATTTGACAGAAGAGTATTTTCATTTGGACTTTAAACGTCTCCCCAAACACTTGGCAAGAATAGCATTACCTTAGAGAAGGTAGAGGGAAGTTTTAAAATAGGAGATTAAGATGGGAGGGGAGGAAAGAGAACGTGGGGATAGGAAAGACAGTAGAATGAAACGGACATTATTACTGTATGTATATATGTGACTACATGACCAATATGATTCTGCCACATGCACACTCAGAAAAATGAGAAATTCTATCCCAGCTATGTGTGATATATCAAAGTACATAAATGCATTCGACTGTCGTGCATAACTAATTAAAACAAAAAAATAAGTTTAAAAAGAAACATCCCCCAAAGACCCATGTGTTAAAGGCTTGTCGAGGCAATAGTGGAAGGCTGTGGGAACTCTTAAGAGGTGGGACCTAGTGGGAGGCCTTCAGGTCACTGGGGATGTGCCCTTAAAGGAGACTGTGGGATCCTAAACCCTTCCTTCTCTCTTTTGCTTCTCTTATGCAAAGTAGGCAACTTTGCATACCACATGCTCACATTAGGATGTGCTGCCCTCCCACCAGAGACATAAAAGCACTGGGGCTTCCTGATCAGGGACTGAAACTTCAAAGGCCATGAGTCAAGTCAGGCATGGTGGTGCCCCCCTGTAATCCCAGCGGCTCAGGAGGCCGAGGCAGGAGGATCGCGAGTTCAAAACCAGACTCAGCAATGGCAAGGTGCTAAGTAACTCAGGGAGACCCTATCTCTGAGTATGTGGCTCAGTGGTTGAGTACCCCTGAATTCAATCCCCCCTACCAAAAAAAAAAAGCCATGAGACAAAATAAACCTTTCTTCCTTATAAGTTGACTATGTTGAGTATTTGTTATAGTAGTAGAAAACGGACTACAACAAAAAGAATTACCTGAGTAAAAGAAAGGCAGTTAGACAAAGAAATCAGAACACACACAGGCTGTTTTCTTCACATGCCATGTATGTTGCTGAAGAAAGAATATGGATGTGCAAAAAAAAAGAAAGACTACAAAGGCATTTGTGTATTATGCTCCCTTTATGAATATGTGTGTGTTTTATATACACATGCTTAAGAACCAGAAGGACTGTCAAACAAAATATTCACAGTATTTTTATCTGGTTGAGGTGACATTTGTCCTTTTAAATCTTTTTATTTTTGTTTTTTTTAACGTTTTTAAATTAATTTTATAAATAAAAAAATGATAATAAAGTATGAAATAGACCAGGAAACTGCATGTTTCGTGCACTATCCCATCACCATGTGAGTTATTATCAAGCCAAGCCTATCCCAGGACCAGCTCTAAGCTGCCCAACCATAGAAGAAGTTGAGAGAAGCCATAGACTCCAGAATTAGCCATGTTTCCTCACTTGCATCTTTAGTTACAAATAACTATTTACCTGTCAGTAGTGCTGAGAACACCCATAGGTTTTTCCTTTGAAGTGAACCTCTTGGATTTAAAGAGATTTTTTTTTTTTAAGCTGTTGAAGGTTTGCTTGATCTAAGTCTCAGGGACGTTTGAAGTTGTGACTTAATGGAAGATTATTTTTATTCACAGTGATCAAGCAGTTAATGAGATAAAGTAGTGAGGAGACAAGCTTAATAGAATATGTGGTTGCACCGCATGTTAATCTTTATAAAAGGCAGAATGAAAATAACAGGAAACCAGGAAGAAATCGGGACAGATGGCTGAACAGCTCAAAGATAGGAAAAACAACTCATCCCTGCACAGGCCTTTCAAAAGCAAACCCCTCTCAAGTTGAGTTCAATAGATTAAAAAAAAAACCAACAAAGAATGGGAAGATGGGAAATCAGGACAAAAACTTCCCTGGTGGCTGTTTTCTTGAGATCTTCATCTAGCCCTTCTTCAGCCCTCCCTAGCCATCCTCTGAAGGGAAAATACACCTAGAGCAAGTACAAGCTTTCCATACGAAGAGAACATAAACAGTAAGGAAAGTCACCAGCTCCTCCCTGGCCCATGACGAGCCATCTTAACCTCATCTGTCATAACAGATGAGAAGGAGCCTCCAGCCTAGCCAGATTCAGCAGCAATGCCCTGGGAGACCACCAAGGAAAGTGGCAGAAGAGGAGAAGAGAACATCACTTCTTGTGATTCTCCATGTTGGTTCATGATAGTCATTTTTTAGACACACTGGTGGTGGTGGCCGTGGCGGGTTTTTTGATTATGTCGTAGTGTATGTTGTGTTGTACTCGTTTTTCAGTCCCAGAGAGAGAAAAAAAAAATCATGCTACCTAATTATCTATTCAAGTCAGAAAACTGATAAAAAGCCTAAATAGCTACAGGAGAGAAAAAGAAAATCGCATTAACAGGTATAGTTTAACTCACCAATGGAGACATGGAATGAAGTATGAATCGTTTTAGTATTCCCTAAGTGCCAAATTTTTTAATTGAATTTGGGAAAATGGCAAAGTTATGTTCCCCAAAGCATCCTCTAAGATGTTTGCTTAAAATTCAGATTCCTGGGCCCACCCCAGCCATTGATTTCACTGGAACACCAGTGGGATGCAGAAGGCTCTGCTTTTAAAACCTTTTGAACAAATTTGTATTCTATATTTTACATCAACGTCTAAGGTGACTGGCAGACTGTATTTCCACTGGGTCTTTTCACAGATGGAGTTTAGAACCGGAGCTACTGTTATACTGGGCTTTATATTTGAAACCCAGGTACACTTGGGTTGAGATAGTATCCCCAATGCTTTGGGAGAAAATACTTTGACTTCTTCTCTCCACATCTCAGTTTCACCAACCCAGGAACTCAGCAGTAGTAGTTTCAGGGCTGGATCTTCACAGACCATACAAATGGTGAGACTTCACAAAAGAGCCATCCCATGGAACCCCCTCTTAGAACTCAAGCCAAAAGTTTAGCTCTTTGCCACTCCCCTCTGCCAATGGTAGAGTTTCCCTTCAATCTGCCTTCTAATGAGGAAACAAGCCCTTCAGAAGAGATGGATGTATAGGAGGTCTCGATTCCCATTCCCTACCTTGGGTGGGCCTCTCACTTTATCTTGTCTCCCCCACAGCCTGAGATGCAAGACTCTGTCGCCCCTCAGAGGGATGTGGCTTTAGCACCCAGTTTCCTCTCCAAGTTGCTATTCTCCATTCCAGTTTCTGATCCTTAGAATTTTCCTTTCTCCATCACAAGCTCAATTGTGCACTTACAATGATTTTGCCTATACTTCATCCAGCATTTCTAAGAGTTGTGCAGTGGGAGGGTTTTTTAGGGTATGTTGCCTTATGGATTGCTGGAAATAGAAGATTTTCTTAGCAAGCAACACAAGTGATTCTTCTCTACACGCGAAAGTTTGAGAACATTATAATCCTCAGCAAGTAATGAGACTTTGTCATGGTATAGCAGCAGTATATAAAATGTTTCATATTCATGTCTTCCATTTCATCCTTGCAACAACCTTGCAAAATAAGCAGGACTAGTATTTTTATTCCCAACTTTCTGATGATAAAGCCCAGTCAGGCTAACTTTCTTTCCCAAAAATATAAAAGTAGTTAAGGAATAAAAATAAAGTACCAGACCCCAGATCTTGATGTCTGGTTCATTGAGTCATACTTCATTGTTACCAAAGTTATAATTTAGGTTTCCAGGACATCATCTGTCACAGACTCCAAATTGCAAATTTCAACATCAGTTTGAAGTAAGTAGAGTTAAATTTTCACTGGAGTCTAAAGTCTCTGCTTTTTTCCTCTGTGAATTGCCATAAACCATCTCAAAAGTACCTTTTCCAGAAAAAGTAATATATATATATATATATTATATTTTAATTATGTTTAATTCAAAAATGATCTCTAGAAGGGACTGACATGATTTACAAGAATAGCCTTGACTTTCTCATTCTTGATTTCATAAGTACCACACATTGTGTCCACACATGGTCCCCAGAGGAGATCTTCCAGAGAAGGAAGCTCTCCTAACTTCTTCCTGCCTACTAAGGGATCAGAAGCTGGTTGAAATACTTTTCCTATTCCCAAATTCTAGATTATTGGATTTATTTGAATTAAGGGATCACTTTCCAGCCCTTCAGGAAGCTCAGGGGGCTGCCAAGCTTCCTTCAGGGTTCATGGTCCCAGCAGTGTAAAACCCACTGTGAGACCTCAGCCATGTCTTGCTTCTGGTTCTGCATCTGGTCATTCAACCCACAACCACATTCATTCCACACACACATAAACACCTACAGCAGGCCTAGAAACCAACTAGAGACTTTCTCATATTCAATCAATAGCTTTTATACTCTGTGTGTAAATTTTACAATGGAATTACCATTGCATGGTTTCAAATTCTTTCAAAGGGTCTTTTAGCAAACAATCAGTTATATAAATACATATATATATAGGTCTGTCCAGTGTTAACAGAGACTTCCCTTTCCACCTGAAGTTATCTCCTTTTCCTCAATCTTTAAGGTTTACAGAGAATAAGTGTCTTCCCTGTAAAAGACATGCCAAGAATTTTTTACACAAACACAAAATTGCCATGAAAACTTAAAAGATTTTGTTTAAAGGGAAGCTAATTAATTTTATTTTAGTGTTTTTGTTCAAATGCCTTTGAAATTGCTGCCTTTTTATCCTTCAAGGCCAAGTTGGTTTCATTTAGTCCCCTTAGCACAGGGTAATTTGCATGAATATAAAAACATTTTCTCTGCATTAATATTCTAGAATCTGACTGGTCTATATATTCATCATCAGGTCATCCTGTAAAAACCTATGTCCAACAGCATAAGGGTGGGCAAAGCCATAATCACTGATTCTTTCAGTAGAAAACTCAACTGCCATCCAAGAATGAGGTAGACTTGTGTCACCCTTACCAATAAGGATAGATCAATCTATATTATTCAGAGAATAATATGAAATTAGAAAACAAGCCATAAGGTTTGACAGCTGTCATTGCAATGCTTAGGAAGAGGATGCTTCTAAGGAAGAGGAAGATCAAGAAGGCAAAAGACTCTCATTTTTTAAAATTTCAAAAATGCATCAGTAAATCAGTAAATACATCAAAAAAGGTGAAACATTTTTAAAACTAAATTTTGTTTTCAGAGAGAAAGGCAGCTTAATGAGTCTTCAGTGGCTAAAATAAGTGAGTGTGCATGTAATACCAGGGATTGAACCCAGGAGTGCTCTGCCACTGAACTATATCCCACCCTTTTTATTTTTTATTGTGAGACAGGGTCTTACTAAATTGCTTAAGGCCTTGCTAAGTTGATAAGGCTGGCTTTGAACTTGTGATCCTCCCACCTCAGCCTTCCAAGCTTCTGGGATTACAGTCCTGTGCTACCAAGCCTGGCTATTTTTAACAATTATGTTTAAGCCATCAAAAACTCTCTAAGCAATTATATGAAGTGACTATCATGTATGATTGTCTGTGGCGCTTCTGATGTCCTCAGATGAGAAAATCCCCAGTGGAGAAAAAGCTGCATTTCCTTCTAGAAACAACATTTAATTTTTGTCTGGTGGAAAGTTCTAGAAATCACCAAGGTTTCAGAAAGTTGCACAGATGCTTTCTCGGTGGTATATTAGCTACATTGTCACAGATCTAGAAATGACTTGACCCTTTCCTTTTAATTATATGTAATATATAATTACACATGACCAACAGCTTAATTATTTCCCACTTGAATGTTTCTTGAGTGCTGTATGGTGCAAGAGGAGCTTGTTTTTGTTTGTTTATTAATTTCCATTCCGCTGGAGGCTGATGACAGTAAGTCTCTGTAGTACATATAGCTCATCACACGGGTTTGACATCACCCAACTGAACCAGACTCTAACAGGAAGAGGTCACTAATCACTTGCTTGTGTGTCACAGCAGTGAGGCATTGCAGTAAAGTTTCTAAATATTAATTCTCAATATCTGCTCTTTTCTTAATCTAAACAGCAACAAACTTCAAGACAACAGATCCCACTTCGAGTAGCTTTGGTGAAAAGCACAGAGGTCTTATCTCAGTCACTTGTCTAAATACTTTAAAATCTAGTACTTAGCAAAAATTAGACAATTTAAGCAAAAAAAAAAAATCCTACTGCTCCTCTTGTAAGCTCTTTGTACAGTTTCCTTAATTGGTATCCTGACATAGCAAAAATAATATTTTAAAAAACTGTCATAATTTGCAACTACTTATCCTTATCAATTATCTCCTTGTATAAATTCAAATGTTCATTAACAAGTAAGTAGATAAACAATGTGATTGATCTATAAGTGAAAAATTGCAGGGGGCTGGGGATGTGGCTCAAGCAGTAGCACGCTCACCTGGCATGCGTGCGGCCCAGGTTCGATCCTCAGCACCACATACAAACAAAGATGTTGTGTCCGCCAAAAACTAAAAAAAAATAAATATTAAAATTCTCTCTCTCTCTCTCTCTAAAAAAAAAACAGAAGAAGAAGAAAAATTGCACAGCAATAAAAAGGAATAAAGTCTGGATTTAACTGTAGAAACAAAATGTTGTAATTTACCATATTACTGATTGACAGGAAGAAAAGAATCATGATCATCTATTAATCCAGTAAAAATTGTTTTAATTCCATATCCATGCAGGCATTAAAACTAATGTAGCAGTTTATTAAGATGCATTTTTGGCTTTATTTGGTCACACCACATTGTATTCAAAAACATGATGTCACTTTGTGCCCTAAGTATGTGCAACTGTAATTTGTCAGTACAGAACAAAATAATAAAAATTTGAAAACTGAAGTAGCAAACTGGGAAAGACAGACACTGCTTTAATCTGATAAATAATACCTTCAAAAAATAAACCTACAGCAAACAGAATACTTAATGATTAAAAAGTCAGAAATGCTTCCTTTTGAATCAGAAACAAGCCAAGACTCCCCAACCACCACTTCTGTTCAACACTGAACTACAGGGCAGACAACTCAGTAAGAGATAAAATGCTCAACTGTTCAGTGGGAAAAATAATTGCCATTATTCATAGACAAAGGCATTATGCACATAGAAAATCCAGAATGTTGCATGGAAAATCTATTAGAACAATTACAAGTAATCAGAAAGATGGCTAGAAATGAGATCAGTTTTTGAACTTATGTTCTAATACATTGATAAATAATTAGAGAATTTTAAAAAGAAAAGTACTTTTGTCTTCCCTACCCCCAGCCAAAAAAAAAAAAAAGTAAGATGAAAATATACTCATGGAACAAGAATGAAAACCTTATAGTTCATGAGTTCATGTATAAAAGCCCAATATCTGCTCCTAAGGACAAAATCTTGGCCCCCACTATAGTTTGGATCTGGAATGTCCCAAATCGCTCATGTATTAAAGATTTGGTCCTCAGCATGATGCTATTTGGGACATGGTAGAAACTTTAAAAGGTTGAGTCTAGTGGAAATTCTTAAATCACTGGGGGTGTGCCCTCAAAGGGCACACCAGTCTCTTCTTCTTCCTCTTTCTTTCACTTCCCCACCATGAAGTAAACCATCTTCTATCACCACAAATTTTCACCATGTTATGCTGCCCCAATACAGCAAAAGTAACTGGGCCAACCACCATGGAATGAAACCATAAGACAAAATAAACCTTTCCTCTCTTATAAGTTGATTACCTCAGGTATTTCATCTCAGTAATGGAAAGCAGACAAACACAGCCTCTGAAGAATTTTATGCAGAGGACTACCACATATTTGTGCTTGAGGAGGCTCACTCTGCCATGGATTGGCAAGAGCAAGCAAGGCCACAAACTCCATCTGAGCTAAAAAAGCACTTTTCAAATGTCCTAAAGACAGTTACTATCCAAACAATAACCAGTTAAGCCAATAGGATGAAAATTCCATTAACAAAAATCAAATTCTGCCTTTTGATTCAAAAAAGAATTTATACAAACATCTGAGACGGCAGCCTAATAATGGTTTATGAAATAAAGATGTGAGGAGTCTAGTGGATAGTTTACTAGACACCCACAGTGGGTGACAGCTATTAGAAAAGCTATTAGGAGATTATAAATTGCAACAACAGCCACTAGATGAAAAAAAAAAAAATGTCTCCTGGCTTTTCTAATAGCCTGGTAAGCTATTATGTCCTATTTCCTGTTTTGGACCCTTTAGCCTTGTCTTAAAAGGCAACTGTAGGCATTAGCATCAGGAGGGCTTCTAAGGGAGGGGCTGATGGCCATAAACTTTTTTATGTTCTTATGTATGAAAATCTACTTCCCCTTGCATCTGAGAAGTTTCCATGACTGCTCTGATCAACAGAATACAGCTGGCTCTGTGACAGCTTTAAGGCCCAGGATTTGAGGCATTGGCAGCCTCCACTTCTCTCTTAGAGTGCTCAACCACCATTTAAAAAAGCCTATTTACCCTGAGGTCGCCATGCTGTTGAGGAAGCCAAGCCATATGAAGGGCCCTTATAGAAGGATAGCTGCCCATTCAGTCTCAATCCATCCCATGCCTGAGTTATGCAAATCACCCCATAGAGGAGCCGGAAATGTGAGTGATGAAGCTATTTTACAGAGCCTGCCCAAGGGGAACCATACCCACTGACAATCTGATCATAAACGCACGAGTGACCCAGGTAAAGGCTACCTGGCTAAGTTCAGTCAACCTACAGATTCATGAGACTTAATAATACCACTGTCTTTTGACATGAAATTGTACCATATATAATAATAACCTACATAACAATAAGTGGGTTTAGCCATTAGGTTATAAAAGAAACAGATAACTGTAACATGAGTTTCCTGCTTCACGGGCTCTTTCCTACCACGTGAGGAATGGTTGAGGGAACAACCTATATTTAGCCTAGAGAAGGGAACACTCAGAAAGAATAATAACCATCCTCAAATATCTAAAACACGGCCATGTGGAAGAGAGGATGCCTTTATTCTTCAAAGGACACATCTAGGACTAAGACCAGATGTTGTTGGTGAAGCAGGCAACATCAGGTTCCTAGGATGAGTGCTGTCCCATGGTAGGGCACTTCAAAAGGGAAAAACCACATCTTCACCTTCTCTGGACATGTTCACATGTGCAGTTGTGACATCTGGTGAGGCTGAGCATTAAAATGAGCCTGGAATAAGATAAGAGACCAGAAGCTGAGGCCGGGGTGCTGGGTCCAACCATGTATTTGAGGGAAGTGGCGATGTACAGGCAACTCCCATCAACAGCCTTGCGGTTCTCCATTTTTATTGTTAGAAAGTGCTGACTCATGAGCCTCTTGAAGGCCCTACTTTGGGTACAGCCAAAGAAGTCAAAAACTGTGCTCCATTTGTGTACAATGATTTGAAGGGCATTCTGCTGTCATGTATAACTGATTAGAAAAAAAATAAATTATTTTTAAAAATGCAAAACTGAAAAAAAAAATTGACCAACAGTGTTAGTATGTTTCCAAGCCCAAATGAGCATAAGTTTCAACCAATAGCAGTGAACCCAATGCATTGTATAAATGCCTACATTAGCATACACTGATGGAGAAAACCTGCTATTGGCTCCCCTCTTGCACTGCAAGATTTCTGTCCCTGTTCTTCAATAAATCCTGTTACACTCAAAAAATAAATAAATAAAAATAAGAAGAAAAAAGTGCTGATTCATGAGGCACTCAAATTCAGGACCTTGACTCCAATGAACACCATTCTTAAACAGTGAAGCTTCTTAGCAATTCTGCGTGTGCTCTATTTTTAAGATGTTCATGGAAGTAGATGGCATGGATGCTATTAGAAACCTCTTCTAGTATTTAAGTAAACCACTTTGCAGAAAAGCTTTAAGATGGAGAGAGGTGGCCCTTGGTTACCACTCCTGCTGTCCACTTCCTTGCATTTGATAACTCACCTTAGCCCACAGACTGGGTTAGTCATTTCACAGTATTCTCTGATTAATCTGTACCCTGCCTCCAGTACTCGGGATCAAACCCAGGTTCTCAGGCATGCTAGCAAATGCTCCACCACTGAGTTATACCCCCAGCCACAGTATTCTCTTATTTATGCCACATGAACCTCTTTCATTCTATCTTATTATCTTAAATTTCTACTTCACAGATGATGAAACCGAGGCCCATAAAAGTTAAGTAAACTGCCTAAATGCACCGTCAGCAACTCCTAAACTGTTAACCTGGCCAAGCCCACTGATTGGCGTAGATCAAAATATCCTTCTTACTGAAAGCAGTGATTTTGTTTTAACCGAGAACTTCCTGGGAAGCTTGCTCCTTTCTTTCCAGACACCCTTTTATTTTATTTTCAAATAGATTATGAATTTGTAGTGTTAGAAATAGCAGAAGAAAGAACACATTGAGAGTGAAAGTCCTCTCTTTATTCAGCAATGACTGTTTATTTGGGGGTAGGTGGAGGGTCCTAGGTAGAGCTTAAGAAAAAAAAATGCTAACAATCCTTTCCAGTTTTCTCCCCAAATCAGACAGATTCCACAAATCAGACAGATGCCATATAACACAGTGCTCCTCAGTGCAAACTAGAAAACCAATTACCCTGACCCCAAGAAAACAAGATATGATAAAGTCAATCATTATTGTTCCTTTCCATTAAGAACAACACACACTTGAAAGAGCCTTCCCTAGAAATAAACCAAACTTACTACTGTTATATTTTTAAGAGTCAGTTTGCCAAATGAGGCAGCCTTGGCTTATCTATTCAAAGAGAAATGAAAGTTCATTCCTTTAAGGACCCAGCTTGGGTTTATCATGAAAGCATTGATATTGAAAAGTACTCAGGGAGCAATCGATGGGGACTCTGGATGTGTATATTTTTAACCTGTCTTTGGGTCTTGGGCAGTTGGCTCCACAGCTGACTGTGGAGGGGTTTTCTGCAGGGCTTTGAATGAAATGACCCTTCAAGGTAGTTTTGTACATTTCAAGCACAGGGCTGTGTTTATACCCAATCCCAGATCAGACAGGCTTCACTAACCACAGAAGTTGGGATAAGAGCCAGATGCATCCCACACATCTCTGTGGTCCTCCTGCCTTCTGGCATACTCCAGGACCAGATTGGAAAATCTGTGCCCAGTTTGGGGGCCAAGTTTGGTGTGATCCGGGGATGATTTATATGGCTTTGGGTGGAGTCCACATGATATGTGCTACTTTGGCCAAGTTTAGCTTTGGAGTTTCTGACTCATTTGAAATAAAATATATTAGGTGAGGACAGATGGGCTCCCCAACAGGGACCAGAGGAGTTTCCTCCAAATCTTTTGGGACCCAAAAACAACTGATTTTTCCCACCTCTTTGATTCAAAGGTCTAAAAAACATGCAACGCAGGTGGTGTAGGGAGAAGGAGTTGGGCGTACAAGTGCTTTCCAGGATTTGCCAAAAATAAAAACAAATTGCTTTTAATTTCTGAAGGGAGAAAGACTGGATTGATTTTACAGGCTCCCCTCTAAACAGCAATTTACATGCTGAAACTGTAAAGCTGAGGGTAAAATATCCCTTCCTGGTGATTTGAAATCCGTTGATTAATTTCAAGTTGATGACCTTGTTCCCCTGCAACAATAGAACTTTAATTCATCTCACTCAGGCTGCCTCTAACTAGTTTTCAACAATCGCTAAACAACCAGCAAGTAGTGGCTATCCGAGGGATGGAATCCCTACTAATAAATACAAATTAAATGAAGCATAGCAAAAAGGACCTGATCCCAATACTAAACTAAATAAGGATTTTTCTCTGCATTTCAAAAAGAAAAATACAACCCCATCAAAGGAAGAATCTCAGATACTCTAGAGTAATGCCGTTCTGTAGAAGAGAAATGCAAGCCACGTATGTAATTTAAAATTTTTCTGGTAGCCACATTAAAATGTAAAGTCTCATGAAATTCATTTTTGAAACATATTTCTATTTAACCTAATACATCCAAAATATTATTACTTGAACATACAATCGAAATAAAAAATGGATGACATTTTGTATTCTTCTTTGCATACTTGAGTATGTCTTCCATACCTAACCGCACGTCTCAATTTTAACTGCATATTTTGAATTCTCAGTAGACTCATCTGGTTGGTGGCTGACATTGGACCGTGCAACCTCAAAGTAATGACCACGTCATATGTATTTCTAAGCAGATGTAATAGTGAACTCAGACACCAAGCTACAAGAATATGATGAACCATCATGATCTCTTAGGAATAACATCTGAGAAGTAGTAACTGCAGCAGGTTGCCAGGATTCTGAGACGAACCTTCTCCAAGCTTCAAGACCATGTGTCTCAGTTTCCCTGTTGGAAAAATGATGACAAGAACCTAAAGTATCTCATGCAGGTAAGTGGGTTGAATCAGTTAATACAAGTACAGTGTTGGAACTGTGCCTGGAATATCATCACAATCAACAAATCTTAGCAAGAAGAGGCTGATGAGAATATCTTGCAGATAAGATTGTTCCTTATTCATCACCACAAGTCCCAACACTTACCACAGTCCTAGTATACAGAAGGTAGTCAATGAATAGTTTATTTAAGATGGTCAGGGTGGTAGGTACTGTGATGTTCTGCCCAGATTCTACCTCCAGAAATAATTGGAATTTTACTTAGGCTGCCAGGAATGACACCAGCAAATAGCCCCTGCTATTATCTCCCTCCAGGGATGGCCCTAGGTCAAGAGCGATGCCACCCTCAGGGAGATGCAAATCAGAACCACAAGGAGGCATCACCTCACCCCCATTAGGATGGATAATTAAAAAGACTAAACTAACAAATGCTGGTGAGCATGTAGAGAACTCTCACACATTGCTGGTGAGAAAATAAATTAGTACAGCCATTAGGGAAAACAGTATGGAGGGTCCTCATAAAACTAGAAATAGAGCTACCACGTGATCCAACTATCCTACTGCTGGGTCTATATCCAAAGGAATTGAAACTACAAAGTCCAAAAGACCTCTGCATTTATGTGTTGATTACAACACTATTCATAAATACAGAGTCAGCCTGTATCCATCAACAGATGAATGGATACAGAAAATAGACCAAAATGGACATGTAGACCACTGGTACAGAATAGAAGACACAGAGACCAATCACATGAATACAGTTATCTCATACTAGACAAAGGTGCCAAAAATATACATTGGAGAAAGGATAGCCTCTTCATCAAATGGTGCTGGGAAAACTGGAATCCATACGCAGCAAAATGAAATTAAACCTCTATGTCTCACCATTCACAAAACTCAACTTAAGATCAATCAAGGACATAGGAATTAGACCAGAGACCCTGCGACTAATAGAGCAAAAAGGAGGCCCAAGTCTTCATCATGTTGGAGTAGGCCCCGACTTCCTTAACAAGACTTCTAAAGAAATAAAATCAAGAATCAATAAGTGGAATGGATTCAAACTAAAAAGCTTCTTCTCAGCAAAGGAAACAATCACTGATGTGAAGAGAGAACCTACAGTATGGGAGCAAGTTTTTACTACACACCCATCAGATACAGCATTAATCTCCAGGATATATAAAGAACTCAAAAGACTTAGTGCCAAAAAAACAAACAACCCAATCAATAAACGGGCTAAGGAGCTGAACAGACACTTCTCAGGAAATATACAAGAGATCAACAAGTATATGAAAAAGTGTTCAACATCTTTAGTAATTAAAGAAATGCAAATGAAAACTACTCTAAGATTTCGTCTTACCCCAGTCAGAATGGCAGTTATCAAGAATATAAGCAATAATAAGTTTTGGAGAGGATGTGGGGAAAAGGTACAGTCATACATTGCAGGTGGGGCTGCAAATTGGTGCACCCACTTTGGAAAGCAGTGTGGAGATTCCACAGAAAACTTGAAATGGAACCACCATTTGACCCAGCTATCCCTCTCCTCAGTCTATACTCAAAGGACTTAAATCAACATACTGTAGTGACATAGCCATACCAATGCTTACAGCAGCTGAATTCACAATAGCTAAACTGTGGAACCAACCTAGATGTCCATCAATAGACAAAAGGATAAAGAATCTGTGGTATATATACACAATGGAATATTACTCAACATTAAAAGAGAATAGAATTATGGCATTTGCAGGTAAATGGATGGAGTTGGAGAATATTATGCTAATTGAAGTAAGCCAATCCCCCAAAAATAAAAACTAAATATTTTCTCTAATTAGTGGATGCTTATCTATGATGGGGGTGGTGGGCATGGGAAGAATGGAGGAACTTTGGATTGGGCAAAGGAGAGGGTAGGGAGGAGTTATAGGGTTAGGAAAGATGGTAGAGTGAGATGGACATCATCACCCTAGGTACATGTATGACTGTATGAATGGTGCATCTCTACACTGTGTACAACCAGAAAATTGAAATGCTGTGCTCCATTTGTGTATGATGAATTAAAATACATGTACAAATAAGTAGAACAAATAAAAATAATAAAAAAAGAAAATAGGGCATATTGTCCTACCACAGAAAGGAAGGAAATCCTGTCATTTGTACCATCAAGGATAAAACCAGGGATCACTGTGTTAAATAAAATAAGCCAGGCACAGAAAGACAAGTACTGTACAATCTCACTCATACGCACAATCTAAAAAAAGTTGATCTCATAAATGTAGAGAGTAGAACAGTGGTGACCAGAACCAGGGAAGGATGTGGGCGAGGAGAGTGGAGAGAGGATGGTTAACTGTTCAGGAGTTCAGTCGGACGGGAATGACTTCTAATGCTGCATAGCACAGGAAGACAACTACGGTTGACAACAATTAATGGAATGCTTCAAAATAGCCTGTAGGGAGGATTTTTAAAGTTCCCAGGACAAAGAAATGATACATATCTAAGCTCGTAGATGGGGCAGTTACATTGTTAGGATCATTACATGTTGTAGATATATATTGAAAAGTCACAATGCACCCCATACAGATGTGCACATACTATATGTGTCATTGAATAATATAAAATAAGAAAGAAAAAAGAAAGAGTAGTGCCTTACCAAGCCAAGCCCCTTTCCAGGGCTGTTTGTTTATAACACAATGACACTCAGGCAAGCTCTCCTTTCCTGTGGAAGATATAGCTATGGAAGGCTGTTCCTGCTCCAGAGCTCCTCATCTTGTGTTTGGATCCTTGGCCATGCATTGTGGCTCAACTCCTTCCTCTCCTCCCTTCCACTGGTGTTGATCCCCAAAGCACTTCCCAATAAAAATCCTGCATATCAATATACAAACCCAGAGAACCTCACCCGATGTTGAAAGAAAAATTAGGACAGTGGATGGGGCTAGAGGTATAGCTTAGTGGTAGAGAGCACACGCTTAGCATGCTCTGAACCCTGGGTTCAATCCCAGTATGAAAGGAAGAAAGAAATCAAGAAATCAAGGAAGGAAGGAAGGAAGGAAGGAAGGATCTAAATTACCCATGTTCTTTTTTTCAGTGTTATTGTATTTTTATACCTTCATTTTATTTGTTTTTATATTTATGTGGTGCTAAGGATTGAACCCAGTGCCTCACCCATACTAGGCAAGCGCTCTGCCACGGAGCTACAGTCCCAGTCCCCTACGTTCTGATAATAATTGCTGTGAGCCAAATACAAGTGTTTGCCCATATACCATACATCCTTGAGTCCTCCCACTAGGGGCTCATTTTTTCCAAGATATATGACCAGTGACAGAAGAAATGAAAACAGCTGGGAACACTGAGACTCATTCAAGAAAGCTTCTTTCTTCTTTGTGTTATCCAAGACCATACTCTCACCCGGACCATTGCCAGAGCGGGCCCAAACCACTGAGTTCCCTTGCATCTCGGACTTTCAAATTCTTAAATTTGCCCTTTACTTAAAAAAGTCAATGATTTCACCAAGAAAGTTTGATTAGTTTCTTTTACTTTCTATAATGAAGTGCCATCCTTTTTACACTTGAAAGGATCTTTGTAATAATGCAACATTGATCTTTTGAATACAGATGAGCTAACCTAGATAATAGGATTTAGAATGTGAAAAGGCTGGACTTGCAATGATATTTAAGGCTCCAGTGCCATCAAGAGGAATTATGGCACAAAACATCTGTTTCCTGGAGCATTGTCGGGTTCCACCGAAATAAGTGTAGGATCATGTTTCCTTCTGCACATGATTTTTGTTTTGTTCAGCATCCTAAGAGAAGTCAATAGGCTGTGTCCCCAGATGTCAACCACCCTATACAAAACATAAACAAAAACAACAAAGAGAGTGATTTAGCTCTCGGATCTGTCTTCCCCACTCTGCAGCATTAAGCCTCAAAGGTCTAGAACTGGGATTCAAAACTGATCCTAGAAGGCAGTTCTAATAAAACTTTAGACAAAATGGAAAAAGATTCACTCGTACCGTGTTTTCTACCAAGATCCATCAGGAGCTGGGGACATGAAAGTGGACTAAACTCGCTCCAAGCCCTTAGAGAACGGATGAGGGGAGATCAAAGAGTGAAGCTTTGGAAAATGAAGTGGGTTCCATAGAAAACAATACAGTATGGTGCTGGTCTTCCATCTCCCAACTCCTTAGGGAGAAAGAGAGAGGGGCTTTTTGCTAGTCCCACCCTCCAAGAAAGCTGAGCAGCGACATCTTTACTGAAGCCTCACACATAGGAGGCGGCTCCTGCTCAGTCAGGGCGAATGCCATGTCACCTATATATGAGCAATATTAAACTCAATAGAGCAGCGTGAAAAAGAACCATCACAAAAGTCCCAATTCAACAACAAGTATAAGAGGACCAAGACTACTGATCTATTTACAGCCATGTCTGAGATTTCCCATTTTTTTAATTAAGTATAAATCTAGGTTGGAACATGATAATTAATTCACGTATTAAGTGTTAAGTATGAGATACCAAATATAAAATATTTAGAGAACAGAGAGCTCTGTGTGGAATAAATTGATCTAAGAAGCCTTTGGGACTTGGGTTAGATAATAACTGACCATTATTGTTCTCTTATTCTATACCAGGTATATGCATATCATTTAACTCTACAGATTGTACAAAGGGGTAGTTACCCCTGCTAAACAAATGAGAAAAAAGAGGTTGAAAGTTAAGTAACTTACCCAAGAGTGTACCATTGTAAGACAGTGAAATTGGAATATGAACTCAGTTGGGCAGGCCACAAAGCCTGTAATTTTCAACAAATAAATCACACCAAATACTTGACAAAGAGTTAGGATGGATCAGAAAGTCACAGAGCCATGAATGAAGACTTGGCTGCCCAGACAGGCCCACAGGGAAAGGCGAATTGAGAGAAAACCAGTGGAGCAGGGTCCTGGGGGGCAACTAGCAATACAGAGTCTAGCTTGGGGACAAGGTAGGGTGCCAGACCTTGGAATGACAAATCACACCAAAGGAATTAGGATGATACTAAAGAAAACAAAGCAGATGGGATAGTTATAAGACATGGTTTTGGTTACCAGGCAAGACGTAACAACCCAGTTCTGCAGAGCCACAGCGAGGCTGATGGGTGTCCTCATCATATACAGCCCAGGAACAGAATGAGTTCCAGGATCTACAGCCCAGGAACAGAATGAGTTCCAGGGTCTACCTTCTGCTCACTCTGCTGAGGAATTCAGTATATGATGGCCAGAGCTGGATCCTCCAAAACATGTACCATGATGTTCAAACCCATGGAATATTTTAAATGAAAGAAAAATAAAATAAAGAAAGAATAGGAGGGAAGGGAAAGGAAGAGAAGAAAGAAGGGAAACAGGAGGGAGGAGAAAAGGAAGGAAGAAAAGATGAGAGGGAGCGAGGGAGGAAGAGTTTTAAATTCCCAGGTCCAAATAGTTTGAGATACTCTGTACGCAATAGCATCCTTTGAAGGGTTAGTCATGTATATTAGGGTCAAATTTCATTTAAGCAAGCCATCATCTTTCAAACTTCTGTGATCACCAAACCCCACAGGGACCCCTAGGAAGAAATAGTTTGGGGGAAGACAGGGACACAGAAGAACCCTGCCAGACTCTGCAAAAGAAGGGTATCACAGAAGGTGTGGGTGGTCTGAGAGCAAATGGCATAAAGAAGAGCACAGATTAGTCAAGAGTTATGGCTGAGAAGAGTTGCAGATTCCATTTCAAAAAAATAAAACCAGATCACAAAGGAAATGCAAAGCCTGAAAGAACAGAAAGAGAGAAATTTCCTGAACTAACAAATCAACAGCAAAGATGGAAGGACCTAGATGATCTAAGAGCTAAAAATCTGCACAGGGAGAGCAGAACAGGAGGCAGTGGGGAGTTGAGCTCTTTTCAGCTCTCTGACAGTATATAAAGTAAAAGTGCCAGGGTTCTGACATCAGATGTCTTCATTTGAACGTCAGCCTGTCATTTACCCCTTGTGTAACTTTGGGTGCTTAATCTCTCTTCATCCCCTTTCTAGCAAAGGGGAAACTAAATTTTAATGAAATGATATACCTTGCCCAATAGCACATAGGTAGAAAATATCACGGCTAGGACTCAAAGCCAGATATAGCTTCCTCTGGCATTCCTGGCCTGGGCCATATAGTAAAATACCATATCTAAGACTTCAGCCCTTTGAGTTCAGCAATTCCAGGACAAGGAATCCAGTCACTCAAACAATCCTCATGGTCCCCCACTAGTCCCTCTGGGTCTCTGTCCCCTTATTAGTAAGCTAAAAGCATTACCTTTGCTCACCACCCCCCCAGGAAAGATTTTATTGGAATATAAAGTTACATAAGATCTGTGCTGTTGTTAAAAATTCACCAAACTCCACCTTTAGGCAACATATTTTTTATTCCAAGTGCTAGTTGATCTTACAGTTATTTTATTTCAAAGTAACAGATACACTCGAGTGTAACAGTGGGAACTGTTAGGTAACTCAGCCCCCACCAGCACTTAGAGATGTCTTGTTGGCCTCTATTCTTTGCGCAGCTGGTTTAGCACCTTCCTGCACTGCAGCAATTACCCAAGGTCAGCAATTGTCAATTTCCATTTTGAGTCACCTCACTGTAAGGGGGAAGCTGCATTCCAGAACAAAGGGCTTTTTTTTTTCCTCATTTCCCCATTTCCCAAATTTAAACCCCTGGAGACCTGAGGTAAGCAGCCCAGCTATTCAACAGAGAGAGCCCTGGTCTCCATCCCAGTCATAGCTACTGGGTTATCCATAGCCAGCAGCTGTCACAGCTTCTGGTAGCCAAAGCCCCAGAATCAGTACCTGTAGAGGTGAATCTGAGCCTGGGCTTTGACTTGTAAACAGAAGCTTTGAGAGAACAAAGTTGTGAGTTTGTCTCCACTAAAGCAAACTTTCTCTGCTGTTTGCTTTGGGCATTTTGCTGATGTATCCACAGAACAAGAATGGATTTCCTGTCTGTTCCTGCAGCCTCCTCTAGCCATGCTCAGCTCTGACACCACCTTGAGGCTGGAAAGTAGGTGTGAGGAGACACCCAGGTCAGAACTCAGGATCCAAAGGCAATTCCTCTCCCACTCCCACTTCTTTAACCCTTTCTTCCCCAGCCTACTCAGCCAATGGATCTGCAAATTGCCAAAGCAGTTCTAGTTGGGAGGCTCATAAAGCAGCGACCTGAAAACCCATTGCTCCTTAGAGGAAGGTACAAAAAAGCCAGGGCATAGCCCATCTCTCAATGTGTGCTCCGCATCCTGGTAAACAGTGTGACCCTAGGAGGATGATTATGAAGTTAAATGAGGCTAGTGAGGTGCAAGGTCAACCTGAAGCCAGCCTACCAGCTAAGGAGCTCTCCCAGGTGCTGAAATCCAAACTCCAGCCGGGCCGGGCAATGTTTCCAAATGCCAGGCACACAGGTCTACATTCAAGCTCATTTTTCTTCAGACATGTTGCTCTAACACTATATCTTTCATTTGTTCTACTTCGAGGCAGGCATGAGTATTAAACTCTCATTTCCTTTTGTTATTGTGACAAAAACCATACAAAGGCAATTACAAAGGCTCCTCCCTTTGTGTCAAGGAAACAAAAGGGGGACTTGTGTATATGTGGTGACGACATAAAGCCACAAGGAAGGAGGTGACCTGGCTGTTACCAGGGGACTATCAGGCTAGCAATACCACAGTGTCTAGTGTTTCAGAATCTGGATCTTTAATGAGAGCTCTTTGCATTTAAGTGTCGACAACTCATTTTTAGAAAAACTGTACAGATCAATATAACATGACAAACCAAAAATGCCTAGAGAACAGTGCTAAAACTGCCCACCTTTATCCTGAAAGCTGTGTCTCAACCCACCTTTGGAAGAGTGAACCGATTAGCTTTAAGACCTGCAGAAAGCACAGGGGGACAAAAGACATGAGAAACCTGGACTGGGGCCATCTGTGAAAGGGGCCACTTCGGAGTTCCTAGGATCATGGGTTTAAGAAAGAACACCCAGTTCCTTTCTCAGAGAAAGCTTGTTGAATGCAGAAGAAGATTACATGCAAGGATTTCCTGGGAACAACAAGATTGAGTCATATCTAAAGGGTACTAGATGGTTTGGGGGAAGGATGGGTTTATGCATTATCTTTGTGACATTTCCAATTAAATGTAAAATCAGCAGAACATCTTCTGTCAGGGTCACAAGTTATACTGAACACTCGCCTCAGCTTGTTAGCACACCAGTCCCTCAAAACAGCAAAAAGGAGGATAAATCAACTGTCTTTGCTACCTTTATCAGCATAAACAAAGAGATAAAAATACGGTATAAAATTTTAACTATCTTTCCCCATCCTACCTGCAAATTTGAAATTCCCCTGTGCTTCAATAAAGGAAAAATACATCCAATGAAGTCTAACAAATGTGCCATCTGTTCAGAAAGCAGGAGACGGGCATTTTTTTTCATGTGACACCACTGCCCTCCTGTGTTCAGAAATAATAATGCAGCTACTTTCCAAAGAAGCTCTGAAGATTATATGACCAAAAACAACACTCTTCACAAATACAAATCATTTATAACATAAAGCAGTATATGAAGAAACTTTCATTTTAAATAACACAAATATCACTTGTAATAAAACCTATTCAAATCATACACTGGATGCTGAGCTTCATTCCACACTGAGTTTTCTCATAGAAGGGAGAGATCATTAGAAAACTGCTGGATATGGATTGGAGATGCAGCATAGTGGTCTAGCATGAGCAAATCCCTGGGTTCAATCATCAACAACACAACACACCATGGTGGCAAGATAATCCCAGAGATTATTCCTGGATAGGCATTCTCTGAAGGGCTCTCAGGAACTCAGTGGTTCAACAGAGCACAAAGAAAAATTTCCCCATCAAGGAGAAGCAGATAGAATGGTAGCTAACAACATAATTTTTTTTGTTATTTTTAGTTGAAGATGGACACAATATCTTTAGTTTGTTTATTTATTTATTTATTTGTATATGGTGCTGAGGATTGAACCCACATGCAAGGCATGCACTCTACACTGAGCCACAAACCCAGCCTCTCTACATCAATTATATCTCTTGTTTCTCCTCCCCAACCCCAACTATAGAGTGACTCAGGCAATGAACACAATTTCAAATGGAGTGTCTATTGACAAAAATAAGGTACCACGCTCATTCAGGATCAAAATGCTTCCAATCCAATTTACCTGTAAAATGGGGGAAATTCCATCTATTTAATCCTTGCAATCACCCTATGGAAAGTTAAGATGTAATAAAAATTTATTCTCTTGGGTACCTAAATTTTCCCAAGATTGGCCAAAACCTGTAAGCTATATCATAATATTGCAGTTTGAACTGAAGTGCAAATGTTTGATTTAAATTCCATGGACATGATTGTTCATGTGTTAATCTGAAACCTTAGTGATTAACCTCAGCTTGTGTCAATCAACACATTTTGCAAAGTTGCTTCCCCTAAGGGTCAAAAACAGGCCATCTGGTCAGAAAAGAAAGGACTCTTTGACCTCTCTGCAGGGGAGCCTGACATAGCTCCAGGTCTGTGACCAGTACCAGGTCATGCAAGGTGCTAACCAGATGAACCTAACGCCCTCCTGGGCTGCTGGCTTCTGTGGCGAGGCCCAGCCCCACTCTCTGCACTTCCCCTGTCCTGCCACAAAGGGGAATAGAGCCCTCTGCCCCACTGGTGGAGAGAGAGAATCATAGCTCACTTTGTTTTATAGATATCAGTATGTTGGCTGTTCTGTGTGAAGATTCACATCAAAGGTGAACATTTTGAAAGAGGGGACACAGGGTCTGAGGAAATAGGCTTTGGCATCGGACACACCTAAATTGAAGCCTCACCTCTCCCAGTTATTAGCTGTATGATTTCAGCAAATTAATCCAAGTCTGAGCTTTCACCCAATCTGCATAATGCCCCAATTCCTTGAGCTAAAACGAGAATGAGCACATGCTTGCCGTGATTTTAGCACGGCCCCTGGCCCATGACACATGCTAGAGGATGATAAGAGTGCTGCCACGGAAAATAATTAAAGCCAGTTCGAAGGCCGGGTCATGTTTGCCTGGGATGAGCAGAGTCTCCAGGCAGGAAAGCTCCTGCATGTGATTTCGACTTGGAGACCGTGAGGGATGCACACTCCCCAATGTCAAGACCAAAGGGCAGGATTGGGAGTCAGAGAGCCTGACAACATGACCCCTAGCCATTTGTCGAACATTTACTTCTTCCCTCGGAAACTGTCAGGGCCATGATGGATGTTTCCTTTCCTTTCTGAGCCACCCGAGTGGCTGGCCTGATGAGGGTGAATGGCAAAGGGATGGCTCCTCACAAAAGGAAGGCTTTCCCACCAAGTGACTGGTCTTGTCTATTAACACCAGGGTCATCAGCCCTTCCCTGGAGTGTTGTAAAGGTGGTCCCCCTAGGACTGCTGAAAAGCAAGCCCATGACCTTTATTTCTTTACTGTCAAGAACTGGGAAGATAGGTTAAGCTTCCAATCCCCAGTCTCCCTTCAAACTAGTGTCCATTTCCTGTTTAGTATTCCAGGCCCTGGTATAGACCCATTTCTGACAGAAATTTTGATCCTTGAACCCTTATCACCTTTATTATGAGCCTCAGGCACAACCATTCTGAACAATCCACTATTCCTTCCAATCACTACACTTCCACTTTTTTCTCAACATTTTTAGTTGTAGATGGACACAATACTTTTATTTTATTTATTTTTATGTGTTGCTGAGGATCGAACTCAGTGTCTCACACATGCTAGGCAAGCGCTCTACCACTGAGCCACAACTCCAGCCCTCTGCTTCCACTTTTGGTTTTGTTTGAGGTTTTTTTTCCATTTTCACTTGCCTTGACTGCATTCTTTTCCCCTTCTAAAACCTGACATGGCCTAAGGCCCCATTCTTAATCTGGAGTTCTTTTTCAGATAGCTTTATTGTGATATAATTTAGATATCATAAAATTCACTGTCGTTAAGTGTATAAATAAATGAATTCTAGGAAAATTACAGAGTACAATCATCACCATGATCTAATTTTAGAATATGTACTGCAACTTCATATTCCCACCCCCAAGACTCTGAACATTTCACACGGAATCATTTCAAGTGGAAGTATAAACTGCATGTACTTTTGTGTCAGTGGACTCTATCCTATTATCTATCCTGGAACCTTGGACATTATGTTGGACAGCTCAGGCCCACACACCCCCTGCTCTGGCTCCTGGCCTGTTGGAGAGGGTGTCTGCACTTCTTGACAACTCTTTAAGTACTCTCCACTTGCAAGCTGCTGGTCTTAGCCTGGGAATACAGTGTTCAGCAAATCTAGACAAAGTCTCTTCCTCACAGTGCTATACAAGTGTTTATGTCATCTAAATAAATTTAAAACTAGCAATGTCATATGTTCTATAAAAGGGAGAAAAAAAACAATTTTAACCTGAGTTAGCTTAATGCAATTTAAAATATTTCCCTGTTATCAAGAGAGTTAGTATCTTCATCATTATCCAAAGTACATGTATGAAGACTCAAATTGGGTGTCAACCTACTTTATATACAAACAGAGATATGAAAAATTGTGGTATATATGTGTAATAAGAATTGTAATGCAAAAAAAGTACATGTATAAAGACATGAATTGGCGTGAACATACTTTATACAAAGATATGAAAAATAGTGCTCTATATGTGTAATAAGAATTGTAATACATTCCGCTGTCATGTATTTAAAAAAATAAAATCAATTAAAAAATTTAAAAAGAGAGTTAGTATCTTGAAAATATTTTCTAATGAAAATTAAAATAATATTGTTTTTGCTAAAAGTATGATATGATATTCAGGATAATTCGTATGAAAATCCCAACTTCCATTTTTTGGAAAAATTGACAAGCTAATCCTAGTATTCATATGGAAATACAAGGACATAGAGAATTGGAACCTTCATAAACTGCTGCACATCATTCACAGAGACGTAAAATGGTGTCGCCACTGCGGCAAACAGTTTATTAGCTCCTCAAAATGTTTAGCATAGAGTTACCATGAGCATAGAGATACCAGCAATTCCACTACTTGGTATATACCTGTTAGTACTGAAAACACATGTCACATGAAAACTTGTACACAGATATTCATACCAACTTCACTGATAGTAGCTTAATGTTAGAAACACCCCGAATGGCAACCCAACTGATAAATTGATTAGCAAAATATGATATGTCCATACAACAAAATATTATTCAGTCATAAAAAGGAAGGTAGTACTGATACATGCCACAACATAGCCAAACCTTGAAAATATTTTGTTAAATGAAACGAGTCAAAGAAGACCACTGATTGTATGGTTCCATTTGTATAAAATGTCCAAAATAAACAAATCCACAGATGCATAAAGTAGGCTAATGATTGCCTAGGGCTCGGGATGAAAAGTGATAGTTTCTTTGGGGACCAATGGAAATATTCTAGAATTAGATAATGATAATAATCTCACAGCATTATAAGTAGACTAACAAAAGCTACATTGAGTTGGAGATTTTAAAAGGGTATGCAAGTCATCTCTTAACAAAAAATAAGGAAGGCTTGTCTATTTGTGAACTCAATTCAGTGAAGAAGGGCATGGGGAGAGAGCGTGCTGTGCACCCCCTTCCTCTCCTGTGACTACAGCTAAGCTCTGGACTCTCAGCCCAGCCCCCTCTTCCAGGTTCTGCTACGTGATGCACCCACTGGGACTTCATGCCTCACATTTCTCACTAGAGGGAGACTGGGAGGCAGGAAAAAGGAGAGTTCCACTTTCAACTTACTTCTTATTCTGTCAGTGTCCCCCCAGGAATGACACTGAGTCCCAGAAGTGCCACCACAGCAATGGCACTGGGTCCCAAAGCACAGCTGGCTCTGCTCCCAGCCCCCAGCTTCTGCCAGCACCCACAGGACCATTCCCATGATGCTCCTCTGGAAGGCACCAGAACATCCAGGCAGTGCTTCCTCCTCAGAGGTCCACCCAACCCAGATTCACCCCGGTCACATCCTTTGTTTCTCATTCCTAAGTTCTTGCTTCCCACAGTTACTGTTTCTTGATACCTCAGTATTCCCTTCTCGTTCTTTTAGCAATCTAACCATGTAAGCATTCTCCCATGCTGAATTTCTTATGTTGAAATATTTGTATGGTTTCTTTTGCCTAATTGCATCCTGACTGATAAAAGGGGCCATATATTTATCACATATATATGTATGTGTGTGTATATATACATATCACATTATTCTAATATTTTAAAATTCATATTGTAATATTACCTATCATTTTTCTTTATATAATGGGATACTGTGTCATGGCATAACCTGCTTCATATTATAGGCATCTTTATCAATGCACTTCCACATCATTTTGTATACAGCTCATATATCCTTTTTATGGTAATTGGATTCATTGCCTCCTCTCACATGATGTTGTTCATTGCTCTAAATTTGTCTAAAGTTATTGGTCTGTTGAGGAACTTTAATTGCTCTGAATTCTAATTAAAGTCATTTATTTATTGAGCACCTACTCTCTGAAAACATTATACTGAATATTTGGGGGATATAATGATAAGTTAGACATGGTCTTGCACCAGAGGAGTTGGAATTTATTGGGGAGAGATGAGACAAAGCTGAAACTATTCAACTGAATTTTCCCAAACGTTTCCAATTTTAAGTAATCTGTCCTTTTCTCTCAAATACACTAATTCTCAAGCTCAGATTTTTGTTTTTGAAGACAAGGTCACAATAATCACAGATCTCCATTCAGTTGCTTTCAAGCAAGTCTTTATCCTGCTGCTCATCTGCCCCATAAAAAGGGGGAATTCTATTAATAGTTCATAATGGCTTTGAGATAAAAAGACATTCTGAGAGTACATGTAAGTTTGATTCCTTCCAGATAAAATGGTTATAGTTCCAAATTTATATAAGACTTACCAAGATACAAGACTTACCAAGCTGGAAAAGAAATAGTAATATAATTGTACCAAACCGCATGCTGGTATTCAGGGAATTTTCTGAACCATACTCATCTTTGATTCTGCTAAAACATCAACAGGCTCCCATTGGAGTACCAAAAGTCACTTTCTTAAAGTCACTTTCTTAGACATCCTTACAAGGTCATTTTTTCTTGGTGAAGATTTTACTCAAGAGTAAGATACCAATCCTACATTTCATTTACAACTGAAAGAAGCCCACGGGCTCAGAATGATTTTTTAAGAATATTTTCTTTAAATAAGTTCTCTTCATAAGCCCATAATGAATTCAAAAAGGAAAGAGTGGAATTAAATAAACATACTGGTCTCACGAAAGTTTCTAGACACCTAGACAGACACCAATTCATTATTTTGAAATGTGATGATAAAAAGGGGAAAAAAAAGGTCAGCATATGCTACACCTTTCTAAGAGGTAAATGAATTTTAGTGAAATGAAAATAGTCTTAGTGAAAAAAAAAAAAAGTTCTTCTATCCAAAAGTATTCCAGCCAATAAATGTAGAAGAAATAATAGAAATCAAAAATCATCATTTCTTAAACATTAACAAAATCACCAATCCAAGCAATGGTCTTTGATTTAATTTTGTGGTACTTCTATAACAAGCTACGTACAACTGGGAGGCCTGGAACAGCAGAAATGTATTCTCTCCTGAGAATTTCAGAACATTCCAGAAATGTTCTGAAAGCTGGAAGTCCAAAATCAAGGTATCAGCAGGATTGGGCTCCCTCTGAGAGTCTAGACAGAATCCTTCCTTGTCTCTTTCTTGCTTCTGTTGATAGCCCTGTCAGTCCTTGGTGTTCCTCATATTTTCTTATTTATAAAGATACCAATCAGGTGCCAGGCACGGTAATCCCAGATACTCTGGAAGCTGTGGCAAGAGGATCACAATGTCAAGGCTGGCCTGGAAAATTTAGTGAGAGACTATCTTAAAATAAATTTTTTTAAAAAGGTCAGGGGATATAAAACTCAGTGCCCAAGACCCTGGGTTCAATCCCTAGTAGCACAAAAATAAATAAATAAGTAGAACTACCAGTCATGTTGGACTTAGGCCCATTGTAATGACCTCATTTAAACTTGATTATCTCTGCAAAGACTTCATTTCCAAATAAAGATTACTTTCATAGGCACCAGGATTTAGAGTTTCAACCTGTCTTTTTGGAGGATATAATTCAACTCAAAGATTAAAAAGATTATTGAAAGTTATGGGAAATCTTACATGAAGGAATAAAATCATGACCACCTTAGAATCACTAAGCTAAACAAGCTTATTTATTAGACAAAGGAATGAAGCATAAACTATATGACCCCACTATAACAAATAAAATAATGAACAAATGTGGAAAATAGTGTGCCTTTATTTCTCTCTTCTACTCATAAAGAACACTGGACATGAGTGGGTAAGTCAAACTGCACCATGGGGAAGCGCCAGCCAAGTACAGCATGTGGAATGTTCTGTGGGACAATTACCTTGTTTCTTTAATAAGCAAAGACATATGGGGAAAAAAGGAACAGGAAATGTTCCGGGGGAATTAAAAAAGGAGTTAAAAGAGAGCCAAGATTTAAGAATCAAAAAGCAATAAGCAGAACAAATTTGGAAGTCAATTTAATAAAGAGAAAATCATTTGGATAAAAAGTTTATAATAATCAAAGCTATGTTCATATGCATTGAGTATTAGATAATATTAAGGACATTTTCTTACTTACCTAAAGTCTTATTTTAAAAACATGTTTCTTTGTGAGATTCTGAAGTACTTAATGTTTTGCTAAAAGACATACATCATTTACTTTTAAGTGTTACACACACGCACACACACACATACACACACATCCTGTGTTGCATGAGTGAGTAAAGAAATGAATGACTCAGGGCTCCTAGGCCTCCCACCTGTGGGTTGGTTCACTCTACTTTGGATGTCAGAAGACCACGTTCAGTTGAGATCAGTATTTCAGAAACAGATTCAATTACTGAAAATGTCATAGCTCTTTTGGACCATTTGGTACTGACGTTGTAACAGGAATGAGGATGAGAACAAGTAAAAAAGAAGTCACCTTCTTAGCACCTATTTAGGTGTCAGAACTCATGATGGCACACTAACAACTGTTGTCTCAGCCAATCCTGAAGACATCCACATGAGATAAGGATTGCTTCAATTTCCATTTTGCAAGTGGAGAAATTGTGGCTTGGGGAAATGGAGTGACTTGCCCAGTGTCACAAGACAGGACTAGGTGTTTTAGTCAGCTTTTTTATCGGGGTGTCCAAAAGACCTGAAAAGAACATTATAGAAGAGGAAATGTTTATTTTGGCTCATGGTTTCAGAGGTTCGATTCATGGTTGGCCAACTCCATAGATCTGGGCCCAAGGAGAGGCAGAACAGCATGGCAGAAGTATATGGAAGAGGAAAGCAGCTCAGATCATGGCCACTAAGAATCAGAGAGAGGACTGTGCTTACCAAAGACAAAATACAAATCCCAAAGGCATGCCCCAATGATAGTTCCTCCAGCTACACCCTACCTGCCTACAGGTACCACAAAATTAATCTATAGTGGACTAATCCACTAATTGGGTTACAATTCTCATATTCTAACCATTTTACCTCTACAAATTTAGGGGATACCTCATATCTAAACTATAACACTGAGTAGAAATCTCGCTCCCTCTGGAACTTGTAAGAATAGTGTGGAAAGATAAACGGGGAGGGGGGCTTCTTAATCAATAGTATGCATCATCAACAAGGGAATAAAAGCATAACACAAAGTATTGGGAGACTTTCAATGAAATTCAGCAGATAGAATATACGTTTCATATCCTCTCCATCCTGAAGCCTCACTGTATCTATAGTAAAGGAATTTAAAAAGAAAAAGGCCTATACTCATAAGGACAAAGGGGTAATTGATCTAGAAAACCTGGGGAAACAGACTCCTAAACTGGCAGTAGGGAGAGCCAAAGAGCAACCCATTGACACATCCAAGCCCCAAATGCACACGTGTCTGTGGCCTTGGATACCTTAAGGAGAATAGAGAAAGAGTGGCATGAAAACACTAGAAAATTGACAGGCTGTTTTGTAATCAGTTAGGTACAGACTACCTCCTCCACTAGGCCCAGAGAGCCAGTGAGAGTCAGACCTAGTCCCAGGCAGGCATCTTCCACCAAAGGCAGAGGCTGAAAGTTTACACAGCAAAACTTGAGGCCGCCTCCCACATCCCTCCTCCTCCACCTCAACCCAGGTTGCTGGCACCTTGAATAAGTCCTCCAAGCAGAACACTGCCACAGACTTCTCTAGGGAATCAGGTCAGCCACAGGAAAAGCCTCACTATATTTAGGGTAGCCTGGTGAGATAGCTAGAGAAGTCACCTGTAGTGACACTCACAGTTGACAATCCCTCCCTTCACTCAGGTTCCGGTTTTGTTGTACTGTGACATTCAGGACAAAGCAAAACCAGGAAGACTGGAAAATCAATGGTCACCAGGAGCTAGGAGGGAAGAAGGATGGGAAGGATAGAGAAGAGTTCAGAGGCTGAGCACGGCAGCACCTATAATCCCAGTGGCTCAGGAGGCTGGGGCAGGAGGATTGCAGGTTCAAAGCCAGCCTCAGAAAAAGTGAAGTGCTAAGCAACTCAGTGAGACCCTGTCTCTAAATAAAATACAATATGGGGCTGGGGATGTGGCTCAGTGGTTGAGTGACCATGAGTTCAATCCCTAGTATCAAAAAAGAGAGAGAGAAAGAGAGTCCAGTGGATTTTTAGGGCAGTGAAACCATTCTTAATGATACTAGATTGGTGGATACATGTTATTATACATTTGTCAAAACCCAAAGAATGCGCAATGCCAAAAGTGAAACTTAATGTAAACTTTGGTGATAATCATTATCATTTACAGTGATAACAACATCTCAGTGTAAGTTTATTAATTGTAGTGATCACATCTTCTTGGTGCCCATCCATAGCGGGAGAAGCTACATGTGTGAGGGTAAAGAGACATGGGAGAGCTCTGTATTTTCTGCTGTTTTACTATGAACCTAAAACTGCCCTAAAAATATCCATTTAAAAAAAATGAGCAGACATTCAAGGATGACCAGACACTTAAGGAAATCTACATGAAAGAGGAAAACAAGCAAATAAATAAAACACACTTGTATTTGCATATGTAATAGGAAGAAAAATGAAAAATTCAAATTAAACATTTTCATTGGCATCCTCAGCAAACTATGAGAATTTTTCATTAAAAAAAATGGGTCACTTTTAATTTAAAACCAATAAATAAAATTACTAAAAACAGAAATAAAAACATAAACAGAAGGGTGGAAAGATAAAGTTTAGAAAATCTCCCAGAAACAAGAGAAAGAAGACAAAGAAATGCAGAGAGAGAGAGAGAGAGAGAGAGAGAGAGAGAGAGAAAGGAAGATAAGAAAATTAGAAGACCCATTCAAAAGAAAACTAAAATTTATGTCTTATATTATTCTCTAAAACAAAAGGCCATAAGTTTCCATATGGAGAGGGCTTATCAAATAGCAAGCAAAATGAATGAAAAGGGAATTTAACCAAAGGCCTCTCTTACTGTCTACCAGAACACAAACTCCACGGGGCAATAAAAATTACTTTAGCATTGAGGAATTTATTAGAAACACCCTGATTTCTAAACACCCTTCTTTAGTAACACGCGCTAAAGCATATTCCAGGGCTGAGGCAGGAAAAGTCAAAATGAACAGAGAATGTGCTAGATCAGAAAGTTTGGAAGTGTTTAAGACACATCATGGCCATACCAAAATAAAAATAAAGCCAGCCTGAAGGCGTCCCACTGACCAAATCTGGGTAACAATTTAATTATTAAAAAAAAAAAATGAGAGTCAAAAATTGATCATCAAATTTAACTATGATAGTAATGTATTTTAAACAAGTGAATGAAACAATCCATGAACCCATACTGGTATTAACAAATAAGCAAATAATTAAATGAGGAACAATGAAAAGATCTTCCTAAGGTAGAATGCCAGCTAACAAACACAGATGAATCACGGAGTTAGAAAATCACCATTCTGCAGCCTTCAAAAAAGAGAGGCTGGGTCTGGGGTTATGGCTCAGTGGTAGAGCGCTCACCTAGCGCCGTGCAAGGCCCTGGATTGATCCTCAGCACCACATAAAAATAAATAAAATAAAGGTATTGTGTCCACCTACAACTAAAAAATAAGACATTAAAAAAAAAAGAGATGCTAAAATGATATTGGAAGGTCACGGAGAAATGGGGTGTTTACATAATTTGAGAGTACTTCCTAACAAAGTATCAATAACATGGAGAAAATAACCTCCCTGTGGAGAAATCTTGCAGATACCCTTTAACTTTCACTAAGGGATCAAAGATAACATCACCAGTAACACAAAAAAATAGCTACCCAGCTTCTCCTGATGGTGTGTACTGACAAAGGCAAACGTGATTTGGTATCTCACCAAAAAAAATGCATAAATTGAATCTAATTGTGAGGAAGCACTGGATAAACACAGACAGAGGCACATTCTTCAAAATAGATGCTTAAACAACACTGACATCAAGAAAGAAAAAGAAAGAGCGGTTAACTAAGTTTTAAATAAAGACACATGAGAACTAAATGCAATGAAATATCTCACTGGATCCTGCCCCCCTTTCCCCAAATCATAAAGAATATTACTGGAAAACTTGTGAAAATTTGACCAGAGACTGGGTTACATAGGAATATTTTATCTATGTTAAATTTCCTGATTTTGATCATAGTACCATGAAAACATCTTTGTTCCCAGGAAACATACTGTTTGCTTATGGGGTATAGGTGGAAGAGGTTTATAACTTACTCTTAAGTAATTCAGGGGGAAACCATGTTTAAAGATATAAAATTGAGGAAGCAAATCACACAAAATTTTCACCATCGGTGATTTTGACTACATGGGAGTTCTTTGTATTATTCTTGCAAATATTTTGGGAAGTTTGTGATTTCATCAAAATAAAAAATTACCCACCTCCCAAAAAAGATGTGTATGGAATTGATGGAAGGGTCAGGAGAGAGAAAGGGTTGCAGTGTGAGATGGCTAGGGATTCTGAGATGGGCTTTTAACCCTGGAGAATTGTTTTAAAGACTCTGGCCTGGCCTCTGGATTCTTCTCTATCCTTCCCTCCCTTCTTCCCTCCTAGCTCCTGGTGACCATCCATCTCTCCAGTCTTCCTGGTTTTGCTTTGTCTTGAATGTCACTGTACAACAAAACTGGAACCTGAATGAAGGGAGGGATTGTCAACTGTGAGTGTCGCTGCAGGGTGACTTCTCTATGAAAGGGTCTATCAAAGAACGTTGTTTTAAAGACACCTTTCTGGGGAATGCTCCTATTCAACATTGGCTTGCTCATAATCCCATAAACAATTTAGTCTGTCAAAGAACTACCCCAGCCCCAGTTGGAAATACCCAATTCTCAGAAAATCAACATTTTGATTCTCATATGTTAGGACATGCCAAGTGTGTTGAAAGCAGTGGAAAAGAGTAAGACCCACAATCTAAGAAGCCAAGAAGAGGGATGTGCTTGAATACACTGTGGTCCAGCCATGTCTTGAACCACATGCCTTCCTAAAAGGCATTTCTAAAGTTATCCATTTTCATGGGTAAATGTTCATGATAGTGTGTTGAGTGACATCAAGTGCAGAGAAACCGATACACAGGAATCAGCCTTGTGTATGTTTGTGATCCACATTAATTACAGCATGTAGGAAATCCGGTAAGAATTTTCCTTTGATCTGTACATGACACGCTAATTTCTAAGAATGGAGGATAACAATAGCTGTTTTTCAGTGACTTCCAAGTACCTAATATGTGGCCAATACTCTATTAATTCATTATTAAAACAAAGAGTGAATTTAAAAGCCCAAATGTTTACAATGGTTATTTCTACCTGGTAAGATTGTGAGCTTATTTTTCTTTGTGTGTATGATTTTCTTTTTCTTTGTTTTCTTTTCTCCCTGTGTTCTGCAATGAGCAGCTAGAAGCTTTCTTTAAAACAAAAATAATAATAATGAGAAAGACCACCTCACGTTTCTGGCTTGAGAAGCATCATCAAGCTTCTGAACAGGGAGCAAGTGTCCTGTGTCAATATGATAGTCAGATCTGAGGCTCCGTCAGAACTTCTGAAAGTTCTCATTTCAGTTTATCATTTCCTTCCCTGTCTGTTTAAAGGACAGACCATGGAAAGTTTTCACACTTGGGACAATCTCTTCCAGAAAGATCCCATGCAAGTTTCCTCAGAATTGGTCCAAGCATTTTTTTTAACCCATAAAAATTTGATCATGCCACATTAAGGAAATATATTCTGCAATCATCAGACTAACCAGGTTTTGAACTTGGACTTCCTAACTCCTTTTCCATAGATAGGGCTAAAAGCTATATTTTCTTCTAATATAGGAACACTCATAATGCATGCCAGTTCTCACTTTACTCTGACTTTGTTTTTCAGAGGAAATATTTATATATTTTTCTGATTACCAAATGAAAGTAGAGTGTAATGAAAATATGCAAAAGCCATCTGGGCCTATCAAACCAATCCTAGATATCATTATCATTCCTTTTAAGCTTGTGTAGGTTTGAATTACAGAAAAAAAAAATGATGAGAAAATCCTCGGCAATGTTTAGCTATGATGCTTATAAACATATAAGAGATCATGGAGATTTCATCTTTAGCATTAACAGAAAAGAACTTCATTGGAAAGCAAACTGTTTCAGTGTTCTCTCACCTTACCAGAAAGTCACACTTAAATTTATTTCTGAAAACATCAGTCTTTGATGACCTCACGGAGCCAGACTACTAGCTAAGTAGAAGTTCTATCTATGAATAGTCATTTGAAGTCCAATGAGGTACCAGAGCCACTTTTTGGACACTTTTTCTGTTCATATGTTGCCACAGAGCATATACTAGTAGGATCTGTCCCTTTCTCTTGAGATCTAAAGGTCCAGCTTTTGCCACAATTCGAAGACAGTGCGCCTGTGCCTCTTGAAGGGCAGGCTTTGGGTGGCCTCTTTTATTGATTTGCTTGACCCCAGAAATACACAGTAAATAGCATCTGTTCAACTTGAAAGGCAAAATTAAACTCCTGATATTATCTAACCCAATCTAAACCCTTCATTGATTTAGAACAAATAAAGAAAAAAGAAGTAACAACAAAAGGAAAAAAAAACATAAAAACAATAGGTAGTCAATGGCAAGGACATTGTGAATGAAATGATCCACTTTAGAAAATAGGCCTGGTCATCAAATTAAAAGCCTTTTGCACAGCAAAGGAAAAAATAATGTGAAGAAAGAGCCTATTGAATGGGAGAAAATCTTTGCCAGCTACTTCCTCCAACAGGTAATTAATACTCAGAATATATAAAGAACTCAAAAAACTTAACACCAAAAATAATAATAATACTCTAATCATAGGAAAGCAAACTGTTTCAGTCCTCTCTAACATGACCAGAAAGTCACAATGAGCTAAATAGACATTTTCTCAAAAGAAAAAATATAAATCACAAACAAATATGTGAAAAAAAATTCCAACATCCTTAGCAGTCAGGGAAATGCAAATCAAAACTACACTGAGATTTCATCTCACTCTAGTTAGAATGACAATCATCAAAAATGTAAATAGCAATAAATTCTGGCAAGAATGTAGGGAAAAGGACTACATTCATACATTGTTGGCGGGACTGCGAGTTAGTACGACTATTTTGGAAAGCAGTATGGAAATTCCTCAAAAGACTAGGACTGGAACCACAATATGACTCAGCTATCTCACTTCTTAATAATTTATCCAAAAGAAAAAAAAAAATCAGCATACTGCAGTGACACAGGCCTACCAATGTTCATAGCAGCACAATTCACAACAGCCAAGTGCCCATCAACAAATGCATGGATAAAGAAAATGTGGTCTACACAGACAATGGAGTTTTACTCAGCCAGAAAGAGTGAACTTGTGTCGTTTGCTGGTAAGTGGATAGAACTGAAGAACATCATGAAGAGTGAAATACAAATCAAGGGTCAAATGTTTTCTCTTATATGCAGAAGCTAGAAAATGAGAGGGGAGAACAAAGGGGACTCATGAAAATAGAAGGGAGACCAATAGAGGAATGGGATCAAGAGGGAGAAGGGAGAGGAGAACATAGGAAAGTATTGGGGAACAAGATCTACTAAATTATGAAGTGTCCGCATATAAATAGATCACAATTACATTGATAATGCGCTAATTAAAATAATAATAGTCATATTAATAGTAGTAGAACAGAGATCACTAGAGTAGAACAAGTGGACCAGTGGGAGGAAGAAGAGGAGGAAAAGGGAGAATACTGGGAAAGGAGATTGACCAAATGGTGTTATGTGCATGTATGAATATGGCATAATGAATCCCACTACTAGCTAACCTCCCAATAAAAAATAAAAGAAAAAAATAGAACTTGTATCCTCCATCCAATTTAAAAATTGTCATGCATCAAGCTATCATCAGCCTCTTGATATGTTCCATAAGAGGGGAAGATCATCAGGGTCTAATCAAGAAGTGCTACCTGTCAGAGGGTAGGGGTCCTTGAGCTGCCATGCCTGACCTCTCAGCCCTCTGCTCTGACATTGTGGGAATTACAGGGTTTGCAATAGGACAAATGTCCTTCTAATTAATAGTAATAAATCTAGACCTATGTACCTTTACATAGGTCTTCTTATCAGTATTTCACATTATATTATATATTTTTTTTTACTTGGATATTGCTCAGGGGCTTCTCCAAAATGGAACCCATGAAAGACAGGACTTGTGACTCAGGCACCACCTTTTATTAATATATACTGAATTAATTAATTATGAAGTTCTTGGGGTTGGGATTTTTGTTGTATTTGCTTTCAGTAAACCTCTAAGGATTAAATGAAAATTTAAGTGGTTTTTAAACTCAGTAGAATTCAAAAAGAGAGACAAAGACTGCACCATGCTGCAACTCAAAATTAGACCACAGGACTGACCACATTTACTGTCCTCATGTCATATCCTCTACTCTTTGGAGATAGCATGGGTTAATGAAAGCATATTCCTTCTTAGTGGGTTGGGGTTGTGGCTCAGTGGTAGAGCACTCGCCCAGCACATGTGAGGCCCTGGGTTCAATCCTCAGGGCCGTATAAAAATGAATGAGTGGAATAAAAGTATTGTGTCAAACTACAACTAAAAAATAAGTATTTTTAAAAATTTCTTTTTAGTAATTAAATCATTTAAGAAAACAAACAAAAGCAAGTTTACCTCTTAACTTAGTGTCTTAATCTCCCTAGGACACCACCAACAGCAACTTGGCTCTTCCTATTGCCCTCAGATCCTGATCCATTTCTTGCCCTTTAGACTACTCTTCTCAAATGTACTTATTACAGTCTTTCCTTGATGTCTCCATTCATCCAGTATGGATCTCTGTGCTCCTTGCAGGTGCCAAAGTCCAGTGCCTGTCACAGGTAGTATAACAGGAGTTCACTGGATGCTTTGCCTATGTCCCCTGTGGCTTTGAAACTTACACTATTTTTCTTTTTCCCAATCTTCTTTTCCCTTTCTCCTTCCTGATCTTCTTTTCCCTGATCTTCTCCTTCCTGATCTCTCCTCCCTAATCTCATTTCTCTGAATCACCCCTTATAAAAACCCCTGTTCCTGTTGATGGAGAGAATCACAGCCTTTGGGACAGGAGTCCCATATGTTTTTCCTTTGCTTGCAAAGCAATAAACCATCTTTTTTTCCTTTTTTCTCAAAACCGTGTCCTCGTTATTAGATTGGCATGGGGACAAGGACAGAGCTTTCAGCAACAGTAGGATCAAGTCCTTGATGGGACCTTATAGCTACAGAGAAACTGAGGATCTACTGAAAACCAGGTATCTCTTGACAGCTCCTGGCTTATCAATGCCTCCACACAGAGTTGCCTCAAAGATAATGTGTTAATCTCAAAGTTCAATGTGCTGCGTGGCTTGGGGAGAAGTTTCCGGAGGACACCCTCTCAAACTAAACAAAACAAACAAGATGTATCTAAGGCAATGGTTACATGATTTTCCAAGACCTTGATCTCAAGATTCTGTTTTGCTGCATAATGTTTTGTTTTCTTTTCTGTGTCCCTGGGTAGGTACACCACCCCAACAGGTCAAGGCAGCCACAGTAAACTGGAATGTTTCTCTGGCAGACAGAAAAATGATAGGTCATCATTAATATGCACACTGAATAGCTTTCAAAAGCAATTCTGCTACAAACGGTGCACACATCACACTGCTTTCAAACTTTATGTAATTACACCATGCAGATACTGAGATCTAAATTTTACCCCATCTCTGATTGAAATGAAGTCAGGATGTTGGCCTCTAGCTGGCTGTAAAAAGGTCAAAGTGATGAAGTAGCTTTTCTCAGCATTTGGGATTTAAATCCCAATTTCTCCTTCTAGGAATGTGACTGCAATCTCACCTGGGAACTTCAGGCAGTGCTGTTTTACATTTATAGCTTATTTTGCTCAGTAATTATTCACAAAGTGTTTTATAGGGTCTATTTGGTCTCCCCAGTTTGATCATAAACTCCTGGGGTAGTTAGCAACCTTTTAAAAATTAAAAGAACCCACGGAAAGAGAGAAATGCTTAGTGCAGTGCTGTTTACAGAAGTGCACCCAAGGTCACGGGTGCTAGTTTTCTGCTCTCTCATTCAGCTCTGAATCTGGAGAATTACTCTTTTCAAATTGACCCCCAGGAGTACTAATTTGAGGTGGAGGATATTAACTTTTTAAAGTAAGGAAAGCTTATAAAAGTTGAGTATCTCTTAACCAAAAGGTTGGGGGCCAAAAGTTTTTTTCAGATTTGGGATATTTGCATAAACAGGATGAGATATTTTGGGAATGGGATTCAATTCTAAGCACAACATTCTTTGTTTCACAGACCCCCTTTTATACATAGCCTGGACGTTGATTTGTATAATATTTTTAGTGCAACCGTCAGGTGTGGAAGTGTCTTCTTATGGCACCATGTCTACATTCAAAAAAAAGCTTCAGATTTGGGAGCATTTCAGATTTCAGATTAGGCATGACTATTTTGTATTTTATAATCAGGGGAAGGGTTGTTTAAATACAATTGTTCTCAAATGTGATCTGCAACAAGCGTAATTAAGAAAGAAAGAAAACTAGTCAAAAATGCAAATGCTCATCCAGGCATGGTGGCACATGCCTATAATCCCAGGGAGGCTGAGGCAGGAGGATCTTGAGTTTAAAGCCAGCTCCTGGCTTATCAGTGCCTACACACAGAGTTGCCTCTTAGTGAGGCAACTTAGTTGCAATTTAGTGAGGCCCTAAGCAATTCAGTGAGAACCTGTCTCTAAATAAAATATTTTAAAAGGGCTGGGGATGTGGCTTAGTGGTTAAGCTGGGTTCACACCCCTGTACAAAAAAAAAAAAAAACTCTCCCAAACTTACTGAATCAGAAATGCTGGGGATGAAGCCCAGCTATATGGGATCAACATTTCTCCAGGTAATTGCAATGCAGGTTAATGTTTATGAATAGGTTGGAGGTGACCCAGGAAATCTATTCTGTTTTTACTCTAGAAACTGAAAGCAAAACAAAATATATGTGGAAGACTAAAAATAGTAAAGCTACCCTGTAATCAAGGTTTACAATTTGCTTACTAGAAACACTGATTTTAAACTGTGAGGTGTGCATGAAACGTGAGCACATTCCCCTGTATACTCACAGAAAAGAAATCAAAAGAAATGTGGCCCAAAAATCAATAAACTATTTCTGATGCATTTTACAAAGTGTCTTACATAATTTGGACTCATGGAGTCTCCTAACTTCCCTGAAACGAAGACTAAGTATGATTATCTTCCTAATACATAGGTAGAAATATGAACTTCAGAGATGAACTGGGGGACCTCACATGAACACCAAAATCTGCCCGCCTTCAGTATTCCCTTCCCATCCCCAAAGAATATTTCCTTCTTTTATTAAGAGAAATTAATTCCCCTGTCCTCTCACTCTGCTTTGCATAGATTTGGGTCACTGATACTTTCCAAGAGCCCCTTGCTAATGTGCTTGTTGTCTGCAGACCTTTTCCTTCACTTGCAAATTAACAGCTTGTCTCATATTAGACAGATGGACGGATGCACCTGGCTAGATGGAGCTGTAGGTGGATAAACAGATTAAAGAGCTCAGTGGCTGGAGTGCTCGCCGCTGGCCAGACATAATTAAGAAAGGCGGAGTTTGTAAGTTCCACTGGAGCATCAGTGAGGAAAGTCCCAGTCGACTGATATCCTAAAGCTGCTTCATTTTCTAAATTTTGAGACACATTTGCTGCCATACTGGAGGAATGTTGACACTCTGCTGCTGAGAGAACAAGTTCAGCTCTTTCCCTATGATGATCCTTCAAATCAATGCTTCTCAGAGTGTATTTGTTGGTCACCTGTCTCAGAATCATCTGGATGTTTATGAAAAATTCAGACTTCTGAACCACTTTCAGGACCCACTAATTTGGGTTACTCTTGTTTGTTTGTTTGTGATGGTAATGGGGACCAGGAATATGCATCATTTAATAACCTGCCTTTAAAATGGAACTACTGAGTAAGTATCCTTAGGTATATAGAATTTCTAAGATCATCCAAAAAGACTGCAGAAATCCACACACATTCTGTGAACAATAACTCTGATTATGTCTTTCAATCAATCAAATCCCCCAAACCCCCAAACTCTAGATAGAGCAAAGAGTCTGTGACTGAAGCCAGGAAGGCTCTGTCCCAGAAGCCTCCTGAAACACTTGCTGGAAACACAAATTTTCAGCCTCAGCTCAGTGCTACCCAAACTCCATGGCCTGGGTACTTAGGGATGATTCTGCAAGCTGAAAGTTCAGGAACACTGCTGCAGACCCAGGTTGCACACACTTTTATGCAAAGTGAGTCATCTGCCAAAATGCAAATTATTTTGAGAAGTTTAAGAATTAAGTGATATTGTCCCAAAGGACATTGATGTTACTAATTCATAGACTACACTTCAAGTATCCAAACTCTAGGTTAATCTTTGACCGAATATAATGAATGTCATGGGCTGAAGTGGCTGGTTACTAAACATACTGTAGGCATAGTTGTGTAGATGCTGAGATCCCTCCACTGGCTTTGAGTTTTAAGTACGAAGGATACATTCATGCAGATTGGCCCATACTCCATCTTCCAAAACCCTGACAAGTGAGATTATATAGTTTTATGGGCCTGGGAAAGGAAACTAAAAGTGGCTGAGCTGGGAGCAAAGTCTGCCTTTTGCCCAATGTACAAATATGTCAGTTACCAGCTATTAGGCTCTGTTCCAAACTGACAGTAAGGGACACTGTGCTATGTGGACATGTCTGCTCCCAGCTCTGCCAACTAGGGGCATGTCACATCACATCACATTACCAGGTTCTGTTTTCCTCACTTATTGAGTGATGGTCTTTGCCTGCCCTGAACAGCCTGGTCCTATGACCCTTCGGTCCTTTCTATTATTACACTTGCTCCATTGCTCCCAGTGCCTGAAGGTTGCCACATTGCCACCCTTTGCACTTAGGAGTTCAGTGAAAGCAAGGGATTCTGCTCCCTGGAGTTTGCTTCTGTTGCAGATTCCGGCATCACAAGCCTTAGCGACACGTGTAGGAATTCAGAAGCTACATGCTTCCTGGGCTTGTACTTTTCACCTTTACCTTGATAGGTTTTAAATTATTCATCCTCGATGTTCCATCTCACTAAAATTGCTAATTTGAAATATGGTCACATACAGGATTAGTTTGCCCGGCTGTCAAGGGTTTACTAAGTAGCTCGTGTCCACAGAGATGAGGAATGTATAAATTAGAGAGTGAGGATTTGCTTATAAGAGGGACCTACCAGAATAATTTGTGCAATAAAGACTTTGAATAGCTAGTAGGTTTATAGAATTTCTCTAGTGTAATTAGGAGAGGCATTGTTGTGTAATGAAGAAAATTAATTAGAACTAAACGTTTAGGGAATGTGTGGTTAGGTAACCAAAGGCATATTTGCAGCCTAATTGTTTTTTTGGCAGCTGGAGGCGTTTTATACCCTTTCAGGATGTTTAGTTAATGGATATTTTAACATGCCCTACTGTTTGCTTTTCTTTAAATTTAAACTACTTCAATATAGAAAAACAGCTCATCAAAGGTTTAAACCAAGTATATGTTCCGTTGGGGAAAAAATGCTTCTGCTATCAGGTTTATTTGATCATACTGTTTGTCAAATGTTAATTATTTTTAGAAGACCAAATTGAGGCTAATTGGCCTGCCCTCCTGCACCATGTAATTACTGAGTTCTACTGTATGCGTCTGAGACGCAAGTACCAAAAACGTTTCCTAATATTGTACCATTATTTCTCCCAACCTGCAGTCAATTCTCAAGTAGTCTGCCTCTCCAATCCTCTCCAGAACAAAGCAGATTTTGGAAGTACAGTAAACTTTAAAAGTAAGAAGAATTATTTATCCAGCCTGCTGATTGCTTTTATAATATTCATATTCTGAAGTCAAGCATGCATAAGTTTAAATCCTCACTCTATGTGATCTTGGAAAAGTTATTCAAACTACCTAAGACTTGGTTTCACAATCGGTAATTGAGGGATAATAACCCTAAGATTAAAAATTTGTGGTAAAAATTAGACAAGATAAGTGTACCTTATTAAATTAGAGTTTTTTAGCCGGGTGCAGTCCCACAGACCTCTAATCCCAGCAACTTGGGATGCTGAGGCAGGAGGATTGCAAGTTCCCGGCCAGCCTTGGCAAATTAACAAGACCCTGTCTCAAAATAAAAATTAAAAAAATAAAAATAAAAAGGGCTGGGGACCTAGTCCAGTGGTAGATTACCCTTGGGTTCAATCCTCAGTACCAATAAATAAATAACGATATTTTGAGTTTCAGACTAGAAAAACAGCATTTAAAAAATCACTTAAAATGATAACAGAACAGGGAAATAGGCTGTTTTAATTTACAATAATTTTAGAATTAAAAATTTTTCAAAAATATACAGTTTCTACATACTCTTCATCCAGATTCCCCAAATACAAACAACTTGATAACTGCCATAATATTATTAAAATCTATGAAATTAACATTGGTGAAATACTTTTTTCATAATTGTCTTTTTCTGTGTGGTGCTAGGGATCAAACCCAGGGCAAGTGCTCAATGCACTGAGATATACTCCCAACTTGATAAAATACTCTTAAAGACATGATTTCAATTTTGGCAATTGTCCGAATAATGTCTTTTTCTGGTTCAGCATACCACATTGAATTTAGGTTTCCTTTCTCCTAAGACTCCTCTAGCCTGAGAAATTTCCCCTTTTTCTTAACCTTGAAAAGTCTGAAAAATATTCAACAGTTGCTTTATTGAAAAATCTCAATTTGAGTTTGATATTTTCTCATGATATGAACTTGGACATGCATTTTGGGGTAAGAATACCACAAAAGTGATATGTCCTTCCCAGTGCATCGTAGCAAGACACAGGTCTCATTCCTGGTTGTGTTAAGTTTGATCACTTGATTGAGATGCTTTCCTCGCTGTGTGCTTACTATTTTTTCCTTTTTAAATAATAAGTAATTTGTGGAGTGATATGTTAAGGTAAGGCAAATATACTATCTCTCATGCTTTCACCTGCTAATTTTAGCGTCCATCAATGGATATTGCCTGCAACAATGTTCACAGTGGTATTTAGCACAAACAAATGGTAGATTTCTAATTCTACCATGCAGCTTAGGTTGTTTATTAATTGGAATTCTACCATAGGGAAGAGCTGTCCCATTTCCCTGGTTTGTTCACTCACTTGTTTATTTTTATCAGTATGGACTCAGATATTTATTTGATGAGCTATAATCCATCACTATTATTATTTATATTTTGGTAAAAGTGCCCCATATTTGGCCATTGGAAGATTTTTTTTTAAGTTAGTTTCTGTGTCCTTTTGACATGTCCTTTATTTCTGAGCACCTCCTCATTTTCCTTCATCTATGTTCATCACGTGTTTCCAGCCCTGGGATGAGCCATTTCTCCAAGGACACTGACGTCATCAAAAAGTTCAAGGCAGTAAAGCTGGTTTCATGAACCGCAAATTAAGGATTCAGCTGAGGTCATTAAGGGTTCAAAGCTTCCTTGCAAACACTGAACCCTGCCTTTCTCAGATTCATTTTTAGACATGAGGTGGTGGCTAAGATGGTACGTACACGTTGTGGCTAAGCTGGTCACTAATGCTTTCTTTGTAGCTAGTGTTCCCAAGAAAAAAAGAAAAAATTCCTTTCCAGAGAGTCATGGCAAAAGTTCCCCAGAGAGGCCAAATGAGGCCAGAGGCCTACCCCTGATCCAAAAACTGGGTACCAGAAAAACAGGTATGCTGCTCAGGAGATATGACTATCCCTTGACAGGGAGGAGAAGTTCAGCCCATGAGTACCACACAGAATTGTTTTCCTCAAGAGGAGTGGGATTCTGGCTAGGCGCTCTGGCACATGCCTGTAATCCCAGCAGCTCAGGAGGCTGAGAGGGGAGGATTGCAAGTTCAAAGCTAGCCTCAGCCATGGCGAGGTGCTAAGCAACTCAGCAAGACCCTGTCTCTAAATAAAATGCAAAACAGGGCTGGGGATATGGCTCAGTGGTTGAGTATCCTTGAGTTCAATCCCTGGTAGCCACCTCCACGCCCCCCGGAAAAAAAAGAGGAGTAAGATTCCACATGATATGGGTGGACCTCCAGCTCTTTTTAAAATGAAAAGATGAGTATGATGTTATAATGTGCACGTGTTACCTGCTCTTTATAATTAAAGGTGACTGCAAGTGGCTCAGGGCTAGTATTTTAGTTAATACACATGGAGGGCTGTGGATGTGTATGTGGTGCACGTATGAGAATAACATTCAGATACACAGTTTTCAAAGATTGAAAGGCAGTGTGGCAAGACAGAAATGAAAGAGCTTGACATAAATCCAGACCTCAGTTCCAGCTATGCAACTTGCTGCAACACTATGGTGAGTTACTTAGTTTCCCAAGTTTATTTCATCTGTAAAGAATAAAATTTACTGTACATGTGAGGATTCTATGACATAATGCATGTAAATCATTTGACACAACAGTAAGAGCACTAAAAAAAAATAGAATTAAACATAGGTGTGAAAATAGCATGGATTTCATCTTTCTTCAACACTAATACAGACATCTCTGAATTTCTAAAACAACATTATAAGCATTAGCTCTTAGTGTGCTAAAGATAAAAAGAAAACAGTTAAAATTTGCTGAGCTTGTTATTTCTTTTTTATGTTGTCTTAAGCAAATAAACAATAACAACAGCAAAAACAAGACTATCTGGGCAAGTAAAGAGTCAACAGAGTGAAAAGATAGTCTAGATAATGGGAAAAAAAATATTTGCAAAGCATAAAGACATAAAGGGTTAATTTCCAAAGCACATAAAGAACTCCTACAACTCAGCAGCAAAAACAAAAACAAAACAAATTACCTAACTTAAAAATGGGCTAAGAAGTTGAGTAAAAATTTCTCCAAAGAAGACCTACAAATCACCAACTGGTATATAAAAAGATGTTTACTATTATTAAACATCAGGAAAATCCAAGTCAAAACTACAGTGAATTATTTCCTCACACCTATTAGGGTGGCAGATATTTAAAAAGAAAAAAAGGTACCGAGTGTTGACAAGAATGTAGAAAATTGGAACCTTTTTACATTGTTGATAGGAATGCAAAATGATACAAGGACTATGAAAAAACAATATAGAGACACTTCAAAATAAATAAATAAATAAAAATAGAACTCCGGTAAGATCCAGCAAGCTCTCATCTTGGTATTTTTCCAAAAGAACTGAAGTCAGATTCTCAAATAGAGATTAGCACTATCATCTACATTTCAGCATTATTTGCAATAGTCAAGATGTGAAAACAACTGTTCAATAGCAGATTTAAAAAGACAAAGGAATTTTATTCAGCCTTAAACAAGGAGGAATCCTGCCATATGTATCAACACAGATGAACCCAGAGAACATTACCTGCCATAAGATGTCTGAAGGAAAATCTATACGGTTCATACTGACGTGCCTAAATAGCCAAACACAGAAACAGAGAGTGGAATGATAGTTGCCAGGCTCTGGCAGGAGGGGGAAATGGAGAACTGCTTGTCAACAGGAATAGAACCTGAAATATACAATAAGTGCCATTTCTTTCAAAATAGTCACAGAGACAACATATAATTGTGGGGGGGNTGATGATTGAACACTAGCACTTGCCAAATAAGTACTCTATCACTGAGCTGCATCCTCTGCTCTTTTTATTTTATTTTGAAACAGGGGCTTGCTAAGTTGCTGAGGCTGGCCTCAAACTTGTGACCCTCCTGCCCCAGTCTCCTGAGTCACTGGAATTACCATGTGCACCACTGCACCAGGCTACATAACTAGTTTCAATAATGTGCCAAAGTTCTCTGTCAAAATCTTCACTGTTACTAGAACTTTCTCCCATAAGAGCATTTTAATCAATTAACATAGATTAAATAAATGATCAAGTTTGATGTACTTGTTTGGGGTTAAAACAGAAAGGCAATAACATAACTAGTTTGCATATAATGGATACTAGGAAGCCACTACGAATAACAGAGCAGATATATCTGTCTAGCTACAACATGACCTTCAAAATATATCGTCCAGTGCCAAAAATCAAAGAACACTAAAGCATGTCAGCATCTTTCTTGCTGTATTTTGAAAATGAATATGTTTATTAGCCTGTGCTTAATCTCTGCATAGACTACTGGTGGAAGGATATCAAAAAAAAATTGGTAGTTTGCAAATAGCTTCTGTTAAAAAAAATGTGAATTATTCATTTGCCTAGGACTTTTACATGTTAGATACTTAGCTCTTAATAGATTTCAGGACCTAAGGACATGGGTGGTGTTTTATTCTTCTTGATATTCCCACATGCACAGGAAATTCCACGTGGGAGATACTCAATAAATGTGAGTTAAGATGTTCTGATTTACACATGGGAAAGCCAAGTAAAGCAAGGGATGTAGAGGAAAAGATACATCTGAACTGATCATGTAAATAATGTTAGGGCTCATTTGAGGAAGTATTTGGTTAGCATAGGACAAGCTTTTCATATACTTAATATCTCATATAAATAAATACAACGGAAACATGGTAAGAGCTATAATGCTAATTGCTACTGTGACAACTGTAACAGAAAAATTAAAAACTTTCCATTTTGTTCCCAGAAAGTGTGCAAACTCCTCACGCTCATCCTGCAACCCAGTCTTGCGCCACTGCCATCTGCAGTTATATCTGCCACTGTAAAATTAATAGACTGTGTGGTTCCCAGGAAAGATGCAGCTTGGAAAGGGAACTTCCCACCACACGGTGCAGTGCGGTTAGAAACAGCTGGCCTCACGGCCAGGGAGGATTGTGACGGCTGCCGAAGCATTTGCTATGGGTCATTGACCTTCTCAGAGTACCAAACCGGCCCACCAGCTCTTCGTGATGTGATGCAAAGCAGAAGCAGGTGGTTGCAGCTTCACTTCATTTCTTCATTCAAAACATTTTTCCGAAGATCACATTAATGAGCACACGTAAGTGAAACATAAAAGTTCCAGATCAAAAATAAATACTCCCGGAAACATGTGATTTGGTACAATTTCAGAGAAGATTAGAGCCTTTGCCAGGATGGATTAGAACACTGAGAAGTCTACCAACCTGAAAATACGTGATGCTTGAAGTTAACTCAGAAAAAGGCAACATAATAAACCACTTTCCTCATCCGCCCAGACAAATCAGCTGATTTCATTTGCAAGTTATGTAGCTGAGGCACCACAGTGAGGAGTCAGGGTTACCTAACACCTTAACTTTACCAAGCACCTGTTAGGGCCATAGACATTTATTAACCTTCTGTTACTATAACAAAATACCAGAGATAATAAGACAAGAGGCTTGATTTGACTCAGGGTTTCAGAGGTTTCAGTCCATAGTCCCTTGTCCATGTTGCCTTTGGGCTCATGGAGATACAGTGTATTATGGTGGGAAGGTGTGATAAGGTCTCAATATTACCTTTAAGAGACACTGGGAATGACCTAATTTCCTCCCACAAGGCCCCACCTCTTTAAGATTTCACCGCTCAGGATAACACAACAAGCTGGAGATCAAGCCTTTAATACATGGGACTTCGGAGGACATTTCATATCCAAAATACAGCAACTTTTATGAGGATTATTTCTGTTTTCTTCACACAAGTATCACTTTTCTACTGCTGAGGAAACTAGAGCTCAGAGGAGTTACCTTGCTCAAGGTCAAACATCTTTGATACACTATGTTTGGTCAACAGCAGGATCTGCATTTCAACAAAGTCCTCTATGCACTGAAAGCTGAGGCTCCTCCACTCCAGAGCCAGCTCCAAGCAGCGCACAGTGGGGCTCTGCAGCCAGACACCCAGACATGCAAACTGTGAGATTTCAACAATGTCTTCACCTTTACTGTCATGAGGCTTAGGTTCCTGAGCTTGTAAAATGGGCACAACATTAGTGAACTATCTAGTGGGGTTATATTAAACAAAAACTGGACCTAGACAAGAACTTTAGTTAGTAAGATATTTAGTAAGCACTAGCATAGTGTCAACTGATGAATCTGGAGAAAAACAGAGAAAAACATATTTTGTTAAGATAAAGATATACAATCAAGTTATAATCTGAGATTGAGGTAGAGACATACGGGGGGCGGGGTTTGTGTATGTACCTGAGAGGGAGGAGAGAGGAAAAGCTTGCCAAGAAAAAAGAAAAAAAAAAAAAAAGCTGGGCCAATGAAATTGGAACAGAACATTAATGAAGGCAAACTAAGAAATCAGAGTCATCCTGTGGATGAGAAGACCCCAAAGTCAGCGTTCTTACTGGCTTTGTTGTTGTTTCCTAGTCTTTTAACAAAAAAAAAAAAAAAAGACATCACTTTGTTGAACCATCTCAAAAGGAATTGTGTATAAAATAAAGTCTGTACAATTTAAACTCCTGTGAGGGATTTATTCCACTTGCTCTGCTCAAGCAAAGGCTTCGGGAAACAAAGCACCAACTTTGATTCCTAAATGAGCATCCGTCCCTGCGGTTCGGTTACTGAAAGCTTCCAGCAGCACTGGGCCTAATAGTTCATGCTACACAGCTGGGTTCTGAGCCTCGGGCTCCCAATGACTTTTCAGAGAGCTTCATGATTGGTTTGCTTCCATGGGATTTGGATCAAGATGAAAAATGAGCCCAAGGTTATTTGGAAACAGTTCATATTTAAGAGACCTTCAAACACTTCCCAAATAAAAAAAAAGTGGACTATAAATATTGTATAATAACCCTATAATAACATCCCACTTTCTAATGTTTATCATGGGGAGGGGGGAGTAGCAATGGGCACACCCATCCTTCAAAAGTTAGAAAATTGAGGATAAAAGCCAAGTCGCTTGGAAGAGTTGAAATCATTTGACTCAGAGGGGAAATAGCAGTTCATATGGGAAGAAAATTACAGCTGAATTTCCCAGCATTGTGATAAAGGTACCCTATCTAGATGATACCTCTTTCTAACTGAGGATCCCTAGCCTGTAGCACCCAATCCACCAAATCCTGCCCCCCATCAACCCATTATCCATGATCCATGGAGTCAGCCTCGTTCTGCAGTGAGAAGAATGGGATTATGCACACTGAAGAGCATCTGTCTGTCTCTGGGGTATTGAGTTGAATTCAAATGCAATAATCTCAGGGACACCTTAAAACTAAAACGTCTTTCTGGTTGCCATCCGTCACCATCCTTCAGTGGCCTTCGTGTTAACCCGGCCCTTCATTCTGGCCCAGAGCTGCCCTTTTGGACAGACTCTACATTTGTGAGCCAGGTCAGCCATTTTTCACTGCAGTCCTGCTGGCTGAAAAATCAGCATTTACAAAACAGCTTGTGATCCAGTGAAGAGCCCAGACAGAAATGTAATAAACAATGTTTTGAATTACATTTTGGACATTTAAAAATGCTCTGGGCTCAATTTCATAAGACATTTGCATTTGTAATGAAAGAAAAAAAAATCCGTCATTGCACTTCCAGTCTCAGGTTAACAGGCCCTTTTATGTTGTAAATTTTTTGCAGGAGCAATTACAAATTGTACACAGATTCATTATTTCTAGAGTACTTCATCAGGACATTTCCCCATACATCTAATTTGTCCTGTCTGAAATGTAACTTGACATAAGGGATTTTCTTAATTGCTTTTGAAGCCCTTCCAAGATAATCAACTGCTTTTTGGAGCATAATAAAAGACAGTAGACAATATTGCCAGCCTGTCTTAGGATCATACGCTGAAGTTTCGAGGTAAGAGAAAAGAAAGGCAGTATTTGCCCCTGAAACTATGCAGTATCTCCATTTTAATTTGTTTCCCCTTTAAATGACTTTGTTGGTGCCTAAGAATAACAAAGAGAGAGGCTGGGGATGTAGCTTAGTTGGTAGAGTGCTTGCCTCCCATCCACAAGGCCCTGGGTTTGATCCCCAGCACCATACACACAAAATAAATAAATAAATAAATAAGAGAAATTGCCCTATTTGTATCTACCCTATGGCAATGGCTTCAGCTTTGAGGACAGGTAGTCAATGTTTATAAAAAGATAAAAATATAAGTTTTGTCATTCTCAAAGACTTTTAACCAAAGATTAAATAAATATTAATCAAAAAATAAAATAACCAAATTTTGAGAGAAGGAATATTATTAAAAGCTGCTTGTGATGTGCTGAAATGTCACACATACCCCCCAAACATAACCACTATGTATCAATTAAAAACAAATAGACATCTGTTTTAAAAAATGGTTGCGTCTCTGCCCTCTTCTGTGAACACATTTAAACAAATGATAGTAAATTTATTCATTTTAGGATAGCTTTTTTTTTGCATTGGGCTTTGAAGGTGCTAATTTTAAATAATTTTATATTTTAATTGCAGGATAAATTGCATTTACTGTACATGGTAGGCAGACGATGGTCCCTCACACCCTACTTGTCCATACCTCATCCCCAGGAACTGGCATGGCAAAATGGACTTTGTAGATGTAATCTAGTAGATGCAAGCAAATTCCTTAAAATGGGGAGATTATTCTGGATTATCAGGGGGCACCCAATAGAATCACACACCTCTTGAGAATTAGAGAGACTTCCCTGGCTGTGGCCAGAGACAGGTGACACATGGGAGAGTTTTGACATGGGCATTCAACCTGCTGCCACTGTATTTTAAAAGGGAGGAAAGGGGCTACCAACCAAGGAGTGTGGTGGCCTCCAGAAGCTGAAGGTGGGCACTTTCCTCAGCTTATGACCTCACTCCCATAAAATCAAGGAACTGAATTCCAACACCAACCCAAGTGAGGTAGAAACAAAATTCTCCTTTGGAGCCTCTATAAAGAAATGCAGCCTGCAGAACCTTGATTTTAGCCCAGTGAGACTGGTATCAGACTTTTGACCAACAGAACCGTAAAATAACACATATGAATTTTGTAATCCATGTTTGTAGTGACTCATTAAAGCCATGTAGAAAACTAATATGCTATCCACACCATAATATACTGTTCTCATACCCTGAGCATCCATGAAGTGCTCAAACAGAAGAGATAGAATATTAATTTTATTGCATCTGGCATCTAGTTCCACGACCCTATGCAGTGGTCATTCAAATACCACTTGCTAAAATCAAATTAAACCATATTTTATAAATGGAAAATAAACTGTACTCTCATGTCAGAAAACCTCCATTATTAAGAACAATGATTGGGACATTGGGCAAAGGATGAAAATTAATAACTTTGTTTTAGACTCACATTGTTAATATGCATGCTGACCCTTAAACATCCTCCAAGAGGTGCTCTTGACAGGAATCAGAGAATTGATTGTTCTCTAGTTCAAAGCTTAGCTTTGAGAGTCTGTAATGAGAAGTCCACAGGAGTTCAAGGAATGTTCAGATCTTTTCAACCAAAGATACTCCAGAAACCATAGGAATCATGAGTAATAACAGCATCTCTTTACCCAGGTGAAGGCAGCCAATATTAATAGACCAAAATAAAATGTCCGGTTCAGGGCTTCTTTTGTATTAAAGGATGACCTTATCTGAGATACTTAATGTTCCAGTTGTAGTTAATTAATTTTGCCAAAGACATAATGGCAAAGAATAGTAATTCAAGGGATCCTGAGGATCACAAACTGCTATGTAAAGTATCAAACTAAAGAAAACAGAGTTTCAGCTCATAAAGCAGGTCAGGAGGACGTTCAGGACCCAAGCCCATAAAATCAATAGTGGCATAGCATCCCACATTAATGTGGTGGATTGAATGCATGTATCAAATTTTGTGTCCTTCCAAAACCCCAGTGGGGAAGTTTTTGTTTTTGTTGTTTTTTTTTTTTTTTTTTTTAAGATAAAATAACAAGAACAGAGAGAGCAGGAAAGGAGTCAAAAGTAACAAAATGCGGGGAGCAGAAAGGCAAGGATACTAATGGTAAAGGACTTAGCTGACCCCCGCCCCCAAAGCTGAACTTTAGCCAGTGTGGAGAGTTAGCTAACTAAACTTCCTCTAAAAAGTATCAAAAACTCAGAAATACACTTCTGAATGTTGGGTGAAGGGGAAGTGATAAAGAGAAAGTAGTCAAATTAGATTCCCAGAGCTCCTCTCCTACACCTCCAGATGACAGGCTTCTATCCTCTGGAGAGACCAACACAAATGAGCCCTAGACTGGGGTGAGGTGACGGGTAGACAGCCAGGATGATGTTGGAGGTACTGCACTGAGAACAGATGAAGCGAACATGTGAAGGCTGAAGGCTAATCACAGCAACCTTGGCCATTATTCAGCAAGAAGCCCAACATTGTTTATCCTGTATCATGGGGCTAGGCCTCTGCTGGATGGACTGTACACTCTTAAGGAAGAAAGCCTATTAAGGAAAAGATAAGATTTGTTCTAACAATGGCCCTCAACAGTACTAATTATGGAATCTCCATGGTATGATCAGCTAAAGCAGGACAAGGGTTTGTGAGAAGCACTAGGTGGTTACCCATCTAGACCAGCAATCTCCTGTCTGTCCCAGAAGCTTAAAGGAATGACAGTGGGATGCTGATGTGCTCACCCTACTTCCTCCCAGCATCACTTTGCTGTGGTCAATGTCCACCTTCTTGCACTCTCTTTAGATCCTGGACAGTCAGAACTTTGCCCTCTAGATAGGTCACTGAAGGAAACCTGGAAATCTGATCCTAAGAGAGAAAACTAAAATCTACACTGGTGGTTCTCTAGCTAAAGGTAACTGCTCACACGGTTCTAGAATAGTAGTTCTTATCCAGGGTGATTTTGCTCGCAGGAAACGGAGCAGCATCTTGATTGTTGGGGCTGGAAGACAGGACATACCTCAGCTGAGTGAGTAGAGGCCAAGGATGCTGCTAGTTATCTCACTATGCACAAGACCACTCCCCCTTTTGCCATCAAGACAGAACAACATCTTAGACTCAGAAATTTTTTTGTCTCATTCTCAATTATGATCAGAAACTGAAAATTACTAGATAGCTATGGAAAGCCTCTAACCAAAAAGAAAACCGACCAAAACAAAGCAAAAGCAACTTAGCAAAAACAGATATCTCAAAAACCAAAAACACCCCAAAACAATTCCCCCCACAAAAAAATAAATTATCTAGACCCTGCACCTAATAGAGGAAAGAGCAGGCCCAAATCTTCATCATGTCAGATTAATCCCTGACTTCCTTAACAAGACTCCTAAAGCACAAGAAATAAAATCAAGAATTAATAAATGGGATGGATTCAAACTAAGAAGCTTCTTCTCAGCAAAAGAAATAATCAAAGAGGTGAAAAGAGAGCCTACATTTTGGGAGCAAATTTTTGTCATGCACACGTCAGACAGAGCACTAATCTCCAGGATATATAAAGAACTCAAAAAACTTAACACACACACACACACACACACACACACAAAATCAATAAATGGGCTAAGGAGCTAAACAGACACTTCTCAGAAGAAGATATACAATTGATCAACAAATATATTTTAAAAATGTTCAACATCTCTAGTAATTAGAGAAATGCAAATCAAAACTAAGATTTCATCTCACTCCAGTCAGAATGGCAATTATCAAGAATGCAAACAACAATAAGTAGGGGAAAGGCACACTCATACCTTGCTGATGGGGCTGCAAATTAGTGCAACCACTCTGGAAAGCAGTATGGGGATTCCTTAGAAGACTTGGAATGGAACCATCATTTGACCAGCTATCTCACTCCCTGGTCTATATCCAAAGGACTTAAATCAGCATACTATAGTAATGCAGTCACATCAATGTTTATAGTAGCTCAATTCACAATAGCTAAACTGTGGAACCAACCTAGATTTCCTTCAATAGATCAATGGAATATTACTCAGCATTAAAAAAAGAATAAAGTTGCAGCATTTTCAGATGAATGGATAGAGTTGGAGAATGTTATGCTAGATGAAGTAAGCAAATCCCCAAAACACCCAAGCCCAAATGTTCTCTCTGATAAGTGAATGCTGATCCATAGTGGAGGGTTCGGGGAGAGACAATAGGAAAAATGGAGGAACTTTGGGCAAAGGCGGGTAGGAAAGAAATGGGAGGGGGGCAGGAAAGATAGTGGAATGAGTTAGACATCATTACCCTAGGTACATGTATGACTGCACATATGGTGTGATGCTACATCGTATACAATAAGAGAAATGAAAAGTTGTGCTGTAATTGTGTACAATGAATCAAAATGCATTCTGCCGTCATATATACCTAATTAAAATAAATAAATATTTTAAAAATTTATCTAGAGTTCAACACATTTCCTACTTCCTTTTCAATTTCCTGTATTCCTCTTAAAAGGACCCTTGGACATACCAAGATAATTCAGGTAAATCTAATTTCAAGATTTTTAAATTGACACATGGGCAAAGTCCCTCTTGCTATATATAATTACAGCCCCAGTTGTGGGGATTTAGACAAGGACTTCTTGAAAAGAGGGCCTTTTTGAGCCTACCACAATCTGAATAGATGTCATATTTATAAGGTAGAAAATAGCCATTTAATAGTGAAGGATTTAGGTTGAAAGGTTGAAAGGGCCTACCAATAGCAAGGCAATATGGGTAAAAACAGAACCACAGCAGAACCCTTCACTGTGGAATTTCAGAATACTGAAGGCAGAGAGAAGGGGAGGAAAACATTCAAGGGGTAAGGATTCTTGGTGGCTCTAGAGTTTCAATTTAGCAACACTAGAAGCACAAACAATAGGGCAGTGTCTTCAAAATTTGGTGAAAAAAATTATTTCCCAGCTCAACTTTGATAGCCAGGCACTCAGTTAAATCTTAACATTTTTATCTCATATGCATCCTTCCTCAAGCAGCTACTGAAGGATGAGCAACTAAAACACAATAGACTGAGAGAGAAAAAATGTGCAGGTAACAGGAGATCCAGCAAAGAGAGAGGAAGGACGTTTGGGGACGGCTGTGAAGGGAGATCACAAATATATAGCAACCAGTAGAGGCTGGAACAAAATGACTAGAGAACAAAATGAAGGGCTTTTGCCATTGTACCACCATCGGTCATAGGCTGTTGGTGCCTATGAACAAAATACATGACAACTTAAAATAAAGGAGGAATGCTTTGTTTTGGCTCACGGTTTCAAAGGTTTCTGTCCATGCTTGGCTGGATCCATGGGGCCTGAGGTGAGGCAGAACATCATGGTGGTAGGGAGTGGCCATAGAAAGGAAAAAGCTACTCTGCTCACAGGAGCCAGGAGTCTGCAGGTGTGGGTGGAAGAGTGGGCCTGGAGACAATAAATACCCTTCCAATGCAGGCCCTCAGAGTTCTACTTCCTCCAACATTTCCCCACTGCCTAGAGTTTCCAGGACCTCCCAGCAGTCCAATCCACCATCGGTGGATCAGAGCCCTCATGATCTAATTACTGCCCCAAAGCCCCATAACTGAACACTGCTGTATTTGGGACCAAGCCTTCAACACATGTGGAACCTTTGTGGAACATTCCAGATCCAAACAATAACACCACTTTTCTTTCTCTTTTTTTCTCCATGCTGTGATACCCGGAATAAGATTCTTACTTCACCACTGACACACCTGAAAGTCAGAGGTAGCTAACAATTAGCTTGAAAGCGGAAAATACAGAGCAACCCAATTCCCTTTGCAATACTCTTACTGCCTACCCAATCCCTTCACAAAGTACTATCTTGTAGTAGGCCCAATTTTCCCAAGACTCATTGATGCACTTGCCCTTGGAATCCCAAGGAACTCTAAACTTTCAGGAAAATCGAAACCACAGACAAAGCAGTCAATCTTCTCGGAGCACTTTTCCCCCTTGGTTAGATGTGTGCTATTTTGAAACTAAATAATGTATACTGGAAAATACAGATGTAGATTATAAACAACTGTAAAAATAATAAAGATACTAATACAAAAGTCTGAATACTGCCTCGCACCTATTAGGATGGCTACTATCAGAAAAACAAGAAAATAACCAGTATTGGTGAAGACACAGAGATACTGGAATGCTTGTGGCCTTTTTGGTGAAAATGTAAAATGGTACAACTATCATGGAAAACAATATGGCAGTTCCACAAAAGAATCAGAAATAGATCACCATAGGATCCAGCAACTCCATTGATGGGCATTACCCAGAAAAACTGAAAGCATAGTCTCAAAGAGGCATTTGACATCCAGATTGATTTCAGCATTATTCACAATGGCCAAGAGGTGGAAGCAACTCAAATGTCCATCAACAGATTTATTAACAAAATGTGATACATACATAGAATGGAATATTATTGGGGCCTTGGAAGGAAATTCTGAAATATGCTACAACATAAATGAAACTTGAGAACATTAAGCTAAGTGAAATAAACCAGTTTGAGACTTTGTATGTAGATATGAGGTATTTATAACAGTCAATTAGTAGAGACAGAAAGATGGTAGCTGTCAGTGGCAGGGGAGAGAATTAAGAAAGTAATGGTTCTTGTTAATGATTATGAAGTTTTGGTTTTACAAGATTAAGAATTCTGGAAATTGGTTGCATAAAAATGTAAATGTATCTAACCGAAGTGAACTGTACATTCCGAAGTCATTAAGATGGTAAAGGTCATGTTAGATATGGTTTACCACATTTTTTAAAAAGTATGAGGAAGGGAAGAAATAGTCACCTCTAGGAAGAAAGAGGCATTATGATGGTTAATTTTATGCCACATTTAACAATTTGTTTGGGTCAAGGTATATCCGGATATTGGATCAAATGTTATTCTGGGTGTTTCTGTGTGTTTTGGATGTTGACATTTTAATCAATGGACTTTGAGTAATGCAGACTGCCCTCTAAAATGTATGTGGGCCTCATCAATTACAGGCCTATGTAGAACAAAAAGGCTGGCCTTCCCTAGGGAAGAAAGAATTCCCCAGCAGACAGTCTTCGGATATCACATTCAACAGCAGTTTTTAACTTGAGCTGGAAAATAAGATCCCCTAACTCTCCAGGCTGTTGGCCCACCCTGCAGATTTTAGACTTGCTAGCCTCCATAATCATCTGAGCCAATTCCTTATAACTAACACACACACACACACACACACACAATTTTTTTTCTCTCTCTCTCTCTACAAAATCCTAATACACACACAATAGGGGAAAAGTATTTAGAGAGCTTCTAAGGTATTCATGAAGTTGTATTTCTTAACATGGGTGGCAGGTATGAAAATTTATCATTATTCTTTAAATTGTATCTATATTTTATGTACTTTTTTATTTTTATTTTTTAGTTTTTGTCGGACACAACATCTTTGTTTGTATGTGGTGCTGAGGATTGAACCCTGGCTGCACGCATGCCAGGTGAGCGCGCTACCGTTTGAGCCACATCCCCAGCCCTATGCACTTTTTTTGCATGTATTATTCTCTTCAAAATAAAAACCTTTTTTTTTCAAAGAGTCTAAAGTTGAAATGCAACCAATCCATTCACCAAAGTTCACATATTATTAGGAACACTTTTTGTACTGATCTATTTTTTTTTTTAGATGTTGATGGGTCTTTATTTTATTCATTTATTTATATGTGGTGCTGAGAATGAAACCCAGGGCCTCACAAATGCTAGGCAAGTGCTCTACCGCTTAGCCACAACCCCAGCCCTACTGATCTATTTTTCATCAGTGCTTTATAGTCATACATGAAAGTAGAATTTTCTGTGACAGCTTCATGCATGCACATGACATATTTTGGTTAATTTCATTCTGTGTGCCTCCCCTTTCTCATCTCTTCTTCCTCTCCTTCATTCCCCTTCCTTTACTCTATTGTTCTCCCTTCAACCCAACCTTTTAAAAAATTCCTTATTTCTATCTTCTGCATATGAAACCTTCAACCTTTTGACTTTTTTAGTATGATTTATTTCACTCATCACAATGTTGTCCAGTTTCATCCAGTTACCAGCAAATGATGTAATTTCATTTTTCTTTATGACTGAGTAAAACTCCATTGTTTTCATTCCTAGTCTTTAAGGAATCTCCTATTTTCCAAAGTGGTTGTACTAATTAGCATTCTCACGAACATTCTCGCCAGCTTACAAACAACTCTAAGATTTTAAATAAAAGAAATAGCCCAAGCCTGATAAACTCATCTGTAGATAGAAATCATTAAACTTACTAACTTAGGTTTGGCAGAATTATGTAAATCACACAGGATGGATCTGTAATGGGTCATCTAGAGAAATTGAGAGGTTTTTTTTTAAGTTGACATTAGGAATGATCAAAATCCCTCGTGCCTGAGAAGACATGTTATCCAACGAGATAAATGGTGTCAGAAAATTTCATGTCATATATGAAATTTTGTCATATAGCATGCATTTTTTCCATCATTCATCCTCATCTTCTCTTTTCAGTGTGAATTCTAACTATGGAAGAACACCTCTGAAAGCCAGAACCATAAACACATTTTTAATTTTCTGAGGACTTAATATATATATAATATATACTTTATATATATATATACACTAAGCACTTAAAGCCTGGGGGATAATACTGTAGGAGAAAAAAAAAATTATTCCCAGCCCTCCAAACTGCCAATGTGTTTGACTTATCATGGATAAGTTTTAGCATCTCACATTAGAATATTTTGAGGCCTTTATATCAAATTTACATTTTTAAGGCAACATATTTTGAGTTCTGTAACAAACTGGCAAAAAATCAGAATTGTTTAATGTTATAAATTAGAATGTATGTTATAAATTAGAATCAAGGTGGGGACTATGGAAAGCAGAACGATTGTAAGTAGAGCTGAGCAATTTCATAGCCATCTTTCTATATAAATCATTTGCAAGTAAATACATGAATTTGAATGTATCCAATTTCCAGAGATAAAATTATGTGCATATAAATTCAAGTATTTTACCATTTCTGTGGCAAAATACAGAAGTTTCAGAAGTCATTAGGCAAAAGACATTGCAAAAATAATTTATCTTTAAAATCTCTCAAAGTTTATTTCCAGAATATTATAAGTACACTTCTATCATGAGCCAGGAAGCAGAAATGAAAACAGAAAGCATTATGGGACCTCATAGTCCCTGTAAAGGCTTGTCCCCAATGACCTAAGGATCTCCCACTAGTCCCCAACTCCTAAAAATCCCACCAACCTACCTACCATATATAATTTTATTTTATTTCTTATAATTTTATTGCAGAAAACTTGGAAAATAGTTTTTAAGTCACAAATAAAAACCGCTAGTAATATTATTTTTGAAATTCTTAGTATCTTTTGACTAAAAGTGAAGGTAATATTGACAATAACAAGTACAGCACCTCTCCCCCAAATCTCAACTTTTAACCATTTGGGAATTTTGCAGCCATATTTGCAAATATCTCTTTTCCAAGAATTTCTATAATAGGTCTGCAAAAATAGAAGATATTCATTTAATTCTAAAAAAGACTTGAAGTTCATAAAGTAAAAGTAACTTGGTGGTATGGTTTGGATGATGAATATCCCCCAACGGTCCATATTTAAAAGGCTTGGTAGGTAGGTTGGTGGGATTTTTAGGAGGTTGGGACTAGTCAGTGGTCCTTAGGTCATTGGGGACAAGCCCTGACAGGGATGGACTATGATGTCCCATAATGTTTTCTGTTTTCATTTCTGCTTCCTGGCTCACGATAGAAGTGATTTATTCCACATGCTCTCTTGATATGATGTGCTGCTCTTGCTAGAGGACCAAAGAAATGGCACCACTTCATCCTGGACTAGAACCTTGAGAACAGTGAGTCAAAATAGACCTCTCAAGTGTACTGCCTCAGGCATTTTGTTATAACAACATGAAGCTGACTTATACATTTGCCACTAGCACCTGGTAGAATCACATTCAAATCCAAATTTGGTCATTTCTTTTTACTATATATATCTAATGCTGCCTTTAAGTCAAAAAGCTCATGACCTGCTTGACTTTGATTTAAAACCTGTCATATTGTTAATGAGATTATTTTTCAAAGATTTAATTTAAAATCCAATAGTTCTTTGAAAGGTTTTGCTACTGGACAGCAGTGTATTTCTCACTTTTTGACAATGGCTGAAGTGATTACTAGTCTGTATTAAAACCCATGTGAAGTAACAACTTTATGACATGAAAGTGTCTTAAGCATACAGACTGAGATATGTTCAAGATGTTATACCTCTCACATATTGAGACACACCATAACTGGAGCTGCTTGTCCTTGATTTAAAGCCCTCATTCTGGTTCAAAAGAAAATTTAATTTCCTCCCACTCTTTCCCAACAGCCCTTCAAAAACAGGAGCAAAACAAAGAATGAGGAAACCTTCAGCAGTCATTCTAATAATGACTTTTTTCCTGGAAAAACATGTTTTCCCTTGGTACTGCGGATTGAACCCAGAGAAACCTTACTACTGAGCTACCTCCTCAGCTCTTTTCATTTTTAGTCAGAATCTCACTGAATTGCCCAGGTTCAACTTGAACTTGTGTCCTCCCTCCTCAGCCAAGTTGCTGGGATTATTTATAGGTGTGCCCACTTCTCTTCTTTGGATCTTATTCCGCAGATACACATTTGGGATGTGTAGCGTATATGGATACTTGTGGACACAGAATGAAATCTGACAAACGTGAAAGCTTTACACAGCTCATTCAAAGCATGCTATTAAGATTTTATAGTCTAAGCACATCAGTTACAGAATGATTAAATTGGTTTTATTCATTGACATAATGGAATAATGAAAGGAATACTTAGCTCCTCCTTTTGGTGGTTTGCTGGTACCTGTTGGCCTGTGTGGCTGTTAGTGCAGTAAGCCATGGGCTTGGGGCCCACTACAGGGGTCTGCATAGCCACTGGCATGAGGGAGGGGCAGTAGTCTGGAAATGCTCAGCTGTCTCATGGAGACTTGTGTGATGAGTGGGCGGACTTTTGATCAGTTGGGTTTTATAAATGAGTTGGGAAAATGTATTAAGAATAATGGGAGATAGGTTTCTGTTAAGAGAAAGGAGCTACAAATACACAAAGAGAGAAGCTAAAATAAACCCTGATGATAAAACTGGATTGGAAGTTACCAATGTGAATTTTCTGGCTTCTTATGTAGGGAGATGTCAAGATCAAGGAACTCTTCCAGATTGAAGCTAAAGCAACATGGCGACAAATGCCATGAGTACTTCTGGAACTGGCAGCCCTATAAAGGACATTACTGGGTTACCTAATGAAATTTGAATGGGGATCCATACCTTATTGAATCAAAGATAACTTCTTTTAATGAGTCATGTGTAAGTGCAATTCTATTCTTATAAAACACACTGAAGTGACAAGGCACCATGACTTCAACTTAAATAGTTCAGGGAAAATATAGCATATATGTGTATTAAAAAAAACACAGAAAATAATATACATGTATATAACAGCTGACAAATGGAGGCCCTGGAAAGGGAATAAAGGTCCCTGTACTTAGGGCAACTTTTCTGTAAGATTTAAAACTTCATTTTGAAATTTCAAAGACTCTCTCTATATAGAACAAACTAAGTGAAAAGTAAGGTGGCAAAATGTATATCATACCACTCTTTGTGTAAGAGGGATAGGGAGAGTACGGACACACATTTTTATATATTTCTTTAGTTGTAGATGGACACAATATTTTTATGTGGTGCTGAGGATTAAACCCAGTGCCTCACATGTGCTAGGCAGGCACTGTACCACTGAGCCACAACCCCAGTCCTTGAGTATATTCTTGTATATGCAAAACACCTCTAGAAACATGATCTATATTGGTTTCCTGCAGAGATGGAAAATGGGTGGCTAGAAAAGAATGAGGTTTCTATTCTCTGAAGTTTTTGAATTTTGGGCTATATGATATGTAGCAACTTAAATATACTTTTTTTTTTTTTTTTTTTTAGCATTTGCCAAATGCAAGTGTCACACTGGCTACCTTAGAAACACCCAGGAAGTATTTAAAACTAGATGAGACTGGGAGTGGTGGCACATGCGTGGAATCCCAGTGGCTGAAGCAGGATGATTGCGATTTCAAAGCCAGCCTCAGCTATTTAGCAAGGCCCTAAGCAACTTAGGAAGAGCCCCTCTCAAAATTATAGCAAGGGCTGGGGATGTGGCTCAGTGGTTAAGTTCCTATAGGTTCAATCTATAAAAACAAAATAAAAAACAAAAAAACCTTCTAGATGAGTAGGCCTCAATTTCCAAAGTTCCATTTCAGCAGGTCCAGGGTTAAGAATCAGTAAGATTTCTCCAGTTAATCCTCAAATATATGGCACCTGGGAACTGCTGTTTTAACCAAATTACCCAAGTATGATCCACTCTAATCCCAAAATTTTAAGTATATTAGGAAATTAGAAATACTGTGTCCAATGACAGAAATAAAACATAATCTGGGAAAAGAAAACTTCAAAAGTGAAATCAGAATATTTGCAATGACTACTGAATAGAAGCAGCCAAGTCATAGGAGTCAATTTACCTTCCTGGCTTCCCTTACTAAGAACTCAAGTACTGTCCAAGCCAAGGTCACCTGAAAATTACATAGCAATTTACAACATATTCAAATACTCTGCATTTTTAAGAAGGTATATTCTTTGTAAATCTTTGTAAATGCATAATACACATGATTAGTTATTTTTATTCAGTTAGTACAAGCAGATAAAGTCACATTGTAGATCTCCAGTGTTGAGTTCTTCAGTGTTCAATTTATTGGTGTGCTTTCTCTCAACATACATAAACTACATTTTGTATGCATCAGATATTACATAACAATATAATTTTCTTTAAAAAAAGAAAAAGAACAATTGTTTAGGCATTACATTTAAAAAGAATACAAGAAAACTAAGCATTACATGCCAGCAGTACATATTTATTATTCATGAGTGGTCAAAAGAATTACAAGATCTATTATTATTATTATTATAACCACACATATGAAATATTACTTAGCAACATGGGATGAAAAGAACAGTTCTATATTTATATTTAAAAATACACATACACACTCTCTCAAATGCTCACCATACACTGCTAGGAAAGCAGGAGGCATCAAGCTGCAGAAGTTCCCATATACATAACATATTGAAGTATCTCAAGCATAAAAACTGTACTTGAGTTGCAAAAATAAAGTTTCTTTCTTCAAATATTTTGATCTGAGCTCAAGCAAAGCACATAATGAACACCAATGATTTTTGTATGACTTCACACTTTAAACAATCAACATACGAGTCAACAGCTTAAAAAAAAAAAAAACCTGAAAATACAGAACTCGTAGAAATGAACAATGCATTTCATACAAAATAAGTCTACAGCAGATTGATTCATCCTGGCTCTAAATATTTAAGAATCAAAATTTTATTTCAAATTGCAAATTAAGCCAGAACAAATATGATAAACAAAAATCATCACTAAATAAAGCATCATTGCCCTATAGTTTCTTTAGACAATTTCACTAGTGCAAGAGCATCATTTACCTGAAAGATATATTTAAGAGTCACAATTAAAGAGTACCCATACAAAACTATTTCCTTTTTTCTTTAAAAAGTGCCACATACTATATACTTTTCATTAAAAAAAAAAAAAAAACACACAAACTAGTGAAAGACTGTCTGTCTCCATCTCTTGTCAATGAGGAAAGGCCAGAGTGATTCCTTGATTCCAATTCGAAATGGTGTTCGCTGGCCAATGCCCAAGGTCTCCAATTTGGAGCAGTCAAGCTGAGCATTATGTGGACGTTGTGCTCCTATGACTGGGCTGTCAGTGATCTTTAAGGGAGAAAAAAAAAATTGCAAGTCAATGAAGGACCACACCTTCAGGCTTTTATTCTTATATCATTTTGCATATAGTTCCAGAAAACTGATTTGTATCATCCCTGGAAGTAAAGTATTATTTTGATGGCAGACATTTAACTTCATCAATACTCATGGACTTTTTTTTTTTTTTAAACAGATAATAATTTAGAGAAAAGTATCACTACAAACTGAAAACATATGAGCAAAGTTCACTCTGATTAGTACCAGGAAATAAAGTTATCCAAAAGCAACAAACAATAATACACACTACAGTGAAGGATCTAGACTTTTAGGAGTTTTTAAATGCCATGTACTTACAGGTCTTAAGTGACTGCTGGGGAGGTTGAAGGCATCTGCAATTGCACATGCCATTTCATACTTGGTCATCTGTTCATTACCAGACCAGTGAAAGGTTCCCTTAATTGATGGGTCCTATGAATAAGGACACAAAAAATTCAAAATAGTTTCAAACTTTTGGGTTGAATGGAATGATAGATTTGACAAGAAAGCTAATTTATAAAAGATCCAAGAACTAAAATGCAAAATTCATTTTCTGGAATACTTTCCACAATTATCCAAAAATCCAATTCCTATTACTCTTACCAGCTAAGCACACATACAAAATATTTTTCTAAAATTCATTCTGAAGAACTTTTTTGAAATAAAAATGTACATGCCTCCAATTTTACATAATAATAACCCTGAAAATTAAGACATTTTCATGGAAATAGACTAAGTCAATGAATACTTTAAATTATTCTAAAAGGCTAAAACCAAATTTAATAAGCATTTTTTTCAAGATAAGATAATTAAATATTCTTATTATAAATAATAATATACTAAAAAAAAAAAAAAAAATCAAAATACAGCCAGGTGTGGTGGTTCACACCTGTAATCCCAGAGGCTCGGGAGGCTGAGGTGTTAAGCAAATCAGTGAGATCCTGTCTCTCAATAATATACAAAATAGGGCTGGGATGTGTCTCAGTGGTCAAGTGCCCCCAGTTCAATCCCTGGTAACAGGGGGAAAAAATAAAAATAAAAATACATATATATATATATATATATATATATATAGAACCGTGCTATTAACAAAACTTTAAATCTGTCCCTAATTCTATAGACCTTCTATTTAGTGCCAACTTTCTCAAATATTTAAAATTAACTCTTATTCAAACAACAAAATACAAACTTTTTTTTTCTTTTGGCAGTACTGGGGACTAAATCAATGGGGTGCTTTATCACTGAGCTACATCCATAGCCTTTTATAGACAAAAATCATCACTGACCTCAAACTTGCGATATGCCTGCCTCAGCTTCCCAAGTCACAGGTATTACAGACATCCACCATGCCCCATCAATTATTCTCAATGTGGGTAAAATGACTAAATTCCTACTTAGATTCTTCTTCGGCACTACAATTTTCTGGGGGTTACCAAGGATTGAACCAGGGGAACTGAACCATTGAGCTACACCCCCCAGCTGCCTTTTTTATTTTGAGATAGGTTGTTGTTAAGTTGCTTGGAGCCTTACTAAATTGCTGAGGCGGGCCTTGAACTTGCAATTCTCCTACCTCAGCTTCCCAAATCACTGGGATTATAGGTGTGCACCACCTAGCCTGGCTGGTACTACATATATCTTAATCAACAAAACTTCTAAGTCATCAGGTGATGCTGGGTGCAATGGTGAATACCTGTAATCCCAGTGGTTCAGGAGGCTGAGGCAGGAGAATCGTGAGTTCAAAGCAAGCCTCAGAAATTTAGCAAGGCCCTAAAACAACTTGGCGGGATCCTGTTTCAAAATAAAATATTAAAAAAGCCGTCGATGTGGCTCAGAGATTAAGGACCCCTGGGTTCAGTTCCCAGTACCAAACAAACAAAAAAGACATTAGTGGCTGGGGACATAGCTCAGTTGGTAGAGTGCCTGCCTCACATGCACAAGGCCCTGGGTTCGAAAAGATATGAGGTAATTAGTTTATTACCTAAATAACAACTACAAATTTTCTGTCACTCTTGCAAAAAAAAGAAAAAAAAAAAAGATGGGGTCTGTAAATATGTAAGAAATAAACAAACATGAGAATATTTTTATCCTTTATGAATATAGTGTATTACCTATAACCTATTTTTGTTTGGTCTCCTAGTTTCAAAAAGGCATTTTTAACTTTCACTGACACTCCAAGCGTAGCTATGAAAGTTTAAGCATGGAAAAGACAAGTGAATCTTTATTAAGATGGAAGCTAGGAACCATTCCTGCCAAAGACTCACCAGCATTCTCTTCTCTGCCAGCTGCCGACACACAGTAGCCACATCTTTGACATGTGTGGGAAACCTCTGCTGCCAATGGTCCATATTTGCTGACTTGTTGCTGAACTGCACTTTATCAAACATGACCGTCACAGCACTTTCTTCAAGCTTTTCAACTTCTCCATACAGAACAGGAATTCTCAAAACAGCAGCTCCTAGAGATTAATATAAACAGACATTTTAAAACCTATTGTTTCCTAGGTTTTGATAAAAGAACAATATATGGATTTAAGGAGTATCACAATAAAAAACTTGCCTTTTAACAAAAATATACCAAAATAACACAGCTCACCTGTTATCATGCCAACTTAATAAACATGATCTTGAATACGATAAACATCTTTTGTCACTTGGGATGTGTTTACATGTAACATTATTATTATTATTTTTTAATCAGTACTAGGGTTTGAATCCAGAATGCTCTTACCACTGAGCTACATCCCCAGTCCTTTATTATATTTTATTCTGAGAGAAGTTTTGCTAAATTGCTGGGATTACAGGTTGTCTACCCCTACACCTGGCCCCCAATTTCTATATTATTATCATTAAAAATAAAACCTATAGGACAACAAATACAATAAATAATGCTGATTGGATGCCAGATTAAAAGAAAAAACAATAAAGAACATTTTATTCAAAGTAGAACATAGCAATTATAAAGATGAGCTAGGCATGATGGTGCACACTTATATTACCAGTGACTTGGGAGACTAAGGTAAGAAGATCACAAGATATAGGCCAGCCTCAACAATTTAGTGAAACCCTGCTCAAAAAAAAAGAAGTGGAGAGGGGAGGGATGACTGGGGATGTAATTCATGTAGCATGTCCCAGGGTTCAATCCCCAGTACCTCAAAAGAAGGAAAAAAAAAAAAAAGTTGCAAAGATGTATACGCATATATTGATAGGACGGGAAAAAGTCTAGATGTACAAATCCTTCAGGATTTTAAAAAAATCCTTGTTTTTTCTTTTTATTAACTATATTCTCTAATTTTTCTCCAATGATTTATATTCCTTGATTTTAAAACCCAAAACAAAACCATCTCTCTCCTAAATAAAATTTCTGCAAAACTTTAATCAGGGGCTAAAGAGGAATGTCTTACCCAAGTTATTCTCCAGGACTGCCTTTTCTCCTTCTAATTTTGTTTTACCATACAAATTTAGGGGACTTGGTATGTCTTCCTCATTGTAAGGTGGATCTGTTCCATCAAATACATAATCTGAGCTAATATAAATGAGAAATGCTCCAATTGCAGCTACAAAAGAAAAAAAAATGAATCTATTAAGTCTTTTACAAGACATTACTCTTCAGTGGAATTTAGAACAGTGTGTTCTGTGCAATATTACAAATCTCTTATAACTCATCTACAAAACTTTAATCTTTAAAAACTCAGTGATGATTTAATATTTTATGAAGATTTTATGAAGTCATCATTACCTGCTTCCTTAGCTAAATTCCCAGAAGCATCCACATTAAGTTGAGAAGCAGCATCTGGCTGATTCTCTACAACATCTGGTCTTCTCTCTGCTGCACAATGTACTATGACATGAGGCTGGAAGGTAAGCATTAATGTATTTTTAATCCAAAATGGAATAAATTAGAGGAATTACAGCTTTTCCAGAGTAAATTAATTCAGAGAAAAATGTTCCTTAAATCAATATTTCTTCAACTAAGAATAAATTGATCACTGTTAATCTTTAATGTAGTATTGTCACATTTCTTCATTCCCCCGAAGGTTCAAATTTCCTCAAATATATCTAATAAGTCCGCCCAAAGATAAATTTTGTAATCCTTAGAAAAAAATCAGAAAAAACTCTCCCAACTATGTAGAAATAGAATTTAAGTATCAAAATAAATTTTAATCTCCTGATTTGAATGGGAGACCTAATATTTAATATATTTATGACAAAGGGGAAGTATTATCAATTGCAAATTCAAATCAAAAATTTTTTGATCAATTGCTTAATGAAAATCAAGTATGCGCAAGTACATATTCCTAGTTGAGCATCCAGACTGCCACCTATAAAACAGATATTTTGGGAAGACCAAGAATTTCATAATCTAGTGGAAAAGACGAATGTAAAGAGAATTTCACTGATGTGACAGACATCAAGATAAAGGTCTATAAAAGGTCCTCTTAGACAAAAGGCACCTAGTTGCCAGAGGAGCTGAGCGATAGCTAAGATCTAACAAGACGACTGACAGAGGCAGTGTATTATATACCAAGTTTACTCCTTCTCAACAATTAATTAAGGAGACAATCATTGAGTGCTTCCAAGACTATAAGTACATAATCTGGAGTGCTTCTTAAAATGCAACATTCTGGACCCCAAGAGGGATGATTTCCTGAGTTACAATCTCAGGGAATGAGACCTGAGAACATGTTTTCAAAATGATTCTGATGTAGGTGCTTCAGATATATAGATAAACTATGTAGTTTTTGAAAAATGTTTTTAACTTAGAAGTCATTCACAAATATGAAGGATTTTATGAAAAGCTTAAGTTTTTGTCTTTGCCAACCTGTATCACCCTAAGCTTTTTAATGATTACATATACCTTTGTCATACTACAATAAACAGTACTGAATATTGTGGGTGCTTTTAAATATATCATTTTCCCTCTCGACAAGCACATTTTCTATGTCATCTAGAAAATCCTTAATAATTCATGTGTGTATTTAAATAAACAGACAACCATACCTGAAATTCATGAATGATGTGATGAACTGCATTAGTATCCAACAGATTAACCTGTTCAAATTTTGGTCTTGCTCTTCTAAAACCACAACCAACAGCATGCCAATTATTCTGGTGAAATTCTTTGTATACAGCTCTGCCAAGGAGTCCAGTGGCACCAGTAATTAGAACCCGCCTACTCGGGATGTTTACTTCCTCCTAAAAAAGAGAAAATGTGATTATTCACTTTGAAAATAATTCCCTCAAGGAAATGAGTTGCCATATTCACTAAATACCTCAAGTCGACTGCTTTTTAACCTTCTGTCATATCTACAAGTCAATACAAAGAATAAAAATTCATCAAAATGCATCAACAACTTTATCACTTCAAAGTTTTAAAGGAAAAAAACATAAAATGATCATCTTATTTGATTTAGATTTCATGGTAACAAAAGCAGGTTTTACATTTGATTGATGATGCCCCCCCAATGAGTAATAAACAGAAACTTTATGTTCAGTTTATAAAAATATACAAGTCTTAATCTTTTTTATGGTCTGATTAAGTATTTAGATTATAACTGCCAATATGTTTATATAAGATGACATTTCTACTTTTCAGTTTTTAATCCCAAACTTTCCTTCAAACCTCAATTTATTTATCACATTTTGATGGTTCTGAGAATTAGCCAACATTTCAAAAGAGCTTATGTGAAAAAATAAATTGAGTCTTCACAACACAACATGCTTTCTAAATTTTACCGGATTGGAAAATGCTGAGTTAACTTTATATTTGCCTATATGAAATAGCTTCAGTAAACAGTGATGGAAAAAAAATATTTTAAATTGACCTATGTTCCTAGATTTAAAAACAATTATACACAGACATTTAAGAGAAACACTATTTAATAAAATGTAAATTCTGGATATCCAAGACAAAGTTTCAAAATTTCTCTCTTCTCAAGATGAGTAACATTAAATTTCCTCCGAGACTCCAGAAAAAAAATCAACTTTCGCCATCTGGCAAAAGATGTGATTGGTTGTGACTGGTGGTATACACCAGTAAACCCAGCAAGTCAGGAGTCTGAGGCATAAGAATCTGCAAATCTGAGGCCAGCCCCAGCAATTTTAGCAAGACCCTGTTTCAAAATAAAAAATAAAAGAGGGTAGGGGATATAGCTTAGTGGGCTCAATTCCCAGAAGTGCAAAAACTAAACAAAAAATATATACACATACATGCACGTAAGTTAACAGTAAAATACTTTAAAGACTTAATTAAGTTTTATCAACTTGAAGCCTTGTATTTTAGACATCTAAGTCTGAGCTGTCAAAAACTATGTATACAATAACCAAAGACATTTTTTTAAAACCTTACTTCAGTTATATTACTTATACACTTAAAAAAAAACACAAAAGTCAGATATTTCTAGCTTATGAAAAACCTGAAATGAAAGGGCTGACAGGAAAAACCAGTAGAGGATAATTTTTTTTTTTTAAAGAGACAGAGAGAATTTAATATTTATTTTTATTTTTTTTGTTCTCGGTGGACACAGCATCTTTGTATGTGGTGCTGAGGATCGAACCTGGGCCGCACGCATGCCAGGTGAGCGCGCTACCACTTGAGCCACATCCCCAGCCCCCAGGATAAATTCTTAAGAATCATTATTATTGTTTAGTTCTACCAATTTCAAAACATTTAAAAAGTTTAAAGCAATCTCATCCATGTTCTCTGTTGCGACATTTGGCTCTAAACCACTTGATTTATGCAAAACGGATGTCAGTCAGCAAAATATTTTCTTTGAATTTTGGCAAGAAAACAGTTCTACAAAGATTTAACTGTAAAGAGGAAATAATATTCCAAGTCTAGTAAAAATAAGATTCAGAAAACAACTTAGGCAGAATAAATTTTCCAAACTCCTGGGAAGATACTAACTATGAAAGACATAGGTGGGGCAGCCCTACAATCCCAACAGCTCAGGGGCTGAGACAGGAGAATTTCAAGTTCAAGGCCAGCCTCAGCTGCTTAGCAAGGCTCTCAGCAACTTAGACTCCTGTCTCAAAATACAAAATAAAAAGGGCTGAAAATACAACTCAGTGGTAAACTGCCCCTGGATTAAATCCCTTCCCCTGAAAAGAGATGACTTAGTGTATTCCAAGTTTCTCACTTTTTCCTTCACTCTAGAGAAGCAAATGAATACTTAACAGTTCTCAGGTACCACTTCGTTCAGAGAAAAGGCACATACTGAATCCTAGGAACTCAGGAATCCAAGCAAGAGATGCCCAAGTTTGAGATCAGCCTCAGAAACTTAATGATACCCCCCCCACCCCTGCAGTCTCAAAAAATAAAAAGAACTGGGGGTGTGGCTCAGAGGTAAAGCAGCCCTGGCCTTTATCCCACCCTTCTTTTGTTCTAGTGAAAAATGGCTGACACTTGTTGGAGCTGTGACTCCCTTCCCAGACAGAGGCCCCAGTAAAAGGTTTGCCTGTGTATTTGTACTCACTCAATTTCATTCCTATTGTCATCACATCAAAGTTCCCAGTCCATCATTACAGTGAGGTCCAGAATCAACTGGAGAGCTTTCAGAACTGTAGGTCTGATACTCCGCAGTTCTAAACATTTTTCCAGGTGATTCTGGCTTGGGGCCTGTACTTTGAGAACATTTGTAATCTTAAACTCCAGGAAAGTGCAAAGCTTTTCATAAAGATAGATTTCTTTTATCCAAACAAACAAGATACTGCTATTACCTTTTTAGAAATGATAATCTTTCCCTTAAAATGGAAAACTGGATGGGGCTGGAGATATAGCTCAGTAGGTAGAGTGCTTGCTTCACATGCACAAAGCCCTGGGTTCAAACCCCAGCACCACCCAAAAAAGGAAAACTGGAAATAGAAATCAAACCACAGTGGTTATGAAACAGTGAATCTTAGGATCTCCGTACTTGACTGATTCCTGTGGAGAACATTTTCTGGTGAATGAAAAAGATGAATTTTATGAATGTGTCATAGTTTGGCAGGCTTTTTTTTTTTTTTTTGCGCTATCTTAGAGCATCTTAAAATAAAAGCCCAGATGATCTTATGAATCTAAGAGCATCTTTGATTTGGTAAAGTATTAAGTTTAAGAAGAAGGCAGCTAGCTGGGTGAGAAGGCACATGCCTGTAATCCCAAAGCCCAGGGAGGCAAAGAGAGGAGGGTTGCAAATTCCAAACCTGCCTCAGCAACTTAGTGAAGCCTCAGCAAGTTATTGAGTTTCTGTTTCAAAATAAAAAATAAAAAAGGGGGCTGGGGATGTGGCTCAGTGTTAAAGTACCCAGAGTTTAATCCCCAATACAAAAAGAAGGAAAACAAAAAAATAAACAAACAGGACTTGAATTTTGTAAAAGGTTTATCTGCATCAATTGACTCATTGTTTCTTTTTACCTGTATTCTGTTAATACAATGTATACCATAGGTTGATTTTCTCATGTTGAAATGTTCTTGCTTTGCAAGAATAAATCTCACTACATCATGGTATAAAATCCATTGATCATTCCCTTGGGGAAAAAAAAAAAAATCAAACAAAAAAAGCTTTTGTTCTCATGGAACTATAACACTATAGCAAATTACATGGGGCTGGGTGTATAACTGTAGTAGGGCTTTTGCCTCGGGCATGCATTGGGCCTTGGGTTCAATTCCTAGTACCAGAGAGGGGAAAAAATTAAAGGTTTAATTTGAAATAGAATACACTTTAAACACAAGGACTAATTAGATGAATTCTAAATTGGGCAAAGGTGTGGGAGGGGAAATGGGGGTAGAAAAGATGGTGGAATGAGATGGACATCATTACTCTAAGTACATGTATGAAGACACAAATGGTGTGACTCTACTTTGTGTATAACTAGAGATATAAAAAACTGTGCTCTATTGTGTAATATGAAGTGTAATGCATTCTGCTGTCATGTGTAACAAGTTAGAATAAAAATAAAGAAAAACAAGAACAAGGGTTTCATGAGTAAAACACGACTTTATAACCTTATACCTTGGAATAATATATAAGATCCCAAGAAGAAAATATCAAATAATATACATTACTCAGGAATCAAATGTTAATGCTTAAGAATTTTCTGTTATGAAAAAATGCAAGCACTATTGAAATGGAAATAACAGTATACAACCTTATATTTGAAATAATTCAAGTGTTATATAAATGTAGGCTGTTCCACTTTCGTAATTTCCAAAAGAGGACCCTGATTTTTAAAGATTTTATCCATGGTAAAAAGAAAAAAGTTGTAAGCTGAACTTGAGTCTTATTGTTTCTATGGTCAAGCCAAATACAATGAATCTTGTTTCAACTCTCTGAACCTACATTTGGTTTGGTCAGTGATTAAAGTTTCATCTGCTATGCTACAAACTGTCATTTTGAGAAATTATTACATATCTATTGATCCAATTTCTCTTTGGCAAAATGAGGCATGTGGACTAGATGACTAAGGCTCTTGCAACTTTAAGTTCTATAATTCTACCATTTTCTAAATTATCTTTCTTACAAAGGATCTGAAGAGGGAGAAAAGAGCTTCATTTACTTAAGGTAACTTTTTCCCCTTTTCAAATAGTTCAGGTCTCTCTAAAGACACAAAGAGCACCTTCTGTCATCTGTATAAGAGCAAAACCCAGCCCCCCCCCACCCGCCCTTGCAATATGGATT
>NW_025999869.1:10805070-10827730 GCF_001458135.2 Marmota marmota marmota
TAAAAAAAAAAAAAAAAAAAAAAAATCAATAAATGGGCAAAAGAATAGAAACTTCTTAAAAGAAGAAACACAAATGGCCAACGAATAAATTAAAAAATTACCAACATCTCAAGCTATCAAGGAAATGAAAATCAAAACAAAACTAAGTGCAGTGCAATAGTGCACACCTGTAGCCATTGGGGCTTGGAAAGATGAGCCAAGAGGATGGCAAATTCAAAGCCACACTCAGCAACTTAGCAAGGGCCTCACCAAAAACAAAACCTACACTAAGATTTCATCTTGCTCCAGTAAAAATGACAACGATTAAGAATACAAACAATAACAAATATTAGCAAGGGTGTGGGGAAAAAGGTATGCCTGTATACTGTTGGTGGGACTGCAGATTAGTACAAGATTCTGGAAAGCTGTATGGAAATTTCTCAAAAAACTAGGATTGAACCTCCACATGACCAAGCTATCCCATTCCCTGGTATTTCCCCAAAAGTTCTGAAATTGGCAACCTACAGTAATACAGCCACCTCAATGTTTATAGCAGCACAATTTTTAAGAGCTAAATTATGGAATCACCTAATGTGCCTGTTAAAAGATGAACAGATTAAAGAATTGTGATGTATACATACAAAGGAGTTCTACTCAGCCATTTAATGGTAAACACATGAAAATGGAGAATAACATGCTAAGTGAAGTAAGCCCAACTCAAACTCCAAGGTCAAATGTTTTCACATATGTGGAAGCTGGAGTAAAAGGGGGAGAGAAGAATGGGACAACACAAAGATAAAGGAAAGATCAGCAATGAAGGAGGAGATCCAGGGCTGGGGTCCTAGCTCAGTGGTAAAGCTCTTGCACATGTGAATGACTAAGTTCGATCCTCGGCACAGCACTACATTAAAAATAAAATAAATAAATAAAGGTATTGTGTCTATCTACAACTAAAAAAGTAAAAAATAAGTAAAAGAAAGTCTAGTATAGAAAGGAGAGGGGAGGGAGGAAAGATGAGAAAAGGGGAGGATTATAAATGAAACCAAATTCCATGCATTTATAAGTTTGTCAGTATGAACCCAGCTACCATGTATAACTACAAAGCTCTAAAAAAACAAAACAAACACCAGTTTGTCACTCTAAACATATCTGCCATACTGTACAAAGTCTTAGGTATATGAAATGCAACCACTTCAGGTGATCAGGTATATAGACACTAAAAAATTCTTGAAATATTAAGTACATATAAATAAATACAGAGCTAGTACTCATGCTATCTAATCAAATGATATCATATTGTATAGATATTGGGAGATGAATGGCTCTTTCCAAATGGTTCAACAGAATACTCTGGGGCAGTGATTTCTCAAAAAGTAAAGTGAAATATCATAAATATCTGAAAGGAGTTAAGAAATTTAGTATCTTAATACTTTAAGTAATTTTTAAATTTGGCAAATTTTCACAATGAATTTTTAATTAATTCTCCCAGTGTTCCTACAGAAGTGGACCTTTACCTACGCACCCCTGGAATTTAATAAACTAAGATCTCATGACTACTTACATAGGTCTGACTCTATTGTCACCCTATTATTGTACCACACATAGTATTCTTAATAGGAATCATTAGGAGCTGCTTCTGTAACATCAACTGTAAGTGTCCTTGTGAACCAGTGAATTTTACTGCTACAGGTTTTGAGAGAGCAACAAGTGGGTGCCAAGATCTTGTACCATTTTTAATTGAGGAAAACATGAAATGCCATTTTTCATTTCTTTACTAAACTTTAAAAACAAAGTAAGCTGTATATATACACAAATAAATACATGTATAAAATAAACGTATTGCAGGTATACAAAGCAATTGGTAACAGGTACTCAGCAGTTTGGGATACATGGGAAGATTGGTAAAGTTTTGATAGATGGGCTACTTAAACCTTGGTCTCAAAGTGAGTTGAAAACAATACATTACATTTTGGAAACAAAAATGCTTCATTAATAAAAACAGCCATATCCTATATTCTTTCTCACATCTATAACATATTGATACAGGGATTAGCAGTCTTCCAATCCTCAGTGCTGCCTATATTCTGCGCATGGATAAATGTTAAGGTGCCTAAAACGGAATGGAGGGGAGGATGAGGGGATGCCAGGGATAGATCTTCGAAACATCACTAATCACTTTCCATCATGCAAAATGCAGGGGTTCAAAGCCCTAGACCATAAAACCACCAGCCATGCCTCAGTTTTCCCTTCTGTAAAATGAGGGAATAACAATCTCAAAACATTAACGAATGCGAAGCGCGCGGCCTGAAGTGCCTGTACAAAGCAAGAGTTCAGAGTTGTCACAGCCAACACTGATGTTTCTGAAAAGCTATCTTCCCCTCTTCTTTCTCAAAGCTATGAACTTGAAAGATCAAGGAACACAAACAAAAGATGAAGAATAAAGAATCAAAACAGAAATAACTGCAAGCCCCGCCTCCTGGTCCCCAGGAGGGGAGGACAGAAAACTCGAAAATAAAACCTCCACCTCGGAGCTTCCTGCCGCAGCGGCTGGGAAAGCGGACAGTGACTGCTGCGCGCAGAAGTAAACAAATCTGGCTGCGTCCCCAGCGGCTCCGCGACTAGGGAGGAGGCTCCGGAGCGTCTCCAGTCAGAGGCTGCGAATCTGAAGGGCAGCAACTAGAAAACTACCCGAGCCCCCGGAGGCAGCAGTACTCTTTGCCGACCAGGTTCCCACAGAAGACTCCAGTACCACTCACCTCCACCAGCCGGCAGCTCCCGGGAACGAAGTGAATGGAGAGCTCTTTCTCCCGTCCTACCATGCCCGCCGTCTTCGCGCCGCCGCCGGAGCGGCCGCCACCTCCCCTACCCCTAACTACCTCGGGCAGCAGCGCAGCCGTCCTCGGCCCGCCTCCCCTAGGCCAAGGCCGACCCCGCTCGCGGCTTCCGACTTCCGCCGCCATGGTCGCGCCTGTTGATTGGCCACGCTCCGCGGACGCTCCAAAAAGGGGGCGGGCCCGTGCAGGACGCTCCCAGCCCACGCGCCAAATCTTAAAGCGACACACAAAACAAAGACTCTGACCTAAGCAGTGAATGCAAGTCCCCCCACCCCCGCCCCCGAAATTGTTCTATTTTCTCTTTCCACTTATTTTTTCTTCTTAACTGGGCAGGGATAGAATTAAATCGCCTAGAATTTCAGGTCTGCAGGACTTGTACAGTACATCAAAATCAACAACATGCAACATATACAATAGAATAAAACATTTAAAGTCCGGCGAGGCAACGAAAGGACATAGCTCTAGGGCATAAAGCGTGGTCTTTAAGAGATTCAGTAAAAGACTGGAATAAAAAGTGCAAGCATCTGAGTTATTAACATCTCAGGAATCATTTGTTTTTCTAGAATCCTGAAAAAAATAGTTGTGAAATTTCAAAAATTAATTTTGCACCAATTTTAAAATAAGGTGTGGGAGACGAGATGAATCATCTGGGTATCTCTTCAAAACATATCCATATCCATAGTAATTAAAACTGGTAATGAAAATTGGTAATAGATCCTGGACTTGACTTCTCAGTATCTTTAACAGGAGTCAAGGCCAATGTTTAAGAAGCATCGGCTTAGAGTGCCTCGCTAGCCTCTGGGAACCAAGCCTTGGTGGGGAAAGCAGATTGAAGAAGGATGGGGAGGGCGAAGCTGGGCGTTTTCCCACCTGTATCGCTTTTTAAAAGTAAGTCAGTGCTTGTCCCGCAAGCACAAGGCCCTGGATTCAATCCCCAGCACCACCACCAAAAATAAATAAATAAATAAATAAATAAATCAGCAGAAACAACAGCACAAACGATTGAGACTGACCAAGCATTTAACTGAATTCCCTTCCAGTTCTAAATCTCAAAAGACCCCTGTCAGCCAAGCCTCTGAAATTTACGCCGGGAAGGCGTGTGTTGGGGGCGGGGGAATCCGACACAGAGCACGAAGGGTTCTAGGATTCTTCCACTTTTAACTGAACCGTGAACCTTGTGAGTGTGCAAGTCCATACACCGGAATGAAAGATTTAAAAGTTGCCCACAAACGTGACCATGGCTTGGATTTCCCTAAAAAGGTCTTATTTTTAAGATCCCTCTGGTTTATTGTAGAACTAAAGATCAAACACCCTAAGAAAGTTTTTCTACCTCAGAGACCCGTGACTTTCCTTCCTCCCAACCTCCCAAATAACTCACTTCCTTATTCACGTAAACACAAAAGTTTTTGTGGAACAGTAACCAAAGGCAGCTTGAGATTCTTCACCCTCCCCCCACTGCTTTTTTAAATCCAGACAGTTTAGTGCTTGTGAATTCATGAATTTAGCATTATTTAGGAAATTCTAGTGCGGATTGCCCAGGCACTAAACAAGCATAATCAGGAGATGATAAAACTGCTGAGGAAAGAACTGACTCAAGATCCTCTTCTTCATTATCTTTCCTTAAAAGTGGGAGTTTTGTTTAAAGTTGTTAGTTTTAATGTGTGATGCAATCTAATCTTCCTCGAGGAGGGAAAAACTGGGTCCATCTAGGAGATTTCAAGAGTTTACATATGTAATTGGCATTTTAATTCTCAGAGCCTACTTGAGTGAGGAACAAAGTACTTCTCTGTATTTAAGAATCTGGTTTGATGTTTGCCAGGTAAAAGCTGGGTATAGGGCCTGTGGATGTAGCCCAGTGGTAGTGCAAGTGCTTGAGCCCAAGACCCTGAGCTCAATCCCTTGTACTGATGGGGGAAGGGAAAACTAGATACAGTTCTAGGGACATATATTCGGGTACCATTTCTAATCATTTCCTTTAATGATAGGTTGTGTGTGCATTAACTATCCTTTTACAGACAATATGCAACTTCACAGGGAGGCCAAACCCAAAGGGAATGGCCTAAAACTAAAAGTTAAATGTTAGCAGATTCAAGTCACACAAAAGCTAATGCATGAATAAAATCCTTGTTTACATAGAACCTTTACTTATCATTACATTTAATTTGGCATATGAAACTGCTGTTATGTTTTGCATTTATTTTTGTCAATTAATGTTAGCTGAGGGCTCCATAACCAGGTTTCCTGGGTCAGTAACTCAGTGTCCTAAGGTTATGCTTTAAGGAAATGAATGACGCCAGTTTCTATTTTCTTTACATACCCATTCTGCTTGTACCAGGCGTTCACCGAAATGCTTTTAAACACACTCTTAATTTCTTTCATTGCTAACTCTTACCTGTTCCATGTCCTCCGGCATTTCAGGCATGATTCCAAAATTATTTCGGGAAAACAATCGGAATAGGTCTCAGCAACTGCCTTCTCGGGCTGGCTCTTTGTTTCCTCCGCCTTCAGAAAGAGTAGGCACGCTCAAAACGTGAGGCGCAGCTTCACTAGACCTTTTATATTAGCATTTTGATTTCAATCCCGGAACCTCGTGCAGTTTTCCACAAAGCAGTAAGCTGGCAGCTGATTCCCCGTGGTAGTTTCCAAAATACCCAATGAGAAGTTTCATGTTTCATTGCCAGACAAACTAGAATCCATTATCAAAACCATATGGCAGAAACAGCTATTAAAAAGAAAAAAAAACCCTACAACTTCCTGTCCAGGCTTGATGAAATTTTCTCTCCTAGAAGGAAAGCATAAGCAAGCTTTTGGAAAGCACAGTCCCAGTAAATGATTCCTTTCCTAAAATAGGTTATACCGTCATATCTTACTGTAACAATGTGTTTTGTAAAATTCTCCAAAGCTTTTCCCCGCAGTGATTTTTAATTAATTATTTCAAGGGATAATAAAAAGCACTGGTGGTAACAGCACACGGATGTGTGAGTGCAGCAGGTTATTTCCATTAACATTCTTTGGCCCTCTCTCTTATTATTTAAGAAAATGGTAGGTGAAGTGGCCTTAAATCTAGCCAAGCATTAAGGAGTTCTAGCCAGAAATTCCCAAACTTGAGTGCACCACAAAACCTATACAACAAAATCATTCTCCAGAAGTTAAGCAAAATAATTATATTGTAAAAGTTAAGTTTTGAACAACTGTTTTGGATTATGGCTCTGTGCCAATTTAAAAAGCAACCAAAATTGCCATTTTAACTGGGCTTGAAAAAAATTACTTAAGTCTTTATATTCTGCTCATTTAGAATTTACAGCACATGGCAAACTCTAGGAGGCATTCAGAGTGTCTACATCATAAACTTTTGTTGTTTACATTTTTAAAAATTTTTAAATTCTTATTTAAAAAAAATTTTAAATTTAGTTTTTTAGTTGTAGATGGACACATTATCTTTATTTTATTTGTTTATTTGTATGTGGTGCTGAAGCCAGATTTAAAGTTAGGTAGTCAGTGTAGTTAGGTAAATCAGGTCTAATATGGAGTAAGATCTAAAATGGAGGCTATGTTGAGAATGAATTCAGGGAAATGCAGGACAACTCATGGAATGTTAATGAAGTCCAGGAAAAAGCCCAAGGCCAGAGCCCATCTCAAAGAAGTGTTAATGAACAGCCCCCAGCAAACATGAAGATAACCCATCCCAAAGAAGTGTTAATGAGCAGCCCCCAGCAAACTTAAAGGTAGCCCATCCCAAAGAAGTGTTAATGAACAGCCCCCAGCAAACTTAAAGATAGCCCATCCCAAAGAAGTGTTAATGAACAGCCCCCAGCAAACTTGAAGGTGCTGACTCAGAAGTCCTTCCTGACCAGATTACTTCTTTGGCCCACCTGTGTCCCACCCCTTGGGCCTTCCCACCTACATTCCATCACTGAAAGAAACTATAAAATGGAGAGACAACCGCACTTCCACGGATTCCATCTCTTGGGTCCCCTTCTTCCTCCTGGAGAAGTCTTTTCTGCTGTCCTTTAATAAACTTCTATTTTCTACTCTGCCCTTGCCTGGGTGTGCTTCTCTGGTGTTATGGGGAAGCAAGGACTCGTCGCCGGTCAACAGCGGTAACAGTGCTAGGTAAGTGCTCCACCACTGAGCTACAACCCCAGCCCCTAGTGTTTATATTTAAATATGTATCTTAAAAATTAACTTTGCCAAGGTACAAAGGCTAACCTATCAAGCTTAGAAGAAAATATAGGGGACTATCTTCATATATATATATATATATATATATGAATATCTTTTCTTTTTCCTGTTTCTTTTTTTTTTGGTGGTGATGCTGGGGATCAAATCCAGGGCCTCTCAATATAAGCCATGTCCCCAGTCCTTGTGTGCTTGTCTTATGTCAATTTAAGTCTCAGGTCTAACTGAAAAAGCCTAAAATGTAGAGTCAAAATTTTTCCTTTCATATTAGTGTTTTTAATTTTATCTATTCCATTAGGTGAGAAACAGTATCTCAATATGGTTTTAATTTGAAATTCCTAGATGTTGAGCCTCTTTTTCTGTGTTTGTTTGCTATTCTAATATCTTCCTTAGTGAAGTGTCTTCTGTACATTTTAAAAATTGTTTTTTTCAAATTATTGAGTTGAAAGAATTATTTAAATATTTCTGAATATAAATTTGTATTGGAATTGCTTTTCCTTAGTCTGTAGTTTATTCATTCATTTTCTTTTAATTTAATTAAATTAATTAATTTTGGTACTGGGGATTGAACCCAGAGTTGCTGTACCACTGAGCTACATCCCCAGTCCATTTTATTCTTTGAGACAGGTTCTCTCTAAATTGCTGAGGTTCTTGCTAAGTTTCTTAGGCTGGCCATGCAATCCATAAATATGTTGTATATATATGCATATATATTTAATACACGTTTTTTAAAAAGCATATACATGTATTTAAGTACAAATTTTACATGGTACAGACACTTTGGTAAGGATTGAAATGAGTAGAACGCCTTTGATGAAGAAGCTGGAGAGAATGACCTGCTAAATTCTGATGAATCTTCTTTGCCAGTTAAAGAAGCTTCCCTAAGCCCATGGAAACAGCTTTGCCATGCTTGGTGATAGCATCATACAGCCTGTCCTAAGGGGATTAACTTAATTTTGATTGCCTTTTCCTTCTACAAGATATTACACTAGTCTATTACATCGATGACATTATATGAAATGTTAGTGAGGAATGAACGAGAAATAGGAAGAAGTTTAGAATAAGAGAAAGCACTGCAAGAAGTCCCAACTATCTATCGCACAAGCTACTCTATTGGTCAGAGCCTTGAAGATTGTAGGCAAGCACTCTACCCTGAGCTATATTCCTAGCCGCCTTCTAAAAATCTAACAAAATTTGACTGGTGACTTGGATGACTTTTGATTTAAAGGACTATTCAGTGAGCTGAACTCAAGTAACCTTTGTAACAAGGTAGATGTCTCAATATCCAGCTCCATCCACATTTAGGAACCCAGACTTCCTTGAGTCCCCACCCTATTTTAAGGGATGTTTATGTTAAAGGATATTGTAGATACATAGGGCGTGAGTTGTGCCAGATATGCACTGGTTTCCCATGTCCAGTGTAATGATTAATTTTATGTGTAAACCTGAAAGGATCATGGGGTGCCCAGATATATGGCTAAACATTGTTTCTGGGTGTGTCTGTGTTTCCAGACGAGATTAACACTTGAATTGCTGGATTGAGTAAAGCAGATTCTAAATAAGGTCCAAATAGAAAAGCAGAGGAGGAGAGAATTCATCCCTTCTACCTGTTTGAATTTGCAGCATTGGACTTTTTCTGCCCTTAGATGGAGATTTGCACCATCTTCTCTTCTGGTTCCTAAGCCCTTGAACTTGGACTGAATTGTGTCTGTCTTTTGGGCCTGCAGCCTAAAAATAGCTGATTATGGGTCTTCTCAGTATTCAAAATCATATGAGCCAATTCTTCATAATAAATTACCTTTTCTTTTTATTTCCCACTGGTTCTGTTTCTTTAGAAACCCCTGACTAATATGGATTTTGGTATTTAGAGTGGTTCAAAAGGAACAGAATGTTAAGAATAAATTTTCTGAATTGCTTTTCAGGGATTCTGTAGTTGGCACTCTCATTAAACTTAATAGCCCTCTTTCCAGATGGAATATGTATATAGATGTAATAATCCTCTTTCCAGTAATAAAGACAGTCCATAGCATGGTTTGGCAATAGAGATACATAAAATATTTTCATTGGGTACTCCTAATCAACCACTTATAAAAGGCAAGGAGCTAGGTGACTATTTCAAATGTTTTAGAAAACTGTTGGGTAAAATGAGGTAGACTGATTGTTCCTAATATCACTTGATAAAGTGATGCAAACAAAGGATGAGTTCAGGAATTCCAGTTTTTAGCTCAAGTGACCAAACATGATCTACAAGTGTTTGTGTGCCCTTATGGAGACTTAATCTAGCGTCACTGCACAGCTCAGGCTGATGAAAATTAAACACAGAATCTCATCTTCCCACTGGCTGACTTGCAGCTGAAGTTGAAATCCCAACTTTTCAGGATGTCTATTATTAAACTGAGGGCACCGATTGGGAAAGAATGGAATCCTTTAAGTTGTGATAACACATGAAAAGACCTCCATGAAACTGGAAATACAAGAACAACTAAATTCTGGTAAGTCTTCTTTGCCAGTAGAAGAGGCTTCCCTAAGCCCAGTGGAAGCAGCATCCCTGTGTTTGGTTATAATACCCTCCAACCTTGCCTGAGGGAATTAACCTCATATTGTCTGTGAAAATTATAATGGCCTCCCCTCCCACCTCCCAGCCAGTTGCCAAGGTAGACAATGCTGATTCTTTGAAGGACTTATCCTCATCACCCATCTTTGGGATAAATAGACCTATAACTAGACTCAAGCCTCATAGGCTCCCTAAGATAAGGAAATGTTACCCATGACAAGGTGCATAATACTCCAAAAGAAATTACCTGAGTTTTCTCATTTATATGAAAAGAAATCTGGGAAAATGTGTGGGGAAGGATACTAAGGATGTGAATAAATGATGGGAGAAACATAAAGTTGGATCCAGTCATATTGCTGCTTGGGAATTTAGGAGTTTACAGTTTGGATAGGTGAACCATGAAGAAAAAATGGCCTACTGTTATAGTTTGGAAATGAGGTGGCCCCCAAAAGCTCATGTTTGAGACAATGCAGGAAGTTTCAGAGGAGAAATGATTGGATTGTGAGGGTCTTAACCTCATCAGTGAATTAATCCCTGATGAGATTGAGTGGTAACTAGAGGCAGGTTGGGTGTGGCTGGAGGAAGTGGTTAATTGGGGGGGCACGGCTATGGGGTACATATTTTGTATCTGGAGCTGGAGTCTCTCTTTGCTTCTTGATTGCCATGATGTGAGCTGCTTTCCTCCGCCACCCTCTGCCGTCATGATGTTCAGCCTCACCTGGAGCCCCAAGTAATGGAGCTGGCCCTCTCTGGACTAAGACATCTGAAACCATGAGCCCTCAAATAAACTTTTCCTCTCCTACAGTTGTACTGGTCAGATCCTTTAGTCACAACAGTGAAAAAGCTGACTAAGACACCCATAGTGAGCAAACTGGAAAGCTAGTCCTGCCTTGATTTAATGTAGAGGAAGGGATTGAAGGTCTTAGGAAGATTGGAATGTTAAGACTTGTCTCTTAAGACCTATTCATTCACACTAGGAGGTTGAGAAGAAGTATCTTTTCAACAATAGTGTGAGAGATAAGTATTTGTCAGCTTTTCATCATTTTGACAAAATACCTTGGAAAATCATGTTAAAGGAGGACATTTATTTTGGCCCAGTTTCAGAAATTTCATTTGGTGTTGCTTGGTCCTGTTGCTTTAGGTCCATGATGAGGCAGAACACCATGGCTGGCAGCATGTGGCAAAACATATGTTCACTTCATGGTGGCCAGGAAACAAAGAAAGAGGAAGGGTCTAGGTCCCAATATCTCCTTCAAGGGCCTACCCCTATGGCATAACTTCTTTCACTAGGCTCTGCCTCAAATATTTCTACCACCTCTCCTCGGCGCCACCAGCAGGTAAGCAAGTCTTCAACAAGTGGTCTCTGGGGGACATTTAAGATCCAAATAGTAACAGTATCCCGGTAGGTATTCTTTTCAGAGCTTCCTGGTCAATCTTTGTAGGCTAGACCTCACACTGTGATAACTGTAGTTACTGATATGGGAAATTTAAATGAAAGGGGAATAATAGATCCCAGGGTAGTGGGGCAAAGTGATTGGGGGAAAAAATCACTGAAGTTAATGTGGCATAGTTTTCAAAATAGACATCAGAACCAGAGGAGTAATAAGAATAGTCTGCTTGCCTAGACCAATGGCTTTGGTGATCATGGTTTTCCTGTGAGTGAAATAGACAGGAAGTCTATTAACTTCTTACCTAATATGTATAAGCACAAAAGTTCTAGGTCAAGTGAACAAAAACCTAACTTGAATCATAATGATGAAAGAATCTTAGACCCTGAATTAATTCCCAGACTTAGTTAGTTTACAGAAGTCCTTGAGCGAAGCAGAGGCTGGGTCCTTTAAGGAAGGATTTTAGTACATTACTAAGAATTTAGTGTTAAGTGTCTCCCAGTCTTTCCCAAAGGTACCTACAGCCTTTTGACAGGGTTACTATACAAGGTAAAAGACAATAATCAACTTTTGTGGAATACTGGATACTGGCATTGTACTGACACAAATTTCAACAGACTCAAAATGTTAATGTGGCCCACCAAGTGTTGGAACAGTGTCTATGCAGGCCCATCTCCCAGTGTATCCTGTGGCTATTTCTCTTGGTCTAGAATACATACTCAACAGATGGCAAAATCCCCATATTGATTCTCTAACCTGTGAAGTGTAAGCAACTATGGTGGGAAGGCTAAGTAGAAGCCACTAGGACTTATTATCTATTAAACCAAGAGCATTATAGATGCTCTTCAACTTAAGATGGGATTATATCCTGATAAACTCATCCTAAATTGAAAATATCATAAAGTGAAATATGCATTTAATATACTTAACATGCTAGACATCATAACTTAGACTTACCTACCTTAATGGGCTCACAATAGCTTACGGTTGGGCAAAATAATTTAACACAAAGCCTACTTTATAATGAAAGTGTTGAATATCTCACATAATCTATTAGCTTAACAATGGGGATATCTCTGAGGAATGTGTCATTATGCAATTTCATCATTATGCAAACATTAGAGTGTGCTTATACAAACCTAGATGGTAAAGATCAATCACTTGATGTATCCTTTTGAAACAATCCAGAGACATGGTAAACATGAGAAATGTAAAGCTTCTGCCACCCTAACATGGTTGCAACTGTATTATTATTATTATTATTTCTGTGGTGCTGGGGATTGAACCCAGGGCCTTGTGTATACGAGGCAAGCACTCTACCAACTGAGCTATATCCCTAGCTCTGCAACTGTGTTTTTTATAAGTAGGAGTATACTCTTACTTTTTTTTTTTTTTTTTTTTTTTTAAAGAGAGAGAGAGAGAGAGAGAGAGAGAATTTTTAACATTTATTAGTTTTCGGCGGTCACAACATCTTTGTTTGTATGTGGTGCTGAGGATCTAACCCGGGCCACACGCACGCCAGGCGAGCACGCTACCGCTTGAGCCACATCCCCAGCCCCGGGTATACTCTTAAAGTATTTTTACAGTCATCTGTTATTCAATGTTATACATAAGGAATGTGTAATGACTGGCACATGTTTCACATGACTGGCAGTGCAGGAGCTTTACCATGAACACATAATGTTCTGTGCTATTATGTTATGATTCCTGTAATGTCACTAGATAATCAGAAATTTTTCTGATTATCTAGTGACATTATAGGATGTATGATGGAACAACATATATGCATTCTGTCAATGACTAAAACATTGTTATGCTGAGTATGACTGTACAGTAATAAAAACAGAATGGTTGTATATGGTACAGGAGACAGCGATTGGCATTTTGTAGACATAAGGTATGAAAACACAAAACACAATTGCCAAAATGCTGGAAACACACTAGAGTATTGGTTGTTTTCCCTCCTTATCATGTGGAATATGGAGAGCTGTGGCTGGCTACTACTGCTCAGCATGCAAGAGAGTATTATAACCCATAGCTCTGGCCTGGGAGGATCAAAATTCAAAAGCTGAAGTGCTGTTTCTATTTAACGTGTGCCGCTTTGGCAAAATTGTACATTTGAAATAATTGTAAACCAAGGATCATTAGTACTAAATTCTTAAGGGTCTTGAAGAGATCAATGCTATAAGTTCTCAAAGGATGCAGGGGTGGTGATCCTTACCACATCCCTATTCAACTCACCTATTTAATCAGTGCAGAAGACAGATGGAATTTGGAGAATGATTGGATAATCCTAAGTTTAACTAGGGGATGGCTCCCATTGCAGTTGCAGTACCAAAAGTGTTTTCATTGTTTGAACAAATTAATGCAGTTCTTGGTTTCTAGTACCTAACTACTGATCTGACAAATTTCTTTTTCTTCATCTTTATTTACAAAGCTGAGCAGAAGCATTTTGCTTTCAGCTGGTAAGGCCTAACTCAGAAGTATATAAAAATTATCCACCCTATGTCATAATTTAGTACACAGAAATATTAATTAATTTCTCCTTCCACAAGGTATTACATTGGTCCACTACATAGATATTAGGCTGACTGGACTTATTGACTCAGAAGTAATTTAATCTTATGAGTAAGACATTTGCATGCCAGAATATAATCTGGCAAAAATTCAAGGACCTCAGTAAAATTTCTAGGGGTCTGGTGATATATGTTGAGATATCACTTCTAAGGTGAAGGGAATGTGGTTGCATCTGCCCCTTCCCATAACCACAAAAGAGGTACACCACCTAGTGGGCCTCTTTGAATTTTGGAAGAAATGTATTCTTTATTTGGGTGTGTTACTGTGGTCGATACTGAGTGACCTGAAAAACTGCTAGTTTTGAGTAGGGCCCAGAACAGAATAGGAGGAAGGTCTGTAATAGGTCCAGACTATTGCTCAAGCTTCTCAGCTGCTCAGGCTACATAATCTGTCAGATCTAATGACACTTGAAATGTCACTTGCAGATAGGGATGTTCTTTGGAGCTCATAGTAGATCTCTATAGGTAAATCAAGGGGTATATCCTTTGTGGAGCAAAGACCTTTGTAAATAAGTACACTCCTTTTGAGAAACAGCTCATGGCCTGCTGTTTAGGCCTTAGTGGAAATATAACACTTGTCCACAGGCCACCAGTTATCATGTAACCTGAGCTACTAATTGTGAACTGGATGTTATCTGATCCAAGCCATAAAGTTGGATGTAAATAGCAGCACCCCATCATTAAATGAAACTGGTATATAGGTGATAGGGCCCAAACAGGCCACAAAAGTACAAGTTACATGAAGAATTAGCCCATATGCCCACTACTGCCTTTTCTTTGCCGTTCTGTACCTGTGACCTTGTAGGAGTTTCCTATAATCAGTTGATAGAGGAGAAGACTTGTGCTTTTTTTGTAGATGGTTCGATATGATATGCAGCCACTACCCTCTACAGTGGAGAGCTGTAACACTGTGGCCATTTTCTGGGACATTTGGGTATGACAGTGGTGAAGGGAAACCCTTCCAGTAAGCAGAACTTCCAGCAGTGCACCTGTGTGTTTACTTTGCTGTTACTTCAGCTTGACTAAAAGCAGTCTTAAACCATTTGATTTTATTGGACAATTTTTCTAATTTCTGTTTTATTCTAAACCTATTTCAAATAATCACAGATTAAAATTCAACCATGTATTAAGGTTTGACAAAATAATTTATTAAGAAAAACTATTCTGTGATTGTCTGTTAGTCCATCAACATTACAAAAATGGTGTTTTACAATCACACAATTGTGCAAATCAGATATAGCAGAGGGAGAATTACCACTTTCTAAAGAGTATCATTTGTGATTACTGGGAACAAGGGCCAGTATCGTGGTGGTGGGGGGAACAAAGAAAATAAATATATCTTAAAGAAGAATTAATGTAGCTTCATAAAATGAAAATTTAATAACTGAGTAAATTTACTCTGTGATTTTATTTCATATTACACAAATACTAAACAAAGTTTCAGTAGATATACAAATCAAGTTCTCTAAAGAGGTTACTTGCAAAGTTTCTAAGATTTTTAGCATATCTAATAATTATTCGAAGAATTTGTTAAAAGTGCAGGTTTATAAGCCTAATTACAAATTAAGATAGAGTCTAGGAATCTGTAAATTATTAAATAACTCAGTGACTTTGATAAACGATAATGAGGTTACTAGGAGTTAAGTCTGTCCTTATTTCATGTTTGAATTGGACAAATGGATGGATGATGAGTAGGTCAGAATAGACATTATTAGTAAATCAAAGCAGATGCAAGAATGAGCAAAATGTATTTAAGCCTTTCTAATCCTTTTCAGATTAGAAAAGACTCCAGAATCAAGCTAAAATAATCTGATAATCAGAAACTTGAAACTGAGGTTACAGAATAGGGGAATAATAATCTGAATGGTCATTTTTAAAGAGATGCTAATTTGATGGTGTGTACTGAAAACCAAAAAGCCAATTAGAATGTTTAGAATTAAATAATAAAGTATAAGGAGTTACTTTACAATAGAAAATGTCATCAGAAATTTTGGTTAAAAAAAAAAAAAAGTTGAACTCCCTCCTAACTGAAAAAAGTTGAACTTCCTTTACATATCTGAGGATAGGAAGCTCAAATGCTCAAATTCACATTAAATATAACATTATAAGACACCCATTGTAAACATAATAATAACATCAACAATAATAGCAGTAAGTATAAAATAATCTTCAACAGGTTTTTCAGACATTTACTTGCATGATTCTTGACACTGCACAGGAGTTCAGTAGCAGTTTGAATTGCCTAGGAAGATTATTAAGAAGTATTATTATTTTTTTAAATTAAAACAAATTTCATCAAGTGTTATAAATTAAAAAGAGCCTACTTATGTTCTAGAAGGCAGATGGAACAATATTTATACTCTGCAGCTTAATTTTGTTTATAGTTCTTTATATACTATTTAACCTACTTGGATTTATAGTGAAAGACACAAAGATTCAGCCAAAGGAGAAAATTTGCTTCTGCAAAACTACAAATTAGAAAATTATTATTAAAGGCCTAAGAGACATTTAGGTTAAAATGTAAATGTTTTATACAGGGAATAAAAAATTTGGCAGGGAGAATATAGAAGCAAAAAAGTAAAACAAGGCTTCAAGGAAGATCTAATTTTAAAGGGGCTTAAAGAATAAACAGGATCTAGATATACAGAAAGAGTATGACAGAAGGAAAAAAAGCATTATATGAATCAATCTTAGGAAGAATTTCTTATCTATAAAGATATCAACAAATTTCCACAGTTCATAAAAAAAGGTAAGTTGCTAAATGCTGTGAAAGCAAATCCAAAGGAAGAGGACAGTTCTATACATGTACTCATTTCTTACCTTCTTTTAATGGAGTTTTGAGGGCAAAATTTTCTTTACTTTCGTGATGAAAGGCCTTTGAAGGATCAAAGTGTTTGATACCCAGAACTTTATTCAATTCCTCCTGAAGTTTTCTCTCATTTTGTTTCTTTTTAGCAAGCTGAGATCGGAGTTTTGACACCTCCTACATGAGAAAAGTATAGAGAATAAACAATTATTAAAGATCATGTAGGTAGAAATGTATTATTACCAACGTTGCAGGCAAACTGGGCAAAAATCACTATTACACTTTAAAAATGAATTACAAAATGCCTTTGAACAGCTATGCAAGTGAGATAGACTTTTAAGTCTTTTTGTTTCTCTGTAAGTACAAAGTTATTTTTTTAATAAAAGTTCTACTCAAAAGAAATTGCAGAAATCAACTACTGGCATGATACCATAACAAGCTCTGCTAACCTACTTTCTAGTGAAAAAATTTATAAAAAGGCAATCAATTAAGGCCTCTGAAAAATGGCTACAAAGGCAAAATACTAAATGAAGAAACATTTATTCAAAAAGATCCACAAAAAAATCTGTAGGAAGCCTGAAAGTCTGGGGAATTTCAACCCCAACTGCTCTAGCCACATAATCCTTCCTTCCCTCCCAACTTCCAGAGACTTCTTGCCAGCAAGATCAAGGCATCAGACTTTCTCATCTTGCCCAAAGCTTCTATTGCTGTAGTTATATCCTGTGCAAATGCAGCTGAGGGTGGAAAATCCCTTCTTCTGCTCAGCCTCACCTATGGTACAAGAGTTTGACTAGGACACAGTATGTTGAAAATACTGTGACCCTGATCACCCTTGCTCAGGCACAATTTCATGCCAGAAAAGGCAAGCTGAGAAACTTTCCTTGTAAGATCTCAGCTCTAAGGGCAGATGTAAAATTCAAAAAACCTCCCACTATCCCCAATTTCAGTTCTAGAATTATAGCTCAGATATTGTCTGAAGGAAAAATACACCATAAAATAGCTCCTAATTTCTTTCCAGGGGAAGTGATTTCATTTGGAAGAGATTTCACATGCAGAGATGAAGCCTAAGTGTGCTCTAAAGAGCAGAGGTGGTTGTGGTGAAAAGGAACTGGGAGAAGATTAGGGGTAGTCAAAATTGTAAGTGGCTAATTTTGTAGGACAGAAATGGGGAATAAAACAGCTTGGATGAGCCTTTCCAGAACCAGAATAAATACCACACAGTACTCTCATATATCACTCCTACAAATGAACCAGAATTTGATTGGATTAATATATTTTTTTTTAAAAGAGAGTGAGAGAGGGGGAGGAAGAGAGAGAGAGAGAATTTTTTTTTAATATTTATTTTTTAGTTATCGGCGGTCACAACATCTTTGTTTGTATGTGGTGCTGAGGATCGAACCCCGGGCCGCATGCATGCCAGGCGAGCGCGCTACCGCTTAAGCCACATCCCCAGGCCCTGATTGGATTAATATTGTAGGCAATTTGTATGCCTTAGAACACTACTGAAAACAGCCATGAACCAGCAACTAGTAGAGTTATCAGTCATGTGTGTCAGTAAAAGACAGGAAGATAGCACTACCAAAGCAAGACTTACGCCAGAGTAACTAAGCATACCCAAACTATACCTCCCTGAATAGCAACATCAGAGGTACAACAGTGTTGGGAGGCAAGGTTGTCATGTTTGGCAGTATTCACCCTAGATCAACATTATTAGACAAGTGAAAACTACAAGGCAGGTATTAATTTATACACACTAGAATGGCTAGAATCAAAATGTTAGGTGATATCAAATAATGGTGAGCATATGGAGAAAATGAAACCCTATATTGCTGATAGAAAGTAAAATGGTATAGCCCCTTTAGAAAACAGTTCTTTAAATGATTAAACAGAGCTACCATAAAACCCACCAATTTCACTCTTGGGCATATAACCCAGAAAAATAAAAATACATGTCTATATAAAAACTTGGATTTTTTTTTAGGGGGAGTATATTGGGGATTGAATGCCAGCGTGCTTTACCACTGAGCTACATACCCAGTCCTTTTTTTTGAGACAGGGTATTGCCAAGTTCCTGAGGCTATCCTCAAACTTGGGATCCTTCTGTATTAGCCTCCCCAGTTGCTGGGATTACTGGCTACTGCCCCTGGAGAAAAAACTTGTATGGAAATGATTACAGTACGATTATTATAATAGCCAAAAGGCAGAAAAAACTCCAAATGGCCATTAACTGATGAATACATAAATGTTTATTCACACAATGAATTATTATTAGTCCATAAAAAATGAATGAAGTACCAAAACATTCTACAACATGGATGAATCTTAAAAATATTATGCTGCTTGAAAGAAGACAGTCAAAAAGACTACCTATTATTTGAGGCAATCAATTAGTAGTCGCTTAAGGTTGAGGCTGGGATAGAATGAGGAGATAAGAGGGTAATGGTAAAAAGAACAGGATTTTATTTTGAGGTGATAAAAAGTGATCTATAATTGTGATGCTGCTGCACACATCTGTGAATATACTAAAAACCACAAATTGTGTATTTTAAGTGGGGGAATTATATGGGATATGAATTATATCTCAGTAAGCCTATTAAAAATTTAAGCATCTTGGGCCAGGGGTGTGGCTCAATGGTAGAGCACTTGCCTAGCATGCGTGAGGCACTGGGTTCCATCCCCGGCACCACATAAAAATAAAACAATTAAAATAAAGGGTATTATGTTCATCTACAACTTAAAAAAAAATTAAGTATACAAGTGTTTTTGAACATTGTTTGCTTTTATGGTATTTACATCAAGGAATTTGCTATTTTGCATACAGAAATGGATGTGTAAAGCTTTATACATTCTTCCAACTACACCAGTAATTTTAAATGTATTAAACCATAGCTGGAAAACCTGAGAACACTGAATATCCACCTCGTAAACACTAAAATAAATCCATTAATTCCTCTGAATTTTCTCTGTAAACTGTTATTTTTTTTTCTGAAATAGAAGACTTTCATCATACTTAAATATTATTAATAAGATATTAAGCCTTTAACTTGAATACTAAATAAAACTAAATGCTATTAATAAAACTAAATGCTATTAATAAAACTAAATGCTATTTTACAAACCGATTTCAGTTGGCTATTTTCATCTTTCAATTTCACAACATGCTTGATTTTTTGCTTCAGATTCTGATGACCCAATAATTCCGCATATGAATCTCTTATTTTATTTAGCTGCTCCTGAGTTGCACCATGTTCACTCAACAAAGCCTGTTTCTCTGCTTCAAATGCATCCAGTTGAAGCTAGAAAAGATTTTTTAAATGAAATAAAGACTTAAAATTATTAAATTTTACAGGTTTCATACAGAGCATAAAAAACTAAACCCCAAACCAAACCAAACCACAGTATGCTTACCTATTTTCAAGGATCTCAACAGATTTTCTGATAAATCTTTTAAATTTTTTAGTTTTCATTTTAAATATCATTAAGACAGAGGAAAAGAAACAAGAAAACCAACTAGATCTATCTGATACAGATAGATCTCAAGTTATAACCAATGTGTTTCTACTGTATTTAAGTGCCAAACTTAGCATTTATCCATTTCTTCTCTTAAAATGATACTATTTGAGCTTGATGCAGTGTTGCTTGCCTGTAAAGCCAGTGGCTCGGGAGGCTGAGGCAGGAGGATCATGAGTTCAAAGCCAGCATCAGCAACAGGGAGGTGCTAAACAACTCAGTGAGACCCTGTCTCTAAATAAAATACAAAATAGGGCTGGAGATGTGGTTCAGTGGTCAAGTGCCCCTGAGTTCAATTCCTGGTACCCCCACCCCCCAAAAAGATAGTATTTGAGATAGATCATAACAAAATGCATATCACAAAGTAACATAGATTAATCATCGAAAGTTTATTATCAGGACAGCCTTCTGATTGAACTCTGGGGTACTTGTCCACTGAGCCACATCCCCAGCCCTACTTTTGTACTTTTTAAGTTAGAGACAGGGTCTCAACTGAGTTATTTAGTGCCTCGCTGTTGCTGAGTCTGGCTCTGAACTCTTGATTCTCCTGCCTCAGCCTCCTGAGCCACAGGGATTATAGCATACGCTACTGTGCCTGGCTAGAAAGCAACTTTTAACCTGTAAAGAGTATATTAAAAACTTATGGGGGCTGGGGTTATGGCTCAATAGTACAGTACTTGCCTAGCACGTGTGAGGCACTGGGTTCGATTCTCAACACCACATATAAACACATAAATGAATAAAGGTGAATCAATAATAAAAAAGACAAGGGCATGAAAATTTAAGTCTGGTAAAATTTTAAATTATATTTCAATAAAGGTGGACAAATTTTATGCATAATCCATTTTATAAATTTTTAATTGGAACTTAAAATAAACACATATAAGTTTAATTCTAAGAGACAAACCTGAAAAGGTTTTGTTTTCTTATACAGTTCTTCATAAAGGAGACGCCATTTATTAACTTCCTCAGTTAATTCTGCCACTGTGTTTTCTTTCCCAACTTTTCTATATGGGAAAATTAAATTAAGAAAACATTAATTATAAAAATTAATTACGAATTAGAAAAAATAACCATTCATGGTACTCACTTTCCCATTCTAACTTACCTTAATTCTTCCTCTTCCAGTTGCTTCTTAAAGTCTTCATCTTGTTGTTTGAGTTGGTTCTGCAAATCAGTTATCTTTTTAAGAGAAGAAACTGTCATTTCTTTAATTTCTACTTCTTTCAGTGCTGATTTGTTCTGTAGATCTACAAGCATCCTTTGAATTAGAGAGAAAAGTCACTAAATATTTTAGACATTGATTTTTCTTTCACTTCTTGCTTTTTAAAATCAAACTAAAATACCCCAAATAACTCAAGTATCTTAATTTTATGGATTTAAAAAAAAATTTATAATTTAAGATGACCAAAAGCAAGCCATGGGACAATTCCCTGCACCACTTAGTAGCTGGATTTTGACAATATTAAGAAGTTTTAATGGTTCTAAGATATTAGTGTGAGCAAGCAGCTTATTCATACCTTGCATATTCTTGATTTGTGCTTTCAGTTGTCAGTATCTGATGTTGAACATCCTCTGCTCTTTTTTCAGCCTTGGCCACTTTTTCCTGTAGTGATGAGTTCTCCAGTCTAAGATCTTCTAGCTCACTAATTATTAATGCTTTATAGCTTATTAAAAAGAAAAACAAAGTTAAAGTATTTTTCTAACTACTATGAAAATGACAAATAGAGTGAATCAGTTTATATTTTACATACTCTTCAGCAAAGTTAACAAAACTTTATAATATACTCCTGCACTTACCCAGGTAGGAATTCAGGCTTCTAAGGTAAGTGTTATGAAGGGAATATACAAAGCACTTTAAGTTGGTAAAATAGGGGAACCTACATTTTGGTTGGTGATTCAGAAAAGGCCTTTCTAAGAAATTTAGAATTAAGCTGAGACATGATGTGTAAGGAGGCATTAGCTAGGCAGTTAGGGGAAAGTATTTCAGAGGATAAAGCTGATATGAAAGTGAGGTAGAACAAAGTCCACTAAGGGGTCAGAATGGAATCTAATGAATAAGAGAGGCAGAAACAGAAGCCAGAGGCATGAAGCCAATCAGGGGCACAATGGGTTTACCTAAAGAATAAGGGAGAACCATTAATTTGTATGTAGATTACTCCAGAATGTGAAGGATGGATCCTGAAAATTGGAGGATGGAAAACCAGGAGATCAGAAGGAAGACAATTATTTATCATCCCAGGTGAGCAATTACGGAGGCTTAAACTAAGGTGTTAACAATGGAAAGATGGGAGATCTCTTTTGTAGGCAGAACAGAAAAACTAAAGAGATTAATTGGATGTTGGTGGAAAGGGAAAGAAAAACAAGTCTAGGATTTATGGGGTGAAAGGCTGGAAGATGAAGATGTTATTGCTTGCAATTAAAAAAAAACATGATAAAACAATGAGAGAATAGAGGCAGAAAGAGAAAGAAGACCAATAATTATTTGATGCAGGTTATTATCAGGCAATAATAAAATATCTACTTCAATATATCAAGTACACAGAGATGTATGATATGGAGCTGAAAAGATAAGTGTGTTTGAAGAAAGAAATTTTCATGTCATTAGCATACTAATAATATAGAATGAATTAAGACTTCCTGAAGCACTATTTTTTTAAAAAGTTTTTTTTATAGTTGTACATAGACAGAATGCCTTTATTTTATTTGTTTACTTTTATGTGGTGCTTAGGATTGAACCCAGTGTCTCACACCAGCTAGGCAAGTGCTCTGCCACTAAGCTATAGTCCCTCCCCTGAAGCACTATTTTTAAGCCAGTCCCCCCCCCCACCCCC
>NW_025999869.1:10827742-10841150 GCF_001458135.2 Marmota marmota marmota
GCCCCCCAGTGTCTCATTAAGTCACCAGGCTGGCCTCAAACTTGTCCTCCTACTGTCTTAGTCTCCCATGTTGCTCTAAAGCACTATTTTTTAAACCACTGAGAATAAAAATTCCTTTAGAGGACACTGTGATTGTGTTATTTACATATATGTTCTGATATATAAAAGTTTTTAGTGAAATATATAAAAATATATATTATTTATCTACATGTTTACCAGAATGTTTCATATAGAGGAATACATCACTAGGAAGGAAGTAGTATTCAATGAATAGGTAGTAGGCAACTATTTCTCCATAGGGACAAACAAAAAGAAATTTAATCTTCGTAACATTGTACACACAGTAATCAGTTGTAGGCAAAAAAATGAAAGTAAAACTTGAAACTTTAAGAAGAAAAATAGGTAAATATCTTCATGTTGCTGGGATAGAAAGAAGTTCTTATAAAATTTATAAATTTAAAAGAATAATTAAAATTTCCAAATTTAAAATCAAGAATTTCCACCCATCATAAGAAACCATGAAGAAAATGCAGACAGGCTACACTGTGGAAGAAAATATTTACAACTCATAGTGCTGATGAATTATCTACAATACAAAGTCATTTTACATTAGCATAGTGGCAAAATTTTAAAAGTACAGCAGCTTTGGTGAGAAAGTAGAACACTGGGTATATTCTTACCCTCACTTTAGAAAATGATTGGTATTAAATTTTAAAAATTATCATTTACACACAAGGATTCTTATACTTGTATACTAGGAGACGCTAAGATAATTTTCATTAAATATATCACCAATAATAACCAAAACATAAATAAATAAATTTAAAAAAGGAAACAACCCAAATGTGCAAAGTAAGAATGCACAAAAAAATTGTGGTATGTTCATACTTAGATATTCACAGCATGACCATGAACAAACTATATTCTCATGAAACAATATAATTCTGTTCTAGAAATACATAAGGCAGAGTGAAAAAGCAAGTCAAGTCATAGGAAATGGCATATGGTATGATGACAATTTCTGTTGATGCTAAGAGTATAATTAGATAAGTGATATTTGTATGGGTATACATGTTATAAAACTATAATGCATGGGGAAAAAGGTGAGAAAATACTAAATGGAGGCTTTGAGACAGTGTTACCTGTTCAGAAATGGCATAGAGATGAAACTCATACAACCAAGTTGTTGAATATCATTATACTTAATGGTTGTCTTTCATGGGTTCACATGTATTGATTTTATACTTTATGCTTTATTATTCATGTATATTCTTTTGTGTCTAATATATATATTAAAGTGGCAGAAACCTCCTCCCCAAATGGTCTAAACTATGATAAACAAAAATATTAATACACTGTTATATTTTGCAATTAAACTTCTTTTATTTAAAGGAAAAATAGCAAGAGGTAAAGAAGTAGATATAATACGCAGACAGATAAGCTTCTATTAAGAAGATGGACTGGGAATAGGAATATAATTTTAGGTTAAGACATGTTAGAAATGATTTGTATTGGACATGTACAAGAAGCAAGGAAGGGTCAAGGAGATTTTTTTTTTTAAATCATGCATTTTAAAGATGACTGCACATTAACATTAATTCATATTGATGGGGAAAATTCCAGTAGAAAGGTTGAAAATTTTGAGAAACAAGGATCAAATATATAGTGATGTCACTGAAGGTTAAAAGATAGAAATAATCTAGTAGGTAAGAAGACAGTATGACTTTATAGCCATGTGGGTGTTTTTTAAGTTTGATGAGGACATAAAAGTTTTTGAATTTAAGCAAACAATATCAGGGAAGAAAATAGAAGTGTCAAAAGTTCAAGAATGCATGAAATTAAAACTAGATAGTGGGAGTTGAACATTTCTGAATAAATATAGTGACCAATTTATGGCAAGTCTTTATGGTATGGAAAGTAATAACCAAGTGTCATAGAACATGCCTATAATTACAGTAACTTGGGAGACTGGGAAACTGAGACAAGAGGATTACAAGTTCCCAGACCAGCAAGTTAGTGAAACTGTCTCAAGATAACAAAAAGGGCTGGGGATATAGCTCAGTGATAGAGCACTGTTGAGTTGAATCCCAAGGACCACAAAACAAAACAACAACAAAAATAATTTAAAGTAGTACCAGCCATCCTTTGTGTGATTACTTTGTTCACAGATTTCTGTAGATAAACACTTCTCCCTGCTCACATTATATTTGAGAGTAAAGGCTCCTAAGAAAAATACCTTTCAAATTGAGCAGTAACATCTCCAAGGTTTTGCACTGTACTATTATACCTTTCCTGCAAAATTAGGGTGGCCTGCATGTGAGCAGCATCATTTTTCTCCATTTCAGCTTCCTTCCTAAGAAAAAGAAAAATTTAGAAGATAAAACGCTAACAACAGATCATTAAGAAAGAGAATACATAGGAAATGTGAATCATACAACTCCTATCAGGACCTGCATTAGTTTAGAGTTTATGGCCTAATTCTCATATTTTTATTTACTGTACTAAGAGTACCGGCTTCATCTTATTTCTTCTGCTCTTATTTTACTCTTTTTCATCCAAATTTATGCATTACTAAATTCCTTTTTTCATGTCATATGCATTTAAGTGGGTGTTTAAAATTTTGGGGACAGGAGGTAAGTAAAAGCCCTAATGCAGAATCTTAACAACAAAAGCCCAAAATTACAAGTTAAAAAGTACCCAGATTTACTCAAGTTTCATTCTCTGCACTTAGACACTAATGCTAAATATAGTTAAACACTTCTTTTTAAAAGTTCTTTTGGAAAAAGAGTTATAAGATTCTGTGGATTATTCTGATTATATGATTAATCCACATAATTGTTATAAAAAATTCAACACTTAAATGGATTATTTTATATTGACAAAATAAATTAAGTCATCTTTATATATTATAAATCACAGAATTTTTTGAAATATTCATGATAGATTATCAAAATGGTGAAAAAGTTTTTACATAGTTATCTGAGCTTACGAGAAACCTTTTAAAGAATATACAAAAGTAAAACTGTAATAAGCATTGTGTACTTACAAACTAGGTAGGACACTGAAATAAGATAAATAGTTAATCAGGTTCATTAAGCAATGAGTTTAGATTTTTAAAATATACACATCACAGCAAAAGCTATCAAATGTTACTAAAGGGTTTGTAATAAAAACATTTTCTTCATTATCCTTTAGAGAAATTACTTTCAATCCTTAGTTGATATTTTCCTAAGCCTGAAATTTCTAGTCTAGGAGAGACCCTAGAGATCATCTTATAATTAAATTTTTTTATTTTATAGAAAATGACAGAAACTAATGATGTTTTGCTCAGAATCAGACAGTTAGTTAACAGATGCAGTAATAAAATTCTTATGTCTTGAATGCTACACCAGAGTTCTTTGTCTTTAGGATAAATGTCTCAACTATCCTCTGTGAAATTGATATCTACTCAGTTTCTTAAGGTTCCTGTTCTTTAAGACTGGGAGCAGTACAGAACAATCCCCCTATTTATACTTTTGTACTGTTTCCAAAAAAACAGGTATAAACTCTTAAGTGTTCTTTGCCATCACCAATCACAAAAAAATAGAAAAGAGACTAATAACAAAAAAAATCCAACAAGAAAAAGTGGGAGATTTACTATAATAATATAGGTTCATATCTAATCCATGGTTCCTTACTAATAAAATGTTTTAGTGATGAGTTCCCAAGGATTTGCAATTCAAATTCAAGAATCAAAATGGATATTTTAATATAAATACATAAAGTGGTGAAAGAGGTATAATATAATGAAAGGAATATAAAATTAGAGTCAAAAACCAAAATGAGATCTCAGATTTTCTACTTTGATAAATTTCTTATTTTTTAATGTTTTCCATTTCTGGTGTTTTTTCCCCATTTTGTTTTTTGATTGCTGCCTCATGAAATGTAATGAAAAGTACAACTTATACTATGTAAATTGATGTACACATAGATAAAAAAATGCAATCCATTTTATTATTAAAGGGTAGAGTTATTAGTTTTTTTTCCCCTAAATTCATCACTGTAAAGCTGATGTACAGTGACTTTTAGAATACATAAGAGTAGTAAAATAGCACAAAGCTTCTGTCATTTGTTAACTAAAACTACTTCTGGCTTTAAAAATTTAAGAAGGGACAATACTTTTTATTTTAGCTGTCATATTGGCTTGCACAGACATTCTTTGCATGTATAGACTTTGTCTATTCCTTCTTGAAAAGTAATTTCAATCTCACATATTCACAATTGAGGTGAGAATCTTAAAAAAATAAACCAGGAAATAATTTTAAACATCTCAAATCATATATAAATAAGAGGTACACTATTAATACGAACTCTTTCAACTGTTCTTCTAGGAGTTTTAGTTCTTCTGCTGTAGTTTTTGTTTCCTCTTCCAACTGTTTGACCAGTCTTTCAGTTTGTTCTTCCTTTTGCTGAACTAGATCTAGTTCTTCCAGTGCAAGTTTTAATTCTTCCTTAAAAAGAGTTCTTTCTTTAATCATTTCTTCTTGATAAAAAAATAGCTTCTGCTGAAGACTAGAAGATAATTCCTATATCCAAAAAGATAACCAACAAAATAATTTGAAATGGCATTCTTAGGTTTTATGAAGAGACAAAAAAAATTATATATATATATATAAAATGAAGTATGAAAACTAAATTTAAGAGTTTCAAAATAACATTAAAAAATACAGATATATGGCTGGGCATAGTGGCATATGCCTGTAATCCCAGTAACTCGGGGGGCTGAGACCCTAAACAACTCAGTGACATCCTGTCTCAAAGGTAAAGCGCCTCTGGGTTCAATCCCCAGGACTATATATATTATATATAAATAAAATAAACATAAACATACATACACAAACACAAACTTTTTTCATGAGCTATTTTCCACATCTTAACACTGTGGCAACTTTCATTTCAGGCTTTTTTTTTCCTATGCAACATACACATAAACTTATAAAACTAAAATTATATTTATATCTGTTTTACAACTGGTTTTTATGTATACTTTTCTCCTATAATACTATATAAAAGTATTTTATGATTTCAACATTATATAAAATACTTTAAGCTATATAGTACATCAATTATATAAACACATCATCATTGTGAAAAACATTCTAACATTACAAAGAAAGTGACTATTATCTTTGACTACTTCCCACCCCAACTTTAGTTGTCTCTTCCCAGAAACATCTACTAGTTTGGAACATGTATGCCTTCTGGTCTTTGTCAATATATTTATATATACACATACATATTTTTTGGACATATGTAAAGGTCATTATAAAAAATCATAGATAGTTGAGATCTTTCTAACTCAATGTGTTCTACTTCATTTGTTGTAGGTTAACCGAATACATACTACTTCACATCAATGCATGTAAGTACCAATTGTCTCAACCATTACCAATATTTTACATTATTAAATGTTTTAATTTTCACCAATCTTGTAAATGGAAAAATTTTATTTCCATTTCCTTGATTACTATTGAGATGGAGCTTCTTTCATGTTTATAAGATAGGGAGAATTATCTATTTCTGCACTATATTTTAGTGGACTGTTTTCTCTGTCTGTCTCTCACATACACACACATACACACACACACGTAATGTTATTCATGTAATCTAAATTTTATAATTATATTTTTCCTGTAGTAAGATATTCTTCTAAAGACAACTCTAAATAATCTACACGGGCTTCAAATACAAAAATGTAATAGGAAAGCAATGTTAAATGATCCCTACTTTGCTACATCTGTATTTTAATTTTTTTCACATTATTAATAACCCCATAGTGAACACATTGTGAAGGTGTATGGCTAAGTCTTTAGAATATCCATGGTCATTTCCTCAGGATTAGATCTTAAAATTAGAATTGTTGAATCAAAGGATATATAACAACGTTTTCTGACAGTGAAATTTATGACACATAATAAGCATTCTTTAATTAAAAAAACATTGCAGTTAATTACTTTCTCTTGTTGGAGAAATGACTCAATTTGCAACTCTTTTTGTTGTAGTCTTTCATGTTCTTGTTTTTCCAGAATAAGCTTCTCTTTTAAGTTTTGCATCTCTGCATTTAGACTTTCATCCCTTTCCGTTTTCCTGCTGAGAAGGTCTTCTATAAAAGGAAAACATTTAAAATACTGTAACAACATACAAACATCATTAAAAAAACCCTAGATACCCAAAATACTTCATTATGCTGGTGTTTAGCACAATTCACAGACCAAATATTTTCAAAGGAAAAAAGCAAAAAATTATGAAGCTTGTACAATTATTACAACATATAACATACATTGTATGCTATATAACAAAACCCTCAAAACTAGTTCTATGTTATCTACCAAGTTTAAATAGCCAGTCAAGGGAAGTCATGAATTGCACAATTGTTTCTTTTTCTATCAAGAAAAGCAACATACTGAAATAGAGAATAAACATTATAAAAAAAATTTCAAATACAGAATAACGTTTTCTGTTGTTGATTACATAATTTTAAAAAGGTTGTTTTGACATAGCAGTGCTTTTCTTAAATACAATAATGCACTAACTATAAACACAATAATACCTTTTTCTCTTTCAAGCAGCTCACATTTAGCATTCAGGTCTTCTACTTGTTTAGACAAGATAACATTTTCCTCAATAGACTGCTTAAGGATTAAAATTTCATGATTCTTCTCTTTCACATGTTCTTCTAACTGGGCAATATCTAGCTTATATTTTTCCACTTGATCTGATGCACAACTATATTAAAAATATTGAAAAAGAACATATCTTTTTAGGCACATGGAAACAGCAAAAAGATGAAAATGATGTATTCATCAGTGTTTAACAAAATAAGGTTCAATATTAAGCTACTTTTTCATATTACCTAATTTCTTCGATGTATTCTAAGAGTTTCTCTGTTTCAGATTTTTCATCAATCTTTTCTTTCTCTATTGAAACACTAAAAAAAAATTGGATGTTAGTTTATTTAATAATTGCACATATAGGAAGGGGATAGGAAAGGCAGCAGAATACAAGAGACACTAGTATGGCAGTATGTATAAACGTGGATGTATAACCAATGTGATCCTGCAATCTGGACACGTGGTAAAAATAAGAATTCATACCCCACTTGAATCAAATGTATGAAATATGATATGTCAAGATCATTGTAATGCTTTGAGCAACCAATAAAAAAAAATAATTGCACATAATGCTTACTATGTATAAGATACTGTTGTATTAGGCAAGTGACTGCAGAGTTCAAATTCTTAATCATTAAGAATGACTTACTTCTCAGGTTGACAATTTATATGCAAGCGGGAGACTAATGATTTTACTTAAGTAAAAAAGATTTTCAAAGGTACTATGACAAAAGAGCTATGATCATGAGAATCATCTCACAACATCCCAAATCAAAGACATAATCTTATTTTGTAGCTTTCTTGGTTTCCTTACCCACCCAAATAGCATTTTGAGTGTCATAAAGTTTTTGTTTCAGGCTATCTGGCATTCAATTATTTATATGTTCAACTCTTCTTAACAACCTAATTTAAGAAATGAACAAAAGACTTAACTAGACATTTCACAACAGAAGATGTAGAAATGATCTATAAGTACACAGAAAGATATTCAAGGTTCATAGTAACAAAGTTACAAATTACCACTTCAAATCCATTAAAAAGGCCAAAGTAAACAGGATACATCAAATGGTGTTAGAAATATAGAACCACCTTGCTAGTGGGGGTATAAATGATACAACAACTTTGAGGTTTTTTTTTTTAAAAATATTATATATTACCCTATGACCCAAGAATTCCACTTCTAGATATTTACACATGAAAAGTACAAATAAATATCCACAAAAATGTATGTTTATACTTTTTCAGAGTAAGAAACTTTTAAAAAGGCCTAAAATGGTGAAAAGAACAGTAAACAAATAGAGATATATTCATAGAATAGAATGCTACTCGGAAATAAGAAGGAAGAAGAGTATACATTGATGAATTGTGAAAAATTATGTCATACAAAAGAAGCCCCCAACCCATACTATAACAAACTTCTCAAATTTATGATGAAAAATAGAAAGTAGCTGCAGGGCGGAGCACAACAGACACTAGTATGGCAATATGTAAATCAATGGATGTGTAACTGATGTGATTCTGCAATCTGTATATGGGGTGAAGGTGGGAGTTCATAACCCACTTGAATCAAAGTGTGGAATATGATATGTCAAGAAATTTGTAATGTTTTGAACAACCCACAATAAAAAATTAAAAAAAAAACAAAAAAGAAAGTAGCTGCAGGGATGGCCAGCATTACACAGGTAGCAGTCAGGTAACGAGGGGTATGAAAGTAACTTTCTGAGGGAATGGAAATATTCTCTATGTTATTTGGTTAATGGTCACAAAAATGTATATAACTGTCAAAAGTTATCAACCTGAATATTTAAGATCAGTGCATTTATTATATGTAAATTACAGAAGTAATTATAAAAAAGGAATATTACTGTGCATTAATCACAGCTTCTTATACCAGTGTTTCTCAGTTTGGTTCTGACTACCATCTCCGTAAGATTACGCTAATGGGAAGATCATAAGCATTTCCTTATCATTGCTACTGAAGATGGGACAAAAGTACTACATTCATATAACTTTCTAGCATTAAATGTTTGAGAATGATTAGGGTTCACTGTCACTTAAGAGAAATAGGGAGGACTGGAGTGTAGCTCAGTGATAGAGTGCTTACCTAGCATACACAAGGCCCTGGGTTTAATTCCCAGCACCACAAAAATAAATAAATAAAAGCATACTCCTGGACCCCAGTGTGGGCTTCCTATGTAAACCATGGAGGACTGGAAAAAAAAAAAAAGAGAGAGAGAGAGAGAAACAGGAAAATTAAGGAAGTGATAAGTGTTGAGGAAAGATTAAAATCTGACTAAGGAATAATTTGCTTAGAAAAGCCAGCGAAGAACTGCTAACAACCTATGGCTGCATCTCCCTAAAGCAAAAAAACTAGAATGAACACAAAATTAGTAGAAGGAAAGAAATAATAAAGATCAGAGTGAAAATCAATGAAACAGAAACTAAATAAAATACAGAAGATAAACAAAAGGAATGTTGGTTCTTTGAAAAGATTTTAAAAATTGACAAACTCTCAGCCTAGTTTAAAAAAAGAAACCAGGGGCTGGGGTTGTGGCTCAGTGGTAGAGTGCTCGCCTAGCATGCACGAGGCACTGGGTTCGATCCTCAGTATCAAATAAATGTAAAATAAAGATATTGTGTCCACCTAAAATTTAAGAATAAATATTAAAAAAGAAACCAGAAGACTCAAATAAAATCAAATACATTTATTTCATAAATAAAATGAAAGGGGTATGCTACAATTGACACTGTAGATACACAAAAAACTCAATGGAGATTATTACGAACAACTATAAGCCAAATTTGACAATCTGGAAGAAATGGATGACTTCTTGGACACATTCAGCTTAACAAGATTGAATAATGAAGAAATAGAAAACCTGAACAGATCAATAACAAGACTGAAACAATAAAGAAAAGTGTCCCATCCAAGAAAAGCCCCAATCATACAATTCAATGCTGTGTTTGACCAAACATTTAAGGAAGAACTGGTATCAGTTCTTCTTAAATTATTCTCACACACTGAAGAGGAAGATATTCTTTCAAACATATTAAATGGAGACAGGATTACCCTGATATGCAAACCAGACAAGAACACAACAATAAAAAAAAACTGTAGCCAGGTACAGTGGCACATGCCTGTAATCTCAGTGGCTCAGGAGGCTGGGGAAGGAGGATTCCGAGTTCAAAGCCAGCCTCAGCCAAAGTGAGGTGCTAAGCAACTCAGTGAAACCGTCTCTAAATAAAATACAAAACAGGGCTGGGGATGTGGCTCAGTGGTTGAAAGCCCCACAGTTTAATCCCTGGTATCCCTACCCCCGCAACAACAATAACAACAACAATAAAAACCCTACAAGCCCAAATCCTCATGAACATAGACATAAAAATCTTCAGCAAAATATTAGCAAACAGAATTTATAGCACAGCTGAGCCTGATGGTGCATGCTGTAATTCTAGCAACTTGGGAAGCTGAGGCAAGCTGATTCCAAGTTTGAGGCTAGGCTCAGCAACTTAGCCAGATCCTCAGCAGTCTTGTCTCAAAATCAAAAAATAAGAAAGGTTGAGATGTAGCTCAGTGGTAAAGTGCCCGTGGGTTCCATCCCTGGTACATACACTACACACATACAAAACTGTCAACAAAATCCGTAGCATGTTAGAAAGATTATTCAGATTATTCACCATGATAAAGTAGGATTCTTCCTAGGTATACAAGGATGGTGTAGCAGAAGCAAATCAATAACTATGACAAACCATATCAAGAAAACATAGGATAAAAACCACATCATCATTTCAAGAGAAAGATAAAAGTTATCTAATAAAATTCAAGCCATTAGGCATGGTGACATTATAACTTTAATCTCAGCTATTTGGGAAGCGGAGATGAAAGAATCCCAAGTGTGAGGCCAGCCTTCACAACTTAGTGAGATCCTGTCTCAAAATAAAGAGGAGCTGGGATTGGGGTTATGTCTCAGCAGTGCAGTGCTTGCCTTGCACCTGTGAGGCCCTTGGTTCAATCCTCAGTACCACGAAAAACAATCAGTCAATCAAACAAAAAACAACTTGGGATGTAGGATGTACTCAGTGGAAGAATGCCAACCTAGTATGCACGTGGGCTTGATCCCTATCATCAACCAAAAAAATTTAAAAACCAAAAAAACCTTCAACATTTCATGATTAAAAAATGCTGAACAAATGAGGTATAAAAAATGTACCTCAATATAATAAAATCCATTTATAATAAGCCAACAGTGAGCATATTGGGAAAAGTTGAAAGCTTTCTAAGATCCAGAAAAAAGATAGGGATGCCCACTTTCAATCAAAGTAGTACTAGAAGTACTAACTAGAGCAGGAAAAAGAAATAAAACACATCCAGACTGGATAACATAAAGGGGAAAGATTAGTCAACGGGCAAACTTTCATTGTCTGTAGATGACATGATCTCACATATAGAAAACTACAAAGGCTCCACCAAAAATTTAAATTAGAGAAGTTGCATGATACAAACTCAACATCCAAAAATAGGTATCAATATTACTCCCTAATCGTTTACTACATGAAAGAGAGAAATCATGAAAGCAATTTCATTTATGATAGCTACAAAAAAATTTAAGGAATAAATTTAATCTAAGATATAAAATATTTCTACAGTGAAAATTATAAGGCACTGATGAAAGAAATTGAAGAAGATACAAAAAATTGGAAAGACATCTCATGCTCTAGGATTGGCAGACTTAATATTGTTAAAATGTCCATAGTACCCAAAGTGATCTACAGATTTAATATCATCCCTGTCAAAATACCATAGCATTCTTTACTAAACTACAAAAAATTATCCTAAAAATTCCAAGAAACCACAACCCCCCCCCCCCAAATTGTCAAAGCAATCTTGCACAAAAAGAGCAGAACACAAAAAGGCATTACACTACCCGACTTTAAAATATACTACAAAGTTACAGTAATCAAAACAGCAAGGTATTGAAATAAAATTACACACAGACCAATGGATTAGAAGAGACATAAATAAACCCATACATCCACTGCAAACTGGTTGTCAACAAATGTGCTAAGAATAAGCACTGCAGAAAGGACTCTCTTTTCTATAAATGGTATGGGGAAAAATGGGTATCTACCTTCAGAAAAGTGAAACTAGACCTTATCTCTCACCAGCTATAAAAATCAACTCAAAATGGATTGAAGATTAAACTTATGACTCAAACAATGAACTAGTAGAAGAAAGCAGACAAAATGTTTTAAGACATTGGAATCAGAAGATTTTTTTGAACCAGACCCCAAAAGCATAAGAAGAAAAAGTAACACTCAACAGAATGCAGAGACAACCTACAGAATGAGAGAAAATGTTTGCAAACTATACATTTAACAAGGTTTGTTTTGTTTTTTGATGGTGCTGGGGATTTAACTCCTGGCCTTGGGCATGCTAGGCAAGTACCTTACTACTGTGCTACATTTCCAGCCCTTCTAACAAGATTTTGATATCAAGAATATATAAGGAACTTCAAAATCTCAATAGCAAAAACCCAAATAATCTGATGTAAAAATGGGCAATAGATCCAAATGGACATTTCTCAAAAGAAGACATAAGAATGGTTACCAGATATATGAAAAGGTGCTCAATATCACTAGTCAAGTAAATGAAAACTTAGTCATGTAAGAATGCCATCATCAAAAAAATTAAAAATTAAACAAGTGCTTATGGTGATGTACAGAAAAGTGAACCATTGCATACTGGTGGTGAGAATATAAATTAGTACAGCCATTATGGAAAACTGTAGGTTTCTCCTTAAACAAACAAACAAACAAACAGACAAATACACCATGTTTACTGCAGCACTATGCACCATAGCCAAGAAATGGAATGAAAATGAAAACACCTAACTGTATATTTACTAATAATGGATAAAGAAAATGGTCCATATAAATCATGGAATACTGTTTAATCATAATGAAGAATGACATCCTGTCATTATGACAACATAGATGGTACTAGATATCATTATGTTAAGTAAAGCAAGCCTGGCACAGAAAGAAAATACCACAATATCATTCATATGTAGAATCGAAAAAAGGTTATCTTATAAAGTTGAAAACAGAATGGTTATCAGAGCAAGGAATATTAAGGGTAGGCAGAGAGGGGAAAGATTAGTCAACGGGCAGTAAGTTACCATTAGGTAGGAGTTAGGAGTTCTGATGTGTTATTTTACAGCAAGGTGACTACAGATAACAATTATATATGGTAGACCTCAAATAGAAGAAAGAGCCAGGCATGGTGGTGCATACCTGTAATCCCAGAAAATCAGGAGATTGAAACAGGAGGTTCACAAGTCCTAAGCTAATCTTAGCAATTTAGTGAGGCCCTGAACAACTTAATAAGACACCATCAGAAAACAAAAAACAAAAAGGGCTGGGGCTGGGGTTGTAACTCAGCAGTAGACTACTTGCCTAGCATGCATAAAGCACTGGGCTCGATCCTCAGCACCACATAAAAATAAAGATATTGTGTCCATCTAAAACTAAAAAATAAACATAAAAAAAAGCACTGAGATTGTAGCTCAGGACAAAGTGCCCTGGGTTTCTATTCTCAGTGTGGGGTGTGGGGGGAAATTCTGTATGTTTTTGCAATAACTGAGAAGATAGATATGTTTAACCTGATTTAAACATTACACAATGTGTGTGTGTGTATACATATACACAAACATATATATATATATATATATATATATATATATATATATATATATATA
>NW_025999869.1:10841156-10868876 GCF_001458135.2 Marmota marmota marmota
AGACAGATATATATATATATATATATATATGAACACCACGAGGCAGTCAATGAATGTGTGCCATTTTATGTTTTTACTTATCAGATAAATAAAACAAAATAACTGGTTACACTTAATAATTTCTTTTATTCACTTACAGTTTCCCCTCAAGTTGTGCTATTTTCCCCTGAGACTCTTCCAGATTCTTCTGAGTAACCAGCAGCTTCATTTCCATGCCTTCTTGTTTAGCCATCATACTCTACACCAGAGAAATTTGTTTTAAGAAATTTGAGTGCTTATATGTGTAATAAGAATTGTAATGCATTCCACTGTCATTTATTTTTTTAAAATATCACTAAAAAAAGAAAGAAATTTGAAATATTTAGATCTAGACACAGTAATTTACCAAAGGTACTACTCACCCTCATTTTTGTTTCTCTTTTGTTTCTAAGTTTCATTAGCTCCAGGCTTAGCATTCTTATATTTTTCTGGTTACCATCTTCCGAAAACTAAGCACAATAAACATGCAAAAAATTCAGAAATATTTTCTGCTATGCCAAATATAAAATCATCTAAATACTGATTATTCTACCTATCATTGTAGCTATTATTTGCCTATACTATACTTTGGTAGAGAAAATAGCTTTTTATCAACATAATTACTGATTCCATACTAATACTGTTTTTGTCCTTTTCTTTCCTTAATGTGACTTTCTGTTTTATTTCTGAAACCCTCTGGGTGGTTACTTACATTTATATGCTGTAAAATCCACAGCAAACCTCTAAAATTGCCTCTTCAAGAGAATTTACTGATATGTGTTGGCTTACTAAAATTAATCACCTGGTAAATCTGAAATATGCAGAATACCGGTTCCGTCCCCAGCGTACTAAATCAGAAGGCTCCCGGGAATGGCCCAGGTTACTGCTCCCTTCCCCATGCTTGAGTCTAACGCACTTTGACTCTCTAAGTGAAAAGAGCCCTGAACATTACAGGCTCTTAATTAGTGACTCTTATTAAACTGAACACAGATTTACATCCTCCCTCAACTTCTATAACAAGCATATGAGGACCATGTTCAGCTCTTTAAGATCATGAGTGCATTAATATTGATAAATGCAGATTATTTATTGAACATTACTTATTCTATTAATTCATTTCCCACTTTATTCCCATAAGGACTAAAGATAGAAGCATGCTGCTATGCTATTATGTATTTCAGAGAAAGATCTTTAAAATGAGGTCAAAATGTAAAGTCTGTGATTTTTATTGATGATGTTAATTGGGGCTGATTATGAGAGGTGAGAAAATGTGAAGACATTAAAACAAAAAGTAACTTGTTTGTTTATAACCACTCATGTGCCAGACAACCTAATAAAAAAGAGAAACACTAGTTACTTGAAGTATTAATATTTAAGGTACATTCAGAGAAAGAAAAGGGCTCAAACAGAGCCTCCAATTCCCAAACAAGAGAAATGAGTTTTCTCAACATGCTTATTATTTATTTGATTTTAAGTGTTATCATGAGGTTCAAATACCTTAGATTTTAGCAGTTCATTAGTTCTAGTTAAGTCAATAAGCTGTTTTTCCAGTGAAGCATTGTTTGCAGAGAGAGATGTTTTTTCCCTGACTACAACATTTAACTTTGCTTCCATCTTCTCCAACTCATTTTCCATATCCTGGATCCTCTTGTCTTGAACACCACGCTCCTGGACAAGGACACGAATCTGGAGAAAACAAGATCATAAATGAATAATTCGCCAATAAAATACCAATGTAAATAAATGCTACTGGTAACAAAAGCATTAAAGCTTCTAGAAAAACCATGAGTTTTGACACCATGCTCTCATAGATATTCTTATTTTATCAGTTATTTGAATAATAATATTTACCTTATTGTAAATCTTAAAAATCTGCATGCATCTTAAGAACTGAAGAACTTTGTCATAAATTTCCAAATTCAATTAAGCTGTCTATTCACTTTAAAAAAGTATTTCTACCTATTACAGCTCTTCTTTTCTAGTTCTAATTACACAAATATTAATTATAGTTTGAGATGGGGACTCTTTCTTATTTTGAGAAGGCAGAACTAGGCTGTCAAGTACAATGTAGTAGGCATCAGCCATAACTCTTGCCGTTACTAACTAGTAGATTAAACAAAACAAAATAAGAAAAGACCCCAAAAGCCCTAATATTTGTCAACAGAAATGTAGAAGCCAGAGACAAGGAAATCCTACAACTTTAAAATGATCGGGGAAAATCTTTGCACCTAAAATTCTATACCAAATGAAATAATTTATGCAACCTATCAGTTCTGATCCTGACACTACCACTCACTCACCAATTAGTTCACTGTGACTCAGTTTTTAGATGTTAAGTATCAATTGCATGTATCCTCATTGACATGTACCCTCAATAAAATGACAATGAGTATTATTAAATACAAAGGGATCAAAGCAACCAGAGAAAAGATTCACAATTATTTTGGTATATTCTTGGTTCTAAGATATCATTTGACTGTGATTAAATGGAAAGTCTTAATATAGCAAAAGAACATGTCCACCACATTCTTGTTAGTCATGGAAGTACGGAAAAGACTGGCAGAGAAGCAAAGAGTACAGTGAGCAATTTAGTATTGTGAAAGATAAGTGGGTTCTTTAGGTCAACACTGCACATACAAATGCCTGCCATGTTATAAATGCACTGCCCAGTAGAGGCAACTAAGCAGTTAAAATGTGATTAATGCAACTGAGGAACTAAGTTCTGTTCAGGATTAATTTAAAAACAACCACATGTGCTGGGCACAGGGGTGCACGCGTATAATCCTAGCAACTTGAGAGACAGAGATAGGAGGATTGCAAGTTTGAGGACAGCCTCAGAAACTTAATGAGACCCTGGGGCTGGGGATTTAGCTCAGTGGCAAAATGTCCCTGGGTTACATCCCCAGTATACACCTACCCCTTCCAAAAAAATTACCATATGTTCACAGACAGTTCCCACTGTACGTTTCCTATGTAAATCATATTTGAATGCAATTTTTAGAACCATATTTAAATGTATTTTGCAATTTAACTGCAANAGCATCAGTGGCAAAATGATCCCTGGGTTACATCCCCAGTTAAAACACCTACCCCTTCCAAAAAAAAAAAAAAAAAAAAAGCCAAAAATAGCTAGATGTGGTGAGCATCTACAATATTGGACAGTACAGTTAGCATAACTTCATCACAGTCCATCTAACCTGCTAGAATTGTATGCTCCACATGTTAATTCTCTAGCTATGTTGTCTTAACAAAGAATGTCATACAGGAAGAGTATACACTATAAATATTTGACCCACTCATCTGTCCATATATTGTAATTTTAATAAATGGACACAGATTGCCCAAACTACAACAGAATCTTAGTTTCTCAGTTGTATGTGATCCTTTTTCCGTAATACAGCATATTTACTTTTCAATAAAAGTATTGCTCACCTCTTTTTCTAGTCTCTTCAAATCTTTATCATTCTTTTGAGATTCTTTCTGTTTAAAAGCCAAAGAATAATTATAATCAAACTTAAGCACAAGAAATATCACGTAAAATTTGATTTTTAGCTATCTGAAAAAATTAAGGGTTTTCCAAATAGTTAATTTCTATTTTAAAGAGTTCACTGAGTCTGCGAAATATTTTGTAGATCACTTATTTGGTTAAGTGAAGGAAAGGTTCTTAAAATCTCAAAATAAGCCATGAATGGTGGGGCACACCTGTAATCCCAGTGGCTCAGGAAGCTGAGGCAGGAGGATCAGGAGTTCAAAGCCAAACTCAGCAAAAGCAAGACACTAAGCAACTCAGACCCTGTCTCTAAATAAAATACAAAACAGGACTGGAGATGTGGCTTAGTGGTCAAGTGCCCCTGACTTCATTCCCTGGTACCCCCACTCCCCAAATATCTCAAAATACTTGAGGTTTAAGTTTTCAACCCAATAGGCCAATAGCTGTTTCTATGAAGCCCCGTTGAGGGTGGTGGGGGGCAGGATAAATGGAAGTTTATGGATAAACTACTGACTACCTATCTTCTAATGTTAAATAGCAACAACACATTTTGATTATCCAATCTCATACGGAAAAAAATCTTTTAAAATCAACTTAAACTTCAAATATGCAATTCCAGAGAAATAACAGAAAAATGTAAACAGTAAAATCTGATTCTAAGATCAGGCGTGGTGACGCACAATTGTAATCCCAGTGGCTTGGGAGGCTGAAGCAGGAGGATCATGAGTTCAAAGCCAGCCTCAGCAACAGTGAGGTGCTAAGCAACTCAGTGAGACCCTGTCTCTAAATAAAATACAGAAAAAGGATGGGGATGTGACTTAGTCCTTAAGCCCCTGAGTTCAATCCCCTGTACAAAAAAAAAAAAAAAAAAAAAAAATCTGATTTTCTCATTACCTTTATCCTAAGACACACAATTTCACACTACATCTTTTTATATACAACAGCTTTTCTGATGTAGTAGCTAGAAACAGTATTGATTTTTGCCATCTAAAAATGGAAGAAAACATCTTAAATAAAATCTGTTTATTTGTTTCTACATTGAGGGGAAGGCACACCAATCTCATGTTTTATAATTTTTAAACTGATATTATTTTGTATTAGAAAGTCTATTATTTGGGAGTTCTACACATACTTGTGTGGTTAGAACTATAGTTTTCTCAAAATACTACACAAAAAAAAAACCCTATACAATTCAAGTGGCAGTAATTAATGAAAGTATCATATAGTTTGTATAGATTTATAAGAAAAATTTATCTAGATATAGAAATGACAGAAAAATAGTAATCATTTTGTAATTGTGAACTAAGGGCACATTTAAATATAGATTTAGTAAAGTCCTAGGCAGAATATAAAACTTGAAAGAGTCCTAATGATAACTTATTCCATCTATTTACAGATTTAATTATAATTTTGATTTATACTTATAACTCATTCTAATTACATATAATACCCTTTGGATATGTTTTCAATGATAATTGATAAGCCAGATGGTAGTAAAAGCTCCTCACCTTTAATCTCAAAGTCTTAGCTTTTTTAGCTGAAGAAGGCATGGTACTATCTTTGTCAACACTAAGATTTTGTTGAGATTCTGCAGAAAAATGAATTGTACCAATCATAGTTAGTATTTACATGTTTCTACCACACAAAACACAATTTCTATATTACTGCAACTAAAAACACAGCAATATAAAGTTATTCTTTTCTTGATAATATATTTCTAAATAATTAATTGTACAATATCTATACATCTAAAAACCTTTCTCATTTTCCTAATATTCTTCAAGAGAAAGGTCAAGGAAATAACCAAAGAGAAAATTACATATCTATGAGTATATTGCTTAATATACAGTATGATGATGAAAGCATTATTTTGTATCTGATCCTTTCATAAATCCATCAAGAAAGTGTAAATATAATTCTAGTTTTATATCTTTTGAGATGCAACAGCAACTTTAAATTTAAATATTGTCATTTATAACTTTAAAACTTATAAAATAATATAACCATTGTTTTATTTTGGGGCCCATTACCTTTTTGTTTTTTAAATCTCTGTGATTTCTGAAAGGATACTGGTCCTTTAGATATTTCTGAAGTGTTAACATCATAAGCACCTGGAGAGGGTGCACAGCCTAGAAAACACAAAGTATCAATGTATTATATAATATTATTTATGATGTGAAGTTAAAACCATGTCATGATAATGTGAATATAAGTGTAAAAATGCCATTTATAATTGGATTCTTTGTTTCTGTAAGTGTAACAATAGCACCTATTTGAAATGATGAAGAACAATATCCTAATCTTGCCTTTTCTATAGACTGGGTCAAAGGAAGAAAAATCATATGATTTTGTTGTTCTTATTTTTTGCAGTACCACTGAGCTACATCCTCAGCACCCACCCCCCACACACTTTTAAAGAAAGCCTCCCCTGGGGCTGGGATTGTGGCTCAGTGGTAGAGTGCTCGCCTAGTGCGTGCGAGGCCCTGGGTTCGATCCTCTGCACCACATAAAATAAATAAAATAAAGGTATTGTGTCCATCAACAACAACAACAACAACAAAAAGACAGTCCCCCCTGACTTTTTTTTTTTTAAAGACAGTCTCACTAAGTTGCCCAGGCTGACAACTTATACATTAATATATACTGTATATTAATGATGCTGTTACCTCAACCTTATAAGCAACTGGGATTACAACAGGCATGTGCCCCTGAATCCAGCCCATAGTTTTGTTGTTAAGAACTAAATATACAAAATAAAATATTTGGTACAACTGTCTTCAAATAGAGTCACTAAGATAAATACCATGGGATTCTAGGAATCATAACTAAAATGATCTAGCCTTAGTATATATACTTAATGGAATACTACTCAGCTTTAAAGAAGAAAAATAGTAAAAGAAGAGTAAAATTATGGCATTTGCCAGTAAATAGTTGGGAGCTAGAGAATCTCATGCTAAGCGAAATAAGCCAATCCCACAAAACCAAAGGCCAAATGTGTTCTCTAATATGCGAATGCTAATTCACAAAAAGGCAGGGGGGCACTAGAGAAGAACAGCATTTCCTTAGATTAGGTAGACGGAAGTGTTAGGAGGGGAGGGGAGGGGATTTGGGGATAGGAAAGATAGTAGAATGAAACAGACATTAGTGTGTGTGTGTGTGTGTGTGTGTGTGTGTGTATGTGTGACTACATGACCAATATGATTCTACAACATATACACTCAGAAAAATGAGAAATTATATCCCATCTATGTACATCAAAAGTGCATAAATGCATTCTACTGTCATGTATAACTAATTAAAACAAATTTAAAAAATTAAAAAAAAAGTCTGTAATAAAAATTTAGAGTAATAATATATCTCTGGCTAATATCAACATGTATAGATGATATCAACTACAATTGGAATGCAGAGACAGAAAGCAATTGCACTAATAACAAGTAGAAATTTTTAGTATTTACTAAATGCCGCCATTGTGCTAAACAGGTTAGAGATATTATTTTATTCAATCCTTACAAAAACTTTACATGTTAATTTATAGATAAGGAAATTGAGGCTCTAGAAATCTATAGTCATATTATATGAAGTATGAACTATACTATAGTTTTACTTTCAAAAAGTTCATACTGTGTAACCTCATTTAACTGGAGTCCCAAATTTTAAGGAATTTCAGGGTGCTTACAGGTAGCAGAGTTGAGATGGGACTCTCAGGATTTAAATATTAGCATAAAGCTTTAGCTGATTTGAAATCAACAGGTTAGATCTATTCTCTAAAAAGCTATTTACTTGTTTAGATTCTCATGTAAATAAAAAGGGAATATCAAAGAACATTGACCATTCCAAGCAACTACTACTGTCCCTAAAATATTTTTCAAATAGTAGATAAGCACTCATTAGTAGATTCAACTAGCACTGAAAAAAAGTAAAACATAATAGAAAATATCAGTGTAGCTCATAAACAACAAAGTTAGGCATTTTTTTTCCTAGAATTTGTTTTAATTCTGTGTGTAGAAATATAAAATATATTGTCAATGGGGTGGTTTTCCTAGTTTCTCTGAGGATTTGTCACTTATGTAGAGAAATGCCTTTGATTTATGGGTGTTGATTTTATATCCAGCTACTTTGCTGAATTGATTTATTAATTCTAAGAGATTTCTGGGTCCGGGCCCATGAGGCGACGATGGAGGCAGGAAGGCTTTTACCCAGCGCCTGACTTCCCAGACAGGGAAGCTGAGGACATGGCAGGAGTGTTTGACACTACCTCAGGACCAGGGGAGACGAACGCCTCCTACCCTGTTCCCTTCGCCCCAGGCATTCTTCGTTGCGCTGTTTAGGAATATTCCTCCCCGTCAGAAGGAAAGGTCCTCGGGGCAGGGACACTGCTTCACTGACCACTGTGTCATTCGCATCCTTAACATGCTTGGCGTGTGTCACAACGTTTATGGGAAAATAAAAAACAGGGAGCCCCGGTCCTTCCTAAAGTCGCCTCAGGCTCTCCCGGGTGAAGGGGACCAAAAAGGGCGAGAAGCGTAAGGGCATCTCCCGTCCCTCCGCTGCCAGCCCGCACCTCCCGACGTACACACCTGAAGGATCATTGAATCGCTTCAGCGGCGCCTTAGGAAAAGACATGCTGACAGCCGGCTTCCCAAACGATGCTAAATCTCCTGAGCGATTGCCGACAGCTACTCGTTTGAATTCAAATATCCCCGCAGAGTCCCCGCCCACCAACATATTAGCCAATTGGAGAAAACCAAAACCCGGGGCAGACCAATCAAGCAAGGAAACACCAAAGGAACATGCGCACTAGCTCCTTGCCGCATCCAATTAGAAAACCTGTACATTGAGACTGCCAGCCAATGGGAGGTTGGTTTTGTTCGCTGCTTCCACGCCCAATCACTTTTGCGGTTGCTCACTTGCAGCCTAAACACTAGCAACATTTGCGCAAGCGCACTTCAAACTGGAAAGTTAAGCTTGCATTTTGGCGTCACATAAGTGAGGGGGTAATGAATTCCTACATCACTGGTTCCAAACTTCTCCCACCGTTCTGTCCCTTCCCTTGATTTCAGTTCTTTTAAACCGGTTCCTCTCAGTGCCTTAAATGGCCCTTGAGAGGGAAAAAAGGGCACACAGGGAGTCACCACCTTGCGCCCCTGCGCATGTGCAGTGACCCGAGGCGGAACCGGAGCGTGGGGATTTCGCGCCTGCGCTCGGGTGGCTCGGTGCGGCTGTGCTGGCCGGCGGCGAGAGCATGTCAGCCCCATTTGAGGAGCGCAGTGGGGTAGTTCCGTGCGGGACGCCCTGGGGTCAGTGGTACCAGACTCTGGAGGAGGTGTTCATTGAAGTGCAGGTGCCACCAGGCACTCGAGCTCAGGATATCCAGTGCGGTCTGCAGAGCCGGCACGTGGCCCTGGCCATAGGCGGCCGCGAGATCCTCAAGGTAGCGGCTAGACGGGCCGGCGTTCTCCTTCCATAGACCTTCGGAGCCCCGGGGCCCTAAAGCCCGCCCTTCCCGAGGAGTGGTTGTTGGTGGGCAGGTCGGCTCCTCTCGCCGGCAGCCTGGGAAAGGGGTGAAATTGGCCTGTGTTTGCTCTGCTCAGAGCACCCATTCTTAGGGCAAATCTTGAATTGTGGAAATTTCGAGATTGCATTTTACTGTTTAATTTCCCAAAAAAGTCAGGCCTCTGCTTGCGATTACTCCAGAGGTCGTGCGGAGAACGGGTTAACTAGGTCGTTAAAGGGACAAGCATTGATCCTACATATTCTCTTTTCCGGGCACTGATCTAGGTTTGGAAATGAAAGACCGATAAAATCCTCCTGCTGCAGAGCGGGTTACGTTCCTAGTAAATATGTAGGCTGGTATGGGAAAGCACTACATGGAAGGGACGGTATAACAGGGTGAGAATTCAGAGATAGTTTCAGGTGACTTGTCATCTGGAATTAGACATACCCTACGTGTTTGCAAAGTGGTCAAGCCAATTGTGAAGAGGAGTAGAAAAAGTAATTAGCGCGCATTTCTTCTCATCGATGCCCTTTGGGTCTGGACCTGCTAAACCCAAAGCAGTCAAAGTTCACATAACAATTTGAAAATAAATTTTGTTCCTAGATAAGAATCCCAAGATGTTGGGTTATCTTGTAGTGTGGAGGTGAAGGGAGACTACTTGGTAGGATACCCTGCTGTGCCAGTTTTCTAGTTTTTTAACCTTAGGCAAAAAGTTATTCAAAGTTCTAACGACTTTGTTTATATGCAAGGTGTGGTAATTATAGAACCTTTCTTAGGATTGTTTTGATCAAAGTATGGTATCCATGTGATTGAAGAGCTTGCAGAGTGCTTGGTATGTTATTGTCTCACACTGCTCATCTGTTACAATTATTTTCTATAGAAGCGCCTTGAGTGCCTGGGATGATTTGTGCAAAAGACATTGATTTATGTCCTCTTGGATCTTAATGAGCTTTCTGAATATCTGTACAGTTCCTACTTTCCAGAATAATTAAAATTCCCAGCACCTTTTTATTTTTTATTTGGAGACAGAGTCTCCCCGAGTTGCTGAGGCTGACCTTGTACTTGGATCCTTCTGCCTGAGTCTTCTTGAGTTGCTGAGATTACAGCCACTAGTCATCATACCTGGCTAAATGATTTTTTAAAAGTAACATTTTAATTTCAATTACTATAACTTAAATTTGGGAAAAGTATGTGTTTGAGCATGGGCATTTTCATCTAAATTTATATTTTGCTTCTTTTTTTATTGACACAAGGTTTTGTGAAAAATTAGAGCACATTTCTCATGAGCTACAGTATTTGCTTTAAGGTTTTTGTTTTTAATGCCAACATGTCAGCGAAGAGATTGATCCAGTTTTTATGTTTATTTATGTTTATTTTAAACCATTTTTTAAGCAGGAAATCCCTTTTTGTATTCTTAAATTTGATTAGTAAAATTAACGCATTTAATATATAAATTTTACATTTGGCCAATTAGTGATCAGTAGTACTTCTTCATCTTCTAAAAAGTTAAGTCTGGGCACAATGGGGCATACCTGTAATCCCAGTGACTCAAGAGGATAAGGCAGAAGGATGGCAAGTTTGAAGCCAGCTTCAACAATTTAGCAAGACCCTGTCTCAAAATAAAACGCAAAGTATAAATGGCTGGGAATATAGCTCATGGGTAGAGTACCCTTATGTTCTAATCCCCAGTACCACAATAAATAAATAAATATTCAAGGGCCCTGGTCTTCCTTTAGGGAATTCTGTGTTGCTTGTCATAGTAAATATTCCTATAACCTAGATTTCATTTAACCCTGGAAGGAAACTTAAGGTTGAGCACATAAATGTAGTGAAATGGTGTAAGATGTGTTCAGTTTGAAATTAGCTAAGTCTTAATGAAAGCTTTGTAAAACTAATGAGAAACTCTATATTTAGTAACATGTTTATTTTTCAGGGCAAACTCTTTGATTCTACAATAGCTGATGAGGGAACATGGACTTTGGGTAAGGATAATCTTTTAGGCTTCATAGAATCTTTGTTAAAATTAATTTCGTATTGGAACTTAATATTTTTCCCCTTAAGTCCTTTGTCTTCAGAGCTTTGGAGAATATAGAAATACTTTGAGAACATTTATATGCAAAAATTACCTAATGTTTTTAGGAATATATAAAACAATAAACTCTAGTATTTTTGTAATTTTTTTCTTTAGAGGATAGAAAAATGGTTCGTATTGTTCTCACAAAGACAAAGAGAGATGCGGCAAATTGTTGGACTTCTCTTCTGGAATCTGAATATGCAGCTGATCCTTGGGTACAAGACCAAATGCAGAGAAAACTTACATTAGAGAGATTCCAAAAAGAAGTAAGTCAGATGACTCTATGAAGGTGTAAGGTTAAATATCTAAAATTAAGAGAATAATTATTATTTGACATTAAAACTCAATGTGTTTATGAAAAGTAATAAAAATTAATGTAATTTTTAAGGTAAATGATTAGAAAATTTGCCTTTATAATTTTTTAAAATTTTCTTGAAAATAACTTATTTGTATTGCTATGATTTTGAGTTTAAATTTACTTAATGTACATCAGTAAATCATGAGTAATGAATTCTTTTTTTTTTAATATTTTTTACTTGTAGATGGACATAATACTTTTATTTTATTTATTCATTTTTATGTGGTGTTGAGGATCGAACCCATTTTCTCACGCTTGCCAGTCAAGTGCTCTACCATTTAGCCACAACCCCAGCCCCAAGTAATGAATTCTTATAAAGTTAATATTAGGATACATATGTGGCATAAAAATGTATAAGGTCCCTTCACCATCATTCCCTCATTTGTTTCATGTCTCATTTTCATCTTCTATTTTGGCATTTCTGTTTGTTTCATTTTTAGTTTAAGTGGAGGTTCACACTGTATTATTGTTGTTGTTTTTAATATTGAGAGTTTATTAGTCATCTGGCCATGGATTGAATTCATAATGCAAAATATTTATATCGCAAATTGCTAAAAGGGGTGGTATCAAATCAAGAGAGAATGCAAAAGGCAAAGCAAGATTTTAGTTAGTGAATAGAGTATATTAAATACATTAGATTTGAGAGGCAGAGATACTCATACCTCTCTGAGGCATTATGAAAATATCCATGATGGAAAGGAAAACTGCTTGAAAGACAACCTGTTCCACTGTTGTTTGAGATGAAAAAAGTGAGTTTTTAATCATCATTCTGCTGTGTACTCTTTCTCATATTTACTGAGGTGTAGTTTGTATATCATATAATGAAGCTATTTTAAGTGATCCATTGGGTTCCACGCTGTGTTGTTTTTCATGTTGTCTTCTCATTTAATAGTGTATCTTGGATATCTTTCCCTAATAGTACATATGGATAAAATTCAGTCCTTTTAATTTGCTTCAGAGCATTTCCTAGTTTGGGTCTATTAATTATTTATTTGGCTATTTCTCGTTGATAATATTTGGATTTCTCCATTTTCCTCTATTTTAAGCAGAGCTTATGTTTCCGTCTCTGTAAAACTACTTGAATGTTCCAAGAAACATATCTTTGAGCCAGATAGCTAGGAGAGGAATTACTGAGTCAAAGCACTTTTAAAAATTTTTGATGAATAATTCTTTTTATATGATGATTTCCAAATACATATATCTAGCCTAGACTTTTCTTCTGAACTTTGGATCTGCATATTCAATTACCTGTTCAGCATCTCCATTTGACTATCTGACAGATGTACCAAACTCATCATGTCCAAATTAGTAATCTAATTTCCTCCATAAATTTATTTGACCTCCATCCTTCTCATCTTGTTAAACGCAATTGGGTCTAGGGATTTTGCTCAGTAGTAGAGCACTGCCTAGCATGTATGAGGCCCAAGGTTCAGTCCCCAGCATTGCAAAAAAAAAAAAAGGTTAAATCAGTTAATAGAAATTAGTTGCATAGGTCAGAAAAATTGGGAATCCTCTTTGATTCCTATCTTCTTTCTCACGACCTTTCCAGTTTGTTAGGAAGTCTTATTAGAACTATCTTCCAGATGTATTCAGAATTTAACCACTTATCACCACCAGCGCTACTACTACTCTGCTGTGTACCATCTCAAATATATTGCCTGGATTACTTCAGTAATTTTCTAACTGGCCTCCTTCCTTCTACCTTGCCCAGGCTGTCTTCTCAAAATAGCAGTTGGAGAAGTTCTTTTAAAATGCAAATTGGATCATACAATTTCTCATAACTCTGCAAGTTGCTCCTCTTACTGGATTAATCTAAACAGTTACTCTGTTATCTCCCCAACCTTCTCTTCTCTTATTGCTGTCCCCCTCAGTCCTTCTACTCCAACCATACTGTTCACTACTATTAAACATAGTAGCCTTTTCTTTAGTTGTCCTGACTTGAATACTCTTTTTCCATAGTTTAGCTAACTTCTGCATTGTTTTCAAATCATTGCTCGATGAAGCATATGTTGATCAATCATCCCATTTAATACTGTAGATTTCTCCCATTCCCTTACCCTATCCTATCCTATTTTTTTTTTCTTTTTTTATGGCATTTAACCAGCTTTTAACGAACGAGACCAGTGATTGGCAAACTGTGGCTTGTGGGCCAAATTCAGCCCAATGCCTAGTTTTTAAGTAAAGTTACTACTATACATCATGCTCATTTGTTTGTGTATTATCTTGCATGCAGCAATTTCATATAGTTGTGTACTTGTGAAAGTTGTATATTTGTGTATACTTGTGTTGTCTGCAAAGCCTGAAATATTTACCATATGACTACTTAAAAGTTTGCCAACCCTTGCATTCAATAATACATGGTTTATTGGTCTCTTCTACAATGGACACGCCACTGGAGCAGGAATCTTTGTTCACTGTTGAACTTCACATGCCTTTAATCGTGTCTTTCAAACAGTAGTAATTCAGTAAATTTGTTAAATAAATGAAATTGCCCAATGAAAAGATGAAAGCCTGAGGTAGTATGTATTTTATAGAATTGCTGTGAGAGTTAAATGTGTTGATATATATTTACAGAACCCTGCATGGCAATACAGTAAGCTTTCAAGATAGCTTTTAAAATCGGTTTATGTATTGATATTCAAATATGTTTCTCTATAAGCTTGTCAATGCAGTACTATACATATCAATCTAAATATCTATAAATTGTAAACTTGAAAAATACTTCATTGTTTTAAATTTTATTTTGGTGATTACAGCGAGGTTTGGTATCTTTTCAGTTTTTGTCCATTTAGATCTCCTTTTTTTAATCAATTACTAGTTCATACTTACCTTTTTCCTAGTTTAAGTTTTATATCATACATTTTTTTCATGTCTTTTAGAATCCTGGTTTTGACTTCAGTGGAGCAGAAATCTCAGGAAACTACAGTAAAGGTGGACCAGATTTCTCAAACCTTGAGAAATAACTGCTTTTCTTTTTTTTTTTGCTACATTCTGTGGATCCTAGCTGATGTTGCCAACTTAAAGGAACAGATTATGTGCTAGAAGAAAAATATGGATGCTTGCAGTTAAATTGCAAAATACATTTAAATATGGTTCTAAAAATTGCATTCAAATATGATTTACATAGGAAACGTACAGTGGGAACTGTCTGTGAACATATGGTAATTTTTTTGGACTTATTTTTGCTCAGCATGGAGTTTTATACGCTACATTTTACCAGTTTCATATTTAAATGCATTTTTACTATAAAAAACATTGGGGTGCAGATCATATTAAATGAAAGGGTGCCTTCAGAGAAAATTAAGTTTTTCTTTTGATAAGTGTGATGCAGGAATAAAGTTCAATAAACTTTTTCAGAAAGAGGATCGTATGCCCCTTCATCTAAGTACATTAATTCACATAAGTATTAAAAAAAAAAAAATTTAACAAAAATTCCACAAAAGTATTTTGGGTAACAATATTAAAAGAGTTAATGTAAATTTCTTAATTATAATATTATTTCTTAAGGGATTACTTTATGTCAAGAAATTGAAAAAGTTAAAAAAACTAATAATTAATACAAATGAGAAGTAATAATACAACAGAGAAGCAGCTAAGTGAATACGGTTATTGGGCATGTCGTTTGTAGTAGCAGAATGCAAATTAGGTCACTATAAAGCAGAGGCATTATTTTTCTCTTAGTGATTCAGAAATATAGACAGGGATTTTTGTCGTTTCTTGTTTCTGGTAATGGGAATTTAACACAGGGGTGTGTTCTGCTGAGCTACATCCACAGTCCATTGTTTACTCCATAAGACACAAGATTTCACTAATTTGCCCAGGCAGCCTCAAACCTTTGATCCTCTGCCTCAACTTCTTGAATTGCTGGTATTTACAGGTGTGCACCACTGCCCCTGGCTATATATAGGAATTGTCGAGATTTCATTTCATCCTGTATCCTTTTTAATTTTTTTTTTAAGGAATCTCAAATGTATAGCAAAGTTACAAAGTAAAGTACACAAAATTTCTTTCTTCCTGAGCCATTTGTAAATAAATTTAAGAGATGATTCACTTTAGTACTTTACTGTGTATTTGCTGCAGAAAAGGACATTCACTTTCATAACTATAACCTAACCATTAAAATTAGGAAATTTATGGTGACATATTACTACCATCTGTTCCTCAGATATTCCCTCTAATCACAGTAAACTGATAGTCCCAATAATGTCTGTCATAACAAGAAAACTCTTTCACAATCATGACCTGCCTGTAGATGTCAGTCTGGAACAAGTTATTTTTGTGTTTTGTTTTTAACCCCCATTGGCTTTCAAAACTTTGGCATTTTCAAAGATTACATTCTAGCTTTATGTGATATTCCTTTTGTTTATTTAATTATTTATTTGTGATGTTGGAGATCAAACCCATGGCCTTAAAACATGCTAGGCAAATACTCTAGCACTGAGGTACATCCCCAGTGTCTCTGATATTTTTTCATGATGAAATTCAAGTTGTGAATTATTGTCAAGAATGTTATAGAAGTGATCTTATTTTATCCTATCATAGATTAATGATTTCAATTTGTCCTACTTAAGATAGTGTTACTTAGATCACTGAATAAGATAGTGGCTGCCATACTTCACTATAAAGTACCTCCTTTTAAGATTAATTATTTTGGGAGAAGGTAATTTAAAAGTACTACCATGTTTCTAGTCAAAATTTATATCTGTAGAATCAATGTCTTACTTGGTGGGTTAAAATCTATTATTTTTATTACTTTGATGTTTTAAATTCATAAAATTAAATTATTGGCCAGTAAAAGACACATGCTAGGTGACTTCTGTTGTCCTTTTAACATATTCCCATGATTATTTGAGTGATTTCTTGCTCTGATCTAATATACACCAGGCTAATTACACATTCCCTGCCCCAGCCCAAGAATCAGCCATTTTTCCAAGGAACCCTTTTGTTCTCTTTAGTGAATAAGGGTATTTTTAAGAAGCTGGGGGTATAGCTCATTAGTAGAGCACTTGCCTAGCATGTTCAAAGACCTGAGTTCAGTCCCCAGCAGCACATACGCAAAACTATGATCTGTGTGTAAGTAATTACTGTTAGTTTGTATATAATATGTGTAGTACATCTGTGTGTGTATCTATATATAAAATTATATGTAAAACCATATGACTTCACACCTAAACTTTGAATCCAAATCTCATCAGGTTCATTTTACTTTTATCTCTTTATATCTTTATAACTCCCATAGCTGTAAGAAGTCTCATTCCTATTATACTTAATCTATTTGACTACCTGTCATAGGTCATCTCACAGGGAGATCTAATATTCTATGCCGAGCAGGGACATCCTCCTCATCATCTCTGAACCCCAATACTTAACTCTGGATCACTGTAGCCTGTCCTCCTCTGATGCCTACTTTGTTCATTTTACCTAGTAATTTCAGGAATGAGTTGTTGTTTTAATTGGTTTCTTTTTGGCATTTAGTTTTACAGGAAAATTTTAACTTTCTGGGGTATAATTCAGTGAAATTTAGCACATGTATAGATACATGTGAACAACTTCATAATCACCCTAAAACAGTTCAATCACTAAAAATACCCCTATGCTATCTTTGTAGTCACCCCATACCTCCCAGTCTCTAAACTTTGTAAACCACTGATCTATACATTTTTGTCTTCTCAAGAATATATAATATAGCTGGGCATAGTATTGCATGCCTGTAATCCCAGCAACTTGGGAGGCTGAGGCAGGAAGAACACAAGTTTTAGGTCAGTCTCAGCAACTTAGCATGACTCTTGTTTCAAAATAAAAAGGGATGGGAATATAGCTCAGTGGTAAGGCACTCCTGGGTTCAATCCCCAGTATCAAAAAAGGTATGCATTTAAATTATAAATGGGATCACTTAATTTTTAAAAAATAGCTTTTATTGACATAATTCACATACATTTCAACGAAAGTATATAACTCAATATGCATAGTATATATAGCCATTACCATAGTCAATTTTAGAATATTGTCATTTGAAATAAAATCCTTGTACACTTTTTTAAAAAAAAATTTAGTTGTTGATGGGCCTTTATTTTATTTATTTATATGTGGTGCTAAGAATTGAACCCAGTGCCTCACATGTGCTAGGCAAGCGCTCTGCCACTGAGCCACAATCTCAGCCCCCCAAAACCTTGTACACTTTAACAGTCATCTCTTCCTGCCTCACCAGCCAAGCAACCACTAATTTATTTTCTGTTGCATAGATTTCCCTGTTCTAAACATTTCATATACGTGGGATCAAATAATATGTGGATTTTGGTTACTGGATTATTTTACAACAGCATTTTAGAGGTTCATCTGTGTTCTAGCATATATCAGTATTTCATTTTTATGTCTGAATGTTCCATTGCATGGCTCTGTCATACTTTGTTAATTCATTTGTAAATTGATGGGTGTTTGGGGGTTTTCCATCTTTTATCTATGCTTTATATTGCTGCTATAAACATCTGTGTAGAGGTTTTTATGTGCATATGTGTTTTATATGGAATAGAATTTTCAGGTTATGTTTAATAATTTGAGGAACCATCAGATTGTTTTCCAAAGCAGTTACATCATTTATTCCCACCAGTGGTGTACCAGAATTCCAGTTTCTTCACATTCTTGCCAATACTTACCTGACTCTTGGAATCTAGTTATTCTGGTGGATATAGAGTGATAGTTCTTTGTGGTATCTCTGATTTGCATTTCCCTAAAGCCTATGTCAGTCTTGTGCTTATTGAACATTTGTGTATCTTCCCCTGGAGAAATGTTTTTTTCAAATCCTTTGCCCCATTTTCTTTTTCTTTTCTTTTCTTTTTTTTTTGATAGCAATGATTGAACCCAGGAGTGCATAACCACTGAACCACAGCCCCCTTTTTATTTTATTTTTAAATTTTGAGACAGGGCCTTGCTAAGTTGCTAGGCTGGCTTTGAACTTGCATTCCTCCTGCCTTAGCTGAACTGCTGGGATTACAAGTATGTACCACCACACCCGGCCCTTTGCCCATTTTCAAATTGGATTGTCATATTATTTAAAGTTCTTTATATATTACCTCAAATATCTGGTATATGATTTGTAAATTGTCCTGTGGGTTATTTTTCACTTTCATGATGGTACCTTTTGAAGCAGTGAAGTTTTTAATTTTGATGAAGTCTAATCATCATGTTAGTAGATCATGCTTTTGGTACCATATCTCAGAATGCTTTCCTTAAACCCAATCATAAGGATTCTTTCCTTTGTTTTTGTCCTAAAGTTTTATGATTTTATGTTTTACATTTAAATCAGTGGCCTGTTTTAAGTTAACTTTGTATAAGGTATGAAGTTTAGGTGGAGGTGATTTTTTTGTATGTGGCTGTTCATTTATTTCAAAATGATTTGTTGAAAAGACTATCCATTCCCCAGTGAATTCTCTTTGCACCTTTGTTCAAAAATCAGTTGTTATATATTTATGTGTTTTTGTATGCTCTTTTCCATTGAACTGTGTGTAGATCCTTTAAAAATACCATACTGCCTGGATTATTATAGCTTTATATTGCAATTGGTTAGCATGATTCCTTCAACTTTATTCCTTTTCAGAATTGTTTTGGCTATTTTATTTCCTTATCTTTCTATATAAAGTTTAGAATCAGCCAGGCAATATCTATGAAAAAATCCTTGTAGCTTTTTTTTTTGGCAGTACTGGGAATTAAATCCATGGAGCTCTTTCACTGAGGCACATCCCTAGCCCTTTTTATTTTGAGACAAGGTTTTGCTCAGTTGCTAGACTGACTTGGAACTTTTGATCCTCCAGCCTTAGTCTCCTGATTCCTGATGGGGTTTTGAATGGAATTGCCTGAGTCTTTCAATCCAAGAACATTAAGTATCTCTCCATTTAGCTCCTTTTTGATTTCAGTCTTCAGCATTTTGTGTTCTTTGTAGTTTATCTATTTTATTAGATTTATTCCTAAGTGTTCATTTTCAGGGAGGAGATACTGTAAATGTTTTTGAAATTTGGGTTTTCATTTGTATATTACTAGCATCTACAACAAATATGTTAGAGTTTTGTTTGTTGACTTATAGTCTGTTACTTTACTACACTCAATGATTAGTTCTAGGAGTTTTTTGTTCTTATTGTTATTGATCCCTTCCTTGAGTTTTCTACATAAACCATAAATAGGAAGTTGTATTTTATCATGTTTAGTCTATATACCTTTTATTACTTTTTCCTGCCTGGTGCACCAGCTAGAACAATAAAGTGGAAGAAGTGATCTTATCTGTTCTTTAGGGTTTTGAAAGCATAGCTTTTCATCATTAAGTAGGATATTAGCTGTACATTTATTTTGTTCTGTTTGTTACTGGGGATTAAACCAGCAGTGGGGTGGTGGGCAGAGTGAGGGGAGCGGTACTCTACCACTGAGCTACCTTTCCAATTCTATCTATACATTTACAGCTTTATATTATTATTATTTTTTAATTTTAAGACAGTGCCTCACTAAGTTGCTGAGGCTAGCTTCTAACTTCAATCTTCCTCACCCTCCTGGGTTGCTGGGATTATAGACAGGAGCCACTGTGTCCAATTAGCTGTAGTTTTTTCATACATAATTTCATCAGATTGAGGAGGTTCCCATCTATTGATTTCTAGTTAGCTGAGCTTATTATCAGAGTATGTTGAATTTTCTCAAATGATTTTGCTTTGATCAAATGTTTTTACCCTGTTTAGAACGTTAATATGGTGGCTTTATATTGATTTTCAAATTTTGAAATTGCTTATCTCCGCACCCCCCACCCCAGACTTGGTCATGGATATATTGTTCAGTTGATCCATCTAGATTTTATTTTCTGAAAGAGACACTGTAGAATCTTAATCCTTTATGAATTTGCCAGAAAGATTTTTAAATAAGCATTTATTTTTAAAAAATAATTATATAATTTATTTAAGCTATCCAGTTCATTTTGGTTGTTTTAGTACTTCTTGTCTTTCAAGGAATTGGTTTAAGCCTGGCACAGTGGTACGTACCTGTAGTCCCAACATCTCCAGATGCTGAGGCAAGAGAATTGCAAATTCAAGGCCAACCTCTGCAACTTAAATAAACAAAAGGGGCTGGGGCTATAGCTCAGTGGTAGAGCATCCCTGGCTTCAATACCTAGTACAAAACAAAAAAAATAAAGAATTGGTTCATTTTACTGTGATTGTATTTGTTCATATTTCTTTGTGTTCTTTTAATGTCTTTAAGGTTTGTAGTGTTATATTGGCTTCATTCCTAATATCCATAATTCTTTTGTCAATCTTGCTTGTTTATCAGTTTTATTCTTCTTTTCATTTTTAGTACTGGGGATTCAACCAATATGAACTATAGCCTTTTTTATTTTTTGAGACAAGTTCTCATTAAGTTACTGAGGCTGGCCTGGAAATTATAATTCTTCAGTCTCCCAAATTGCTGGGATCATAGGCAAGTGCAAGTGCCACTGCCCCAGCGTTTTTACTCTTTTCAAATAACTGATTTTTAATTTTGTTAATTTTTTCTGGTGTTGGTGTTGAATTTCATCAATTCCTTTCTGTTTTTTTTCTTCCTTTTGCTTGTTTTGGGTTTTATTTTTTACTTAAAGTTAAAGCTTATTGGTTTAGACCCTTTTTCCTATTCAATAAAAGCAGTTGATGCTGTAATTTGCTGAGTATTGGTTTAGTTGCACTCCACAGTGTTATTTTCATTTACACTGTTTAAATTATATTCAGATTCCTTTTTAAGGCTTCCTTTTAGAGCCATGAATCATTAATCTTTAATTTCCAAGCACTTGCAGATTTCCCTATTGATTTCTATTTTATGTTCAGAAAACATTTTATTTAAGATCTTTTAAATTTGTTAAGATTCTTTTTAAGATCCATGAAAGGGTCTTCCTTGGTGTGACTATTTACATGTGCTTGAAAATAATGTTTAGGAAGTATTTTTAAGATGGTTTAAGTCAGATTTGGTTGGTGGTTTTATTCAGTTCTACATTTTTGCTAATTTTCCAATAATTCTATATATTACTGACAGGAATGTTTTAATTCCCTAACTGTGATTTGACCATTTCACTTTTCAATGTTGTCAGTTTGATTGATGTATTTTTAAGTTGTGATACTCTGTGTCTACAAATTCAGGATTTTCATTTTAGTCAGTCAATTGCTTTATCATTGTATGTCCTTTATCCTTAGTAATTTTGGTTGCTCCTCAGTATACTTTGTTGAATTGACATAAAAATTGTTTTTATCTTCTAGTTCAGTTTATTTTGTTTACTGTTTTGGCTTACGTAAAATTGTGTCACAATTTGGCAATGTATAAGCAATGACATCTTAACAAAAATTAATTACTGTAAAATTCTCTATTATTATTGTCATGATCATAACAACACTGAAGTTAATGTGGCTAGAATTAGTTTTGTTTAGAAGTTACAGTTTCACATGAGTCCAGTGAATCCTCTATTTACAATTAATCTATATTACAAGGTAATGTAAGAGGTAAGAGTATGGTAAGAACATGGCCTCTGGAGTCAGAACTGCCTGGATTTGAATTCCCCCCTCCAAGTACCAAGTAAGTGACCAGAGGCAAATCATTTAGCTTCTCTGTGCTTCTACTTCATTTGTAAATTTGGATGGCCTCACTCACTTTAGAGAATTACACATGATGATTCATATAAAACATCTAGTAATAGTACCTGACAGCAAAAGCTGCCATTGCCAGCTTTAAAATATTAGTTAAGGGTTGGGAATGTAGCTCAGTGGTAGAACACTTGCCTAGCATGCACAAAGCCCTGGGTTCAATCCCCAGCACTACAAAATAAAAGAATAAATAAAAATGACTTTATAAAAAAAAGTTAGCACAGAAATAGCTCTAAGGATAGTAGTGTGTAGTATATCTCAATTTAAACAGCATGTTTCGTAATTAGAAAAACAATCAGGTAACTTTTTAAAAAATAACACTATTAAAGGTTTTTTAAATGTCTAATAGGAGTCAAGTGCAAAAGAGTTTTTTCTTTGATCAGTAATTCCTGGCAATGTCCACATTATAAGATATCTTATTAGTTGTAGTTAAATATTAATAATTTGAGATCATATATTGTTTCTATTGAACAATAATCACCAACTGATCCAACCAGGATTAACATAATTAGTCACTTTGCTGCTGGAATGCTAGTTAATTAGGTTGAGAGGTTGGGGGAATCACAGTCTTCGGGACAGGAGTCCCATGTTGCCTGCAAAGCAATAAACCTTTTTCTTTTTTCGCAAAACAAAAAAGCTTCAGGTGGGTGGAATCTACATCCATAGCAGTGATGAATCTAAACGACAAAAGTGATTAATATTGCACAAACATCTTTTTAATGCATATTAAACATTAACTTGTTGTATCAAAATATTACAAAGTGTCAATTAGGTAATGGCTGTACATTAAAAGAGATTTTAATTTCTGCTTCCATGTATCTTTAGTAAAAAATTTCAATATACTAAATAGAGACAGATCTTTATCATTTTTATTATTTCATTACTATGCTAAAATAATCAGAAAAGGAACAAAACCACCCAGCAAAGGATTGCATTTCAATAATTTTATTGAAAGGTATATTCCTTAGTACCAAACATAATGGTAGTTTGTTAGGTTACATCTGCCAACTCAAAATTAACACTGATGTTTTCAAAATATTGAAATATCAATCTTTTGGGAAAACTGAAAAGTTATCCTTGACACACCTTACAAAAGTTAAGGATAAAATAAACTGTGGTTCTTTGGTTTATTTTTCAGTGCTTATATATCCATAACATTGTCAAAATTGGTTACAGCCTTTCTGGATAGACTCAGGCTACACACTACACTGAATCATTGCTTACAACACTTTAACATGGTATGTCTCCTTATATTCACACGCTGATCTGGAGAATAGTGAACACTACCTCAGAGATCTTATAATTAGAAGTTGCCTACGTAAGACACAATAGGGGCATTTGTGAAAGTATATTCTCTTCCTTTTAACCCATTATATCCCATCCTATACACAGGACACCTATAAAAATGAAGGAGTTTTATAGGGCTCCTATAAAATTCTATAGGTTTTTATAGGTGCCCTGTATATAGAATGATGGGACATAATGGGTTAAACAGAATTTTACATTAGAAGCAATGGCAGTTGTCTGTAGTAAAAACTTTGGGGAGTGCTTTATCTGGCCTAAATTTAACAGGGTAAAGCAAGTTTTCAAAGTATTAATTTATTTTGAGTTACTAATATAATAGAAACGTTTTCTTAATGAGGCAGTAAATTCTATGTAAAAGTTTTTTTTAATCATGAATACAAACATCATGTGTTTTTAGAAGAAATATTAAAGATAATGATTATGCCAAATTTACTAGGTCTATAGTTTTTGCTTTATATAAAATGCCCTCAAATTGAAATGTAATTCTCATATAGCATTGAACCCTCATCTCTGAATTATCTATTACTTGAATTATAGGTGCCAAGAAATCATTTACATTGCCTAGACTATTAACCCTTATCTTGCCTTAAAGTGCTTTTGTGAAATGTTCATTTTTGATGTAAATCTGATAATTTAACACTTAAGTAGGTTACCATTTCAGTACCACCTAAATACAACATATTGATCAATGTAGGAAATGAAGATTCACAGTTTACCTTCCCATGCTTATAATCACTGTTTCACATTTGTGCCTTTAGCTTCATTTGAATGCTTCACAGGTGAATTTAATCTAAACATTATTTTACTACATCATACTATTAGACAGTTTTTTTAAGTCCGAGAACATTCTGCTACGCTTTATAGCTTAAATTCATTATAACATTATGGAATCCACATCTCAGGGTTCTGGAGAAAAGGCCTCAAGAGAAGAGGTTTTTTTATTGCTACAGAAATAGACCTTAAGTAAACAACAACCAAAACAAAACAAAAAAAATCCCAACTTAGCAGAAGTCTGCCTAATTATTACTACAAGTTAACTGTTCATTATTCTCAGATTCATAATCATATGTAGATGTTAAATATTAACATTTCGTTTTAAGAGCAAAAAGATAAATCATTACTGTGAGTTAAGAAATTTAGATGACAAGAATATATAACATATGCAATGGCCAAGTTTACATTTTTTATCATCTAATTACTTCCTAGTAGTTCAACTGCTATAACAATGATACACTGGCAATTTCCTAGTGCAGAGATCATCTCCTTATATTACTCTTTCTTTAAGTATGATTTTTTAAAAATATGGGCCAAATTGGTTTTTTGTTTGTTGTTTGTTTTGTTTTAATGGATATTTTTGGTCCTCTTATCCTACTTAGGCTTGTATAACTTTAAATGAGCTAAAGCTTAGGTTATACATACTGCAAGATGACTGGGGTGAGGTCCTATTTCAGTGCTACTTTACAAATTTGGACTATCTATCATTGAGGATGTTTTCTAAGCTGATAATTTAAATGGTCATTAAGTGAAACAAACATATCAGAGGTTGGATAATTCCTTTCTCTAAGGGTGTTGCACCTTATGTGTAGTAAATGCCTTCAAATATTAGCTGACTAGATCAGTGTCATTTTTCCCTCTGCTATTCCAACTCCTTTTTGCTTATTTTGAAAATAATATTGCAATTTTTCAATTGTAGAAGAAAATTATGTCATTGGAAAAATTTCTCTATATGAAGAATAACAACCATATTTGCCAGTTAAGGAACCGTTTCAGGAATTGTTGGAAGGTGAGTTATTTTATAGTAACTATGCTTCAGTTGCCGTGCAGTACGTCCAGAAACAATCCATTTCAACTTCTGAACATTTGGTTTGGAACACTTGTTTGACGAATATTCAGTTAAACACTTGGATACAAGCTCCTGCCAGAAGGTCAAATCTCTGCCATGTATCTGCACATAAAATTTTAAAAGTTATTAATGAATTAAAATAAAGTCTTGTATTTAACTACAGTAACAAATACAGCCTACTAACTTGTGTCTTTCCTGGTCAAAAAAGATTCAAGGCTAGCTACTTAAGTTTCAGATAAACATATGACCTTTCATTTTATTTCAGGAGAGAGTACAAGTGGTCAAGTTTCTTTCACAGTTGTTAATAGGATTTAAGCTATGACCTTGACACACCTTGGAATGTTTCTGAAGACATTCTACTCCTTCTGTTAACTCTACACAGTTCTGTGCTTGAATCTCCAAAGCTATGATAGACAAAGCCAACACAGAAGGCTGAAAAGAAATAAATATAATGTAAATGTCAAATATAAAAACAGATCTACATAAATGTTTATTCTTTATAAAATATTTACCTTTGCTTTAGAAAATATGATCCTGCAATGACATGCCTTAAGTTGAGCTTCCAGTCTTTCAAAATTAAGGCTATTTCTCCTTTAAAAAGAAAATGGAAGTGATTTTATTATATCTAGTCAGGAACAATTTTTAAAAAAAATATTGAAATCTGTTTTTAAAAACAACACGCACATTTATCATAGGAAGTCATTTGAAGTAAAAGAAATTTCCCTTTTAATCAGAGACATTAAGTTCTTAACCTGAGTTTTAAATGATTTGAGCCAAAAATAAATAAAATGAACAGAATCTTGCCACAAATATCAAGATTTATTTTCATTTTAATCTATTTCTATACCTATTGAATGTTCTTTTCCCATAAATTTGAATTAGGTGCTGCACTGTTACAAATATTGATTTTATGCAATATATAGACAATATCATTCAAATTTCTAAAGTTCATTTGTTCAAAACAAAGGGCACATACCTTTCAAATGGCAAGTTCTCTTGAATGAGTGAGTAATAGAGTTGCAGAAATTGAAAGGCAGTAGTAGCTTTAACTTTCCAACACACCTTCTCCAGTACAATCTTTTCCATTCTCATCAGGTCTGAAACCGTGAATCTATATTGACTTATGCGGATCAAGTCAGTTGCCAATGGGATATTCCTTTCTTCTTCTACTGATTTTACAGCCAAATAAAAGCAGCTCAGTCCAACACACCCAAGGTGCTTGGGCTGTACCTAAAAACAAAAACCAAGCCGATGCGTCTATCATATTTCAATTAATATAGAATAAAGGATAATATAGAACTCAGACTCATCATTATGAGTCATTATACCTAAAATGTAGCCTGTCAACACTACATACCCCTCTTGGAACTATTTTTTGACCAATATAATTAGTTTTCAGTACAATGTGTGGCTTCAGCATAACAAAATTCTGACTTTTTTTTTTTTAATCATTGTGAACTACAAGCAAACACTGTGTTCTAATTTGACTAAATTAACTGGTCAATGACTTAACACAAGTACTCAAACATGTTATAGCTTATACACAATTTTCCTTCCAGGATGTTATATTTTTTTTCCACACTGTTTTTGCAGTAATCAAAAATATTTTTAAAATACTACTATAACACATACCATTTACTTTGCCTATAAATTTCAATCTACAACAAATCCTTTTTATGTATTTGTCATTTTCTAAATGTCTACAGTGTGAAACTGTAAGGTTTTAATCAATATCTCTGTTCTCCTCTTAGAACATTTTTGAAAACAATTTTAATTTTTAAATTTTTCTCTTATAAGCCTTTAACAGTAAATGTACACTTCTTTTAAAGCATAATTAATTTTCTTATTATGACTTCTCCTATGATGATTATCTGTAGAAACATTCCCACATAAAACTATTATATTTGAAGGACAGCTCTATACTCTTCATTTTGTGAAACACAGATTCAAAGGTAGTGCCCACACATGGTGTCTAAAGAGTTGTTTAATAAGTTTTTGAACCATTCAGTTCAACAAATATCGGATTCTTTCTATACAAGATGCATTGTGTTAGCTACTAAAGACTAAAATGTGAGTTTCATTCTAATTTTGACATTATCCAGTGATCTTGTGGGTACAGGGAAGGCAGTTGTACTTTTAACAGTTAAGCTTTTAAGCTTGAAAGCTACACGGATGTCTTACAGAGAAATAACTATATACCCATACTCCTGGAAAATGATACTTCTTGAAACTGAAATAGTTAAAACAATTAGAATTTGTTATGATTAGTAGAGAAATATATCCTCATTCTTAATCATAATCTAGCATTCTGCCTTTAACAAACTTCGTTAAATTTAAAAAACAACTGTGCATACAGTAGCACTATCACACTAGCCAAGCTATGGAGCCAACCTAGGTTAAATGAATGAAACTGGAGACTATCTTGCTATGTGAAATAAGCCAGTCCTCAAAAGTCAAAGGCAGAATGTTTTCTCTGATATGTGGAAGCTAATCAAAAAAAT
>NW_025999869.1:10870236-10941285 GCF_001458135.2 Marmota marmota marmota
AAAAAAAAAAAAAAAAAAAACAGCAGAAAGACCAGTAGAGAATAGGGAACAGATGGGGAGAAGAGGAGGTGAAGGGGAAATACTGGGGACTGAATGAGAACAAATTATAGTCCATGCTTTTATAATTATGTAAAAATGAATCCTATTGTCAAAAAAAACTGTAAATACATGGAAATATTCAACCTGTCAAGTTTTTAAAAACATCCAATTTTCCATCTGGAAGACTCTGCAATTATTTGATATTGGGCTATTTTCCATCTCAGAATATAACTAATAAATGATACATTATTCTTGATTATGATAAGGAAGCATCTAATACAATAGTGCACAAAATTCCTATAGTGTTTTGGTTATTTGCTGAATATACAAAAGTTTATGAGTATGAGGCAGAAGCTAGCAATTACATCTCTAACACAATGAACAAAATTAAGAAATATTCAGGATAATATAGCTTAAACATACCTTCATTTTAGACAGAAATCTGTCCAGCAAATTCACAGCTAGAGAAAATGTCTCCGTGTCGAAGCCAAAGAACTGAGTTAGACTAAGAAGATCTTTTACTTCAAAGTCCCTTAGTCTTGCAGTCATTCTGAGGCCATTATCGTGTGCAGACTCAATTAGCCTCAAGCCACAGACCTTTGGCTGACATCTAGACTCCTGTTCCAACAGGGTATTCAGCTGGTGTAGCAGTTTCTGAGAGTCAGTTGTTGTCAGTACCTCTATCATCTATATATAGAACAAATCCCAGTTAGGAGTAAGAGTAGCTCTTTCTGCTTTCCTTGGCTATCTTTGCATTGTGCAAAGAGGTGTTCTATAGTACATATCTTCCCTCTCTCAATGGAGCTAGGGAATCTAAATCATTGCAAAGCGCTGTTACATTCCCCCTGCCCCCTTCTACAAATTGGTCACATTGTAAATTCTGAGTTTCTAGAACACAAGAACTATACATTTTTTAAAAATGTAAGTCTTCAAGAAATATTGTGCAAGTTGCTTACTGACAATGGATAACAAACGAACAGACACTGTAAGGCAGGATACCAAAACTTTGGGATCGAACAGTAGCATGTATTGTGCCTCGTATTAACAATGTGAACCATTCATGTTGGTTAATTTTCCTTAACTTTTATGTAAAGTGGGAAAAAGGTTATTACCTGCACAAGTCTACCTGTGCAGATTAAAATGAAATCGTTTAGAGCTTAGCGCATAGGTAGATGCTTAATAATCATTGAACAATAATGAGCTCATTTCCACATCTAAGATGAAGGTAACAATATCTGATTGTAACGATTACACAAGATGATTAAAGAGTGTAGCACAGTGCTACGTAATGGTTGATTTTTATCAGTATTATGGGGGGGAGAGGGTGCTATGCGGGGCACGTAGTAGGCTGGCGGGGCGGGGTGCGGTAACCTAGTCTGCGAGATGAACCTGGGAATTACTGTAACTGTGCATAATACAACTAAGACCCCGCAACAGTTAAGTCTAGATACGCGGAAGGTAACTAGAGCCTCACATCAATTTAACGACGGGAAGGCAGGACACCTTAGGGTTGAACCACTAACTTCAGGGGTCCAACCTTTAGGCTCCTGGAGTGGTCGTTGGGACTGACACCTCAGGAGCACTGAGCCAGCTCCGCCCCTCCAGGCTCAGACTAGCCTGGGCTTGTGCACACACTCTCAGGACAAGGGCGCGGGCCAGACTTAGCCCTCCGCGCGTGCCTCCACCTTGCTCTCCACCCGCCCGAGAGTCACCCGAAACCCCGCTCAGCTCACCTTGACAGAGACTGCGGCTCCTCAGCAGTAACCACCCTCCCCGGGCCTAACTCCCACTTCGCCCCAGGATATCAAATCCGAGAGATCGCGAAGGGGAGGGGATTCCAGAGACAGACTGGAAAGGCCCGGGGAGGGGGAGCTGCGGGTGGTGGTTTCAGCAGCGCAGCCGAGACGCCTCTGCACTCCCCAGGGTCAGCTCCGAGCCGAAGGGGCCACGCCTGGCCTCCGGAGTGATATATTGGAGGGCGGGCCTTTCCCGCGGGGGAAGCATTTTTGCCGCTGATTGGTGTGGTTCTTTTGATGGATGGCCTCCGTGGTCCAAAGAGGGCTGGTCCATAGAGGCAAAAAAGCTTGGCCAATCAGCGCACACTTCCTATTATAAAGACTCGAATTCTCCGTCCTGCTGAGGCCACGCCCCTACCCCTAAGCGTCTCTCATTGGAGAATTTTCTAAAGGGTCTTCACGCAGGAGGGGGCCGAACTAAATACAACTTGCCAGCGCTTGTCACGGCCGGTCGTTCTGCCGCCAGCCAAACTGTCAGACTATCATTCCAGAATGTACGGAGAATTTTCTCTGCAGTATTGTAATTGCAAAGTGGTTCTGCCTCCTCTTTCTAAAAATACAATGACAAGTTAAAAAAAAAAAAAAGTCAAGCTTTGATTTTTCATTACACATGGAGAGGTGGTAGATTGTCTGTGGTGCGGTTTATTTAAATTCCAGCAGGTTCTCTTTGTGAACTTTGGAGATCGACTATCTTCGTCGCGTTTTGCTTTTTGTATAATTTGTCAAATAGTGTGATGGCGTTGGACTGTGTAATTTCTTGATCCTCTACTAATTTTTTTGAACATGCTTTTAAAACAAATTTAAGGGGCTGGGGATGTGGCTCAAGCGGTAGCGCGCTCGCCTGGCACGCGTGCGGCCCATGCGTGCGGCCCGGGTTCGATCCTCAGCACCACGTACAAACAAAGATGTTGTGTCCGCCAAAAAATAAATAAATATTAAAAAAAAATTTAAATAGTAATGTAAACAGTTAAGTTGATTTAAAAGGAAAACTGTGTGGCGGACCATTAAGAGCAATACAGGAAAATCTTCAATGTAGTGAGTGTGAATTTCAATCTCCTATCTGGGTGTAGAGTAATATTACTCTTCTTATTTAATATAATGAACTTAATCTGTATTGGCCTTTTCCCTGCCAGGTTAGTGGGAAAATAATTAGTTGGAACTCTTTCTGGATTCCTTCCCTCTCTCCTGGATTATCACAAGTAATAAGGGTCTACTAGTTAACAAAGTCTGAGGAAGAGGACATAAGAGATCAGTCCTCAGCGCTTACAGACTGCAGCTAGAGATCTTTGTCCTCATGGTCAATTCCTGTTCCATGGTTCTCTGGACATTGAAAGAGTAAAAATCTGAAAGATTTTGCTGGTACCTCTGCTGTTTGCCCTGCCATGTACTTTCCTGAGCCAGAGCCCCAAGACCAAGCCCTGGAATAATTGGGGACAGTGATGTGAAGGGGAAGGGGGAGGAAGGCTAAGGGAGAAAAAGTTAATGCCTCAAGATAATACCTCAGTCAAATTATCAGGTCAGTTTTAGAAGCTGTGGCACAAATGGGGAAGGGGCTTTTGTCGCCCTTGAAAGTAGACAATGAAAATAAATTGGCACTTATATTGATTTTTTTGTGATGCTGGAGACTGAACCTAGGACACTATAGCATTGAACTGAATTCCAGCCCTTTGAATTTTTTATTTTGAGACAGGGTCTGGCTAAGTTGCCAACCTGGCCTCCAACATGTGATTTTCCTGCCTCAGCCTTCCTAAGTATCTGGGATTGCCGGCATGCACCACCAGGCCTGGCTTACCTTGGTAATTTAAATTTAATTGAAAATACTACCTGCAAAAATATGTGAGTTTACAAATGTACAGTTCTCCTTTCAGTTTTTAGGTCCTGTTATTCCTAATTATTAAATTCACACTATATAAGAAAAAGAGTTTAAGAACTATAAAATATTTATAGCAATGACAAGCACACACAAGTTTGTTAATATTTATTGAACTTCTAATTTGTGCCAGTGGAGGACAGGCTAGAGTAGTTCCTTACCTTGTAGAACATATAGTTTTGTGGGTAATATGAGCACATAGATTTAAGAATAAAATAAACTTATTAGCTTTGTGACTGTAAGCAAGTTATTTAATAACATTGAGTTTCTATTTTATCAAAAATAGGAAGTAAAAATTATCTTACTCATAGGGTAATTGAGAGGGTTAAATAATGAAAATACATAAAGAGTTAGGCAGTATTCCCAGAATACAACAAATTATTTGATAAATGGTGGCCTTTATTATTAACTTACAAAGTTACAAACATTTATTTTTACCCTCCCTTCTTTTTTCTTTTTTGGTGCTGGTGCCAGAGCTCTATGTATGTTAGGCAAGCATTTTACAATTGGGCTATGTCTATAACCCCTAACATTTTTAATGTATTTATTTATTTATTTTTGCAGTAGTGGGGATCGAACCCAAGGGTATTGTATCTCTGAGCTATATCCTGGCCCTTTTTTATTTTTATTTTCAAATTTTGAAACAGGAGATTGCTAAATTGCCCAGGCTGTCCCAGAAATGGCAATCATCCTGTTTATACCTCCTGAGTCATTGGGATTACAGGCATGTACCACTGAGCCTGGCTAATGTTTCTTTTTTTTAATGTCTTGCTTAAACATATGTTTGATTGTTTTTTATTGTCAGACTAAGTCTTCTATTCTCAGCCTAGAAGGAAAATCAGAGTAGTAGAAATGTTTAACAGAAATAAAAATATCTTCATTGCATGTATTAATTTCTACATCTTATTTACACTTGAAATTTTCACTTGAAAGCTTTAGAAAATATATCATTGTTTCTATAAGAAAAAAATGTATTCTTCAAGATTTGAATATTTTTACTTTTTATGTAAAACATTGTTTCACTAGCACTGAAGAAATAGTAACTAAATATAAATCAAATCAAATGAACTTTCTTTTCCTTTTCTTCTTCCCCTTCCCCTGCCATTTTATTCCATAGTATTAGATACAGACCATCATTTGAATAATTTAAAAGACCTAACTAGAAAAATCTAAAAATCAACAATTATCTATTCTTGGAAAATAAGAAAAATGAATCTTTCATTACCTATGATCTTATTTTAAAAAAGTGTAGATTTTCACATGACATCCTATCAAGAATTGTTTAACTGGCTGATTTCTAGAATATGGTCTAGATTCAATGATATATTCAGTTCCTGTCTTTGTACTTTGTTCTCCATCAACATTTAAGTGCAATAAGAACTAATGCTCAGAATAATTACCTTGAAGCTAGGCAGGAATCCAGACAGTAACGGGAAGATTTAATCATATTCTCTACATGGTAGTATAGAAGTGCCTTTAAGCAATGAGGATTGTGACAGGCAGGTGTAACACTGGTGATGTGTCTAATACTGCCCTGACTCACAGGGAAATTCCTAATTGTTTCTATTTCCATCTTGGAGGTGATAAAGGATTTGCCCCCCCCACACACACACACAATATGCAAGCATTTTACCTTCTGTTCAGACTCACTGACAAATGTATAGAATGTTTGAATATAGAATTGTTCAACTATGAAGAGGACCAAGGAAGAGAGGATCAAAAAGAACTCAATCAAGTGAGACCCTCAGGAAAGTATCTACTTCCTGATCTTATAACTATTTATAGCCTCCTCCACCTCTCCAGGCATGCTCTGGTGAATCTACTCTGTTCTGTTCCTTTGAAGATAACTTGCTTGGCAGTGGCTTCTTTGATTCCTCATTCTAATTTAAATTTCTTTTCCCTTTACATTGTACTAAAATCAGGATCCTCCTAGGTCAGAACCTTTGTTACCTAGGGTGGCAGTAAACTGATGATAGCTTCTTTGCTTTAGGTCACAACTTCCCTTGTCTCTCTAGCCTTTTAACTCTTCTTTCCCCTATCTGATTTTGCCTTTGCTCTTTCCTCTACCCCAACCTCATTATCCTAACAATTAGTGAGTCCCAAGTTGGTTGTTTACTACTGCCTCCTGTTGGTGGTGGGTCAAAGCCTCTTTCCAGCATCAGTTTCTGCTGCTGCTAGAGGACCATGGGGAACCCTCTTCCTCAGAATTCCAAGGGTGGCTGCATGAGTGTGGAGGGAAAACATGTAATTAAGGTAACATATTACATGTTTCAGTTTGTCTTCAAAACAAAACAAATCACACAAAAAAATTTCAGGAAGAGATGCAAACTCTAGAGTAAGTGGCATGAAGAGGTGGGCACTCTCATGTGTTCCAGAAGAGCACATGAGAAGATTTAAACTAAGTCAGTGTTAAAGGTCGCCATGGAGGAAGGGGCTTCTTAGAGATTTCCAAGATAATGTAATTCCTGATCTGGGTTTTGAAAGATTTAGCCAAATGAAGAGATGATTGCAAAAGACAATGCAGACAAAAACAACACTATGTACAAAGACACAGGGGAAAGAGTAAACTGATTTCTGTGAATGAAATGTAGATCACTCTGGCTAAAGTATGAAGGTATGAGGGATGTTCTAGCAACGAAACTGGGTAGAGAAGCAGTTATTCATCCTGAAGGACTGTGAATACCACATCCACCATTCTTTTTATTTATTTATTCTCTCTCTCTCTCTCTCTCTCTCTCTCTCTCTCTCTGTGTGTGTGTGTGTGTGTGTGTATGTGTGTGTGTATACAGGGATTGCACTCAGGGGCACTCAATCACTGAGCCACATACCCAACCCTATTTTATATTTTATTTAGAGACTGGGTCTCACTGAGTTGCTTATAGCCTTGCTTTTGTTGAGGCTGGCTTTGAACTCCTGAGCCTCCTGCCTCAGCTTCCCCAGTTGCTGGGAATACAAGTATGTGCCACTACACCTGGCTCACAGCCATCATTCTTAGAATATAGGAACTGCAGACTTTGAGGCATGCTCTGGTGACTGCAGACTTTGAGGAACCAACCATAGAATTCAAAGATAATGAAAGATATGGAAAATGACAATCCCTGGGAAGAAGGCAAATATTAATCTTTTCTCGGTGACAATGGACCTGAGAGGAAGAAGATAAGCAATGAGTGCTGAGCTGGAGACTTATCATCCTTTCCCAGCCATAATGTGTTTCTTTCCTGACTGCCCAGAGTGCCATGTTCTGCTGAAGTCTCCATTGATTAAGTCCCCCCTTGTTGTAACCTATAAAACACAGACCCTTCTTGTAACCATTGGCCATTTTCTACCCCCAAAATGAGCCTCTCCGATGCCTGACTGATTGACTTCAAAGCTTAATAAATGGCATTGATGAATCTCCCTTGATGTCTCCTCCCGTTTTGGTTATTTGCGCTTACAGTTAATGCCGTAACTGAGTGTGGATTTAGAATGAACACTTGGCATCAGAATGAAGATTGGAGAAAGGCAATCAAAACCCAATCAGGAAGAAAAGTTAAGAGGACATTGCTTTAGGGGCTGGGGATGTGGTTCAAGCGGTAGTGCGCTCACCTGGCATGCACGGGGCGCTGGGTTTGATCCTCAGCACCATATAAAAATAAAATAAAGTTTGTTAATATTTATTGAACTTCTAATTTGTGCCAGTGGAGGACAGACTAGAGTAGTTCCTTGCCTTGTAGAACATATAGTATTGTGGGTAATATGAGCACATAGATTTAAGAATAAAATAAACATCTCTGGCCGGGTGTTCCTGTTTTTAATGGGAATATTCATTTATGTACATCATGAGAGTGCAATAATGAGAGTGCACATAAAATAACTGTAGGCAAGATAAACATTTATAATGTTTATCAAGTAACTATAAATATAGTATGAGAGAGCATAAAAATACATGGATGTGCTAGGTTCATTGGTACATGCTTGTAATCCCAGATATTTGGGAGGCTAAGACAAATTCATTATCACAATTTCAAGGCCAGCCTGGGCAACTTAGCGAGACCCTATCTCAAAATAAAATTAAAAAATATGCTGAGTATGTACTGTAGTGGTAGAGTGCTAACATAGCTTATGTGGAGTCTTGGGTTCAATCCCTAGCACTGCAGGAATAAGTTTTTAAAAATTTGTATGTGAATAGCACTGTCAAATCCCATAATGAAATTTTATATCAATGCTAGTCTTAGAGAAGAACTTTTAATAAACTAGTACCAGTGATTAGAGTGAGATACTAGTGAATAGACTGCATTCTGGGTCTCAGTTTCCCTAGTTACTAACTCTTAGCCTCAATACCTTCATATTTTAATTGAGTGATTATAACATATAACATTATGGCCTGTTGTGAGGATTAACTGAGCTAATAATACATTGCAGAGAAATAAGTTCATAGCACTGTTGGCATCGTTGACTTAACTGTATTTAAGCAAGATGTTATCAGGGACTTTGCCTTTGTAATTTGAATAATGTTAATCTTTCAGCTACTTTTTTTAATATTTATTTTTTAGCTTTAGGTAGACACAATGTCTTTATTTTTATGTGGTGCTGGGGATCGAGCCCAGTGCCTCACGCATGCCAGGCCAGCACGCTACTACTTGAGCCACATCCCCAGCCCCTCAGCTGCTTAATCTAAAAGTGGAATTAACCTGCCAGACATAAGACTCCATAAACTTGGAGGAGCTGATTTAATACAAACCAAATTAAAAATATAAACCAATATTTTATGTTTTTCTTTAGTCTTTCTTCTGCTAAGTTTTCTTTTTGAATGGACTGTACCCTATATATGAAAGTGAATGATGACTCCCATCAAGGCAAAATGGTATCTTTTATTTTCAGTTAAACTCATAGTTTACAAAAGGCAGCTCACATACAGTTTTTTTTTAAGCCAAACTTTCCAGAATCTTTGCCAGATTTTCAGGGCAGAGATTGTGTATCAGTTTGCTAGACTGCCATAACAAACTCAACAGGCTAGATTGCTTCAATGATAGAAATTTGTTTTCTCATAGTTCAAGAGGCTGGAAGTATGAGATCATGGTGTCAAAATGTTTGTTTTCTCTTGAGGCTTTTCCTTTATTCCCATGAGGCCATCCATTTCCTTACATGGTCTCTGCGTGTCTCTTCCTCTTCTTATGAGAACACCCACCATATTGAATTAGGGCCCACCCTTGTAAGCACATTTGACATTAACTGTGTCTTTAAAGGCCCTATTTCCAAACAGATCCATAGCTTCAACATACAAATTTTGGAGACCACAATTCTGTCCCTAACAGATTGGAGTCCATATTTTGGGAGGAAAGGAGAGTAAGACCAGAGAGGTAAAAGTATTCAGAGTCATTTGATTTATGAATAACAAGTAAAAACTCAGAACTTTTCATTCTTCCATTTTTCCCCTTTGCACAATTCACATTTCTTTCTGGAATTGCTTTCTTGATGACATATGTGTGTGAAATGATTTCAAATTCATGTTCATCCATGTTTCTTTTCTTTCAAAGACTGAGTGATATTTTGTAGTATGTATCATTTTATTAAGCCATTCATCCATTCATGGGAACTTGGGTTACTTCTACCTTTATGTTATTGTGAATAATCTGCTATGAACCTGGGTGCACAAATGTCTCTATGAAATCATGCTTGCAATTCTTTTGAGTGTATAACCATAAGCAGAATTAATGGATCATATAATTCTGATTTTAATTTTTTTGTTGGATTACCATGCTGTTTTCCATAGCAGCTGCATCATTTTACATTCCTGCCAACATTGTTTAGGTGTTCCATTTTCCACGTTCTTAAAAACACTTGTTATTTATTATTTTCTTCCTAAAATTGTGACTTGATTTATAATTCCCTAATAATTAATGATATTGAACAATTTTTCATGTTTTAGCCACTTATGTATTTTCTGAGAAGAAATTGTTCATTCAAATCCTTTACCTATTTTTAATCAGGTTGGCTTGTGTTTTTCACTGTTGAGTTATAGGAATTATTTATATATTCTGGAAAATAACACCTTATCATTTATGTGAGTTGTAAACATTTTCTACTATTCCATGGATCTCCTTTTACTCTCTTGATAGTGTCTTTTTATGTACAAATTTTAATTTTGATGCTGTATAATTAATGTACCTTTTGTTATTGTTGCCTGTGCTTTTGGTGTTATATCCAAGAAATTATAGCCCAATCCAATAAGCTTTTCCTTTACAACTTCTTCTAAAAATTTTATGATTTTAGCTCTTGCATATAGGTCTTTGCTTTATTTTCAGTGAATTTAGGTGAATGGTAGAAAGTAAGGGTACAAATTTATTGTTTTGCATGTGGATATACAATTTTCCAACATAATTTACTAAAAAGACTGTTCTTTTTTCATTTGAATGTTCTTGATATCCTTGTTGCATATAATTTGAAAATATGTTCAAGGGTTTAGTTTTTGATTGGTCTATATGTCTGTCTTTATACCAGTACCATTACAGTGTTATGACTACTGTAGTTTTGTTGTAGGTTATAAAATTTCGATTTTTAAAAAATGTTTTTTAGTTGTTGATAGACATTTTTATTTATTTATTTATTTTTATGTGGTGCTGAGGATCGAACCCAGTGCCTCATACATGCTAGGCAAGTTCTCTACCACTGAGACACAACCCCAGCCCTGAAATTTCAATTTTTGTTCTTTTTTTGAAAGATTGTTTTGACTATTTGAGTTCCTTGATATTATATATGAATTTTAGGGTAAATTTGTTTTATTTCTGCAAAAAAAAATATTGCTAGGATTTTGATAGGGATTGCTTTGAATCTGCAGATGCCTTTAGGTAGTAGGAACACTTTAACAATATTAAGTCTTTCAATTTGTTATCACAGAATATCTTTCCATTTTTTTCTATTGTCTCTAATTGCTTTTAGCAACATTTTGTAGTGTTCAGTGTGCAGGTCTTCTGACTCCTGAGTTTAATTTATTCCCAAATACTTCATTCCTTTTGATACTATTATAAATGAATTATTTTCTTGGTTTCTTTTTAGTTTGTTCACTATTAGAATATAGAAATGCAGCTGAATTTTGTTCATTCTAAAAAATCTCACAGCTTTGCTGAAGCTGTTTGTTATAGCAATTTTTCTTTTGTAGAATTGTTAAGAGTTTTCTTCATTTAAGATCTCATCATCTATGAGCCTGATGCAGTGGCACATGCCTGTAATTCCAGAGACTTGTGAGGCTGAGGCAGGAGGATGCCAAGTTCAAAGCCAGCTTCAGCAACTTAGTGAGGCCCTAAGCAACTTAGTGAGACCCTGTCTCAGAATAAAAGATAAATAAATAAACAAATAAACAAATAAACAAATAAATAAATAAATAAAAATGGTTGAAGATATTGTTCAGTGTTTAAGCACCTCTGGGTTCAATCTCTAGTAACATTCCCCACCCCATCACATTATCTGTGAACAGAGATAATTTTATGTTTTTCTTTTAAATTTGAAATCTGTATTAATCAGAGTTCTCCAGAGAAATAGTATTAATAGGTTCATATGATTGTGGAGGCCAAGAAGTCCCACAGTTTGCCACCTGCAGGCCAGTGGTGTAATTTACTCTGAATCTGAAGGCCTGAGATTTGGTAAGAGGAAATATGGTATAAGACTGGAGTCTAGAGGCCTGAGAAAAAGGAGCTTTGATGTTCAAGGGCAAGAGGATATGGATGTCCCATCTCAAGAAGATAGAATTTGCCCTTCTTCCATTGTTTTGTTCTATACAGATTGTGTGGTTATGTACAGTTTGATGCCCACATATACTGGAAAGATATAAATAAAGATCTCTTTACTCATCCTATTCTGTCAAAGGCTAATGTCTTCCATAAACACTGACAACAGACACACTTGGAAATAATATTTTATCAACTATTTGGGCATCCCTTAGCTCAGTCAAGTTGACATAAAATGATCAACAGCATTCCTTTTTTTTCTTTTTCCTGCCTAATTGCCTTCCTAGGACTATGTTGGATAGAAGTGCTGAAAGTTGACATCTTTGTCTTTTTTTCCTGGGAGGAAAAGCTTTCAGTCTTTCACCATTGAATATTATGTTAACTGTGGTCTTTTCACAGATGCTGTTTGTTGTGTGGAACTAATTTTCAGGGATTCCTCGATTGTTGAGTGTTTTAAATCAAGAAAGAGTGTTGAAATTTCAAATAATTTTTCTGCTCAGTTGAGATGATCACGTAATTTTCCCCTTTATTGTATCAATGTGGCATATTTCACTGATTGATTTTGACAAGTTGAGCCATCTCTGCACTCTGAAGTTAGATGTTGCTGGATTTGTTGTTAGTATTTTGTTGAAGATTTTGCTTTTCATGTTCATATCTTATATTCAGAAGAGATATACATCTATTTTTTTCTTCTTTTCTTGTGATATCTTTGAGTATGTTTTCAGGAAATAACTGACCTTATAAAAGGCCTTGGAAACTGTTTTTCCTCTTTTATTTTTTTATTTTTTGACTGGGGATTGAACCCAGGAGTGCTTAACCACTGAGCCACATCACCCAGCACCCCACCCCTCCTTTTTTTTAAAGAAATTTTATTTATTTTTTTTTTTAGGTGTAGATGGACACAACACAATGCCTTTATTTTTATGTGGTGCTGAGGACTGCTGAGCCACATCCCAGTGCACCTCCCCCCCCCAGCCCTTTTAAAATATTTTATTTTGAGACAGAATCTCAAAAAAGTTCCTTAGGGCCTTACTAAGTTGCTGAGGCTGTCTTTGAACTCGCAATCCTCCTTCTTTAGCCTTCAAAGTCACTGGGATTATAGGTGTGCACCACTGCGTCTGGCTTTTTTTTTTTTTTTAAATGAATGTGTGAATAATTGGTATTAATTCTTTTAAAAATGCTTTCTAGAATTCATGAATGATTCTATCTGGGCCTGGAATTTTCTTATGGGAGGTTTTAGTTTTTGAGTTTGTTTCTTGCTATATTACCCAGGCTGGCCTCCAACGGCTGGGCCCTCATGATCCTCCTGCCTCAGACTCCCAAGTAGCTAGGACTATAGGAAGCTACCATGCTCAGCTTTCTTGTGGAAAGATTTAAAATTGTCTTCATTTAGCATAGTAACACACATAGATTTTTGTGTTTCTTTTTGAGTCAGTAGAAGTAATTTTTTGTTCTAGGAATTTGTCCATTTCATCCAACTTATGGAATCTGTTGGCATATAGTCGTTCATACTATTCTTTTATAATCTTTCTGTGAGGTTGTCCGTGGTGGTGTCCTTTCTTTTATTATTGATTTTTATAATTAGAATCTTCTTTTTTTTCCTTACTCAATTTGGCTAAAGATTTGTCAATTTTGTTCATCTATTCAAAGAAACAATATTTGGTTTTAGTTTGTGGTTTTGATGATTTTCTCTATTGCTTTTCTATTTCATTTTTTTCCACTCCAATCTTTATTATTTCCTTCCTTAGTCTTGCTTTGATTTTAGTTTTCTTTTTCTACTTTCTTAAGGTGGAAGCTGAGTGAAGAGTTATTTTATTTTATTTCTTTTAATTTTTTATCTTTATATTTAGGTCTTTAATTTCTTTTTTTAAAATTTATTTATTTATTTATTCTAATTTGTTCTATATGACAGTAGAATGTATTTCAATTTATTGTACATATATAGAGCATAAATTTTCATGTCTCTGGTTGTACACAAAATAGAGTCACACCATTTGTGTTTTCATACATGTACTAGGGGTAATGATGACTATCTCATTCCACTGTCTTTCCTACCTCCCTGCCTCTTCCCTTCTCCTCCCTCCCCTTTGCCCTATCTAAAGTTCCTCCATTCCTCCCACGTTCCCCACTCCGAAGATTTATTTTAAAATAGGCACCGAAAGTTATAAATTTCCCTCAGAACCCTGCTATAGATTTACCTTATAAACTTTGCTATGTTGGTTTTTATTTTTTGTCATCTAATGGTATTTTCTAATTTAACACCCTGATTTCTTCTGTGACTCATTGGTTATTTAGGAGTTTTTGTTTTATTCTCACATATTTGCAGGTATATCAAACTTCTTCCTGTTGTTAGTTTCTAATTGACCATTTTGGAAGTTGGAGACTATACTTCATATGATTTCACTTCTTTAAACTTACCCAATTTGTTTTATCCTAGTCTGTGGTCCATCTGGAGAATGTTCCATGTGTACCTTAGAACGTATGTTGCTGCTGTCAGGAGGAGGCTTCCATGGATGCTCATTAGATGGAGTTGGTGTATAGTGTTGTCCAAGTCCTCTGTTTCATTGTTAATCTTCTGCATAGTTTATCCATCATTAAAAGTAGGACACAATGTTTTTATCTCTTATTGTTGAATAGTCCAGTTCTCCCTTCAATTCAGTGAGGTTTTGCTTTATGTATTTTTAATTTATTTTTTATTCTTATTTATTATGTATGATAGCAGAATGCATTACAATTTACACATATAGAGCACATTTTTTTCATATCTTTGGTTGTATACAAAGTATATTCACACCATTTGTGTCTTCACACATGCACTTAGGGTAATGATATCTATCTCATTCCACCATCTTTTTTACCCCCATGTCCCCTCCTTTCCTCTCCAACCCCTTTGCCCTATCTAGAGTTCACCTAATCCTCCTATGCTCCCCCTCCCAACCCCAGTATGATTCAGCTTCCTTATATGGAGAAAACATTCGGCATTTAGTTTTTTGGGACTGGCTAACTTCACTTAGCATTTTATTCTCCAGCTCCATCCATTTACCTGAAAATGCCATGATTTTATTCTCTTTTATTGCTGAGTAATATTTCATTGTGTATATATACCACATTTTCTTTATCCATTCATCTACTGAAGGGCATCTAGGTTGGTTCCACAGTTTAGCTATTGTGAATTGTGCTGCTATAAATATTGATGTGGCTGTGTCCCTGTAGTATGCTGTTTTTAAGTCCTTTGGGTATAGACCAAGGAATGGGATAGCTGGGTCAAATGATGGCTCCATTCCCAGCTATCCAAGGAATCTCCATACTGCTTTGCATATTGGCTGCACCAATTTGCAGACCCACCAGCAATGTATGAGTGTGCCTTTTCCCCCACATCCTTGTCAACACTTATTGTTGTTTGTGTTCTTAATAGCTGCCATTCTGACTGGAGTGAGATGAAATCTTAGAGGAGTTTTTATTTGCATTTCTCTAATTGCTAGAGATGTTGAATATGTTTTCATATATTTGTTGATTGATTGTATATCATCTTCTGAGAGGTGTCTGTGCATTTTCTTGGCCCATTTATTGACTGGGCTATTTGATCTTTTGGTGTTTAACTTTTTAACTTCTTTATATACCCTAGAGATTAGTGCTCTATCTGATGTGTGAGGGGTAAAAATTTGCTCCCAAGATGTAGGCTCTCTATTAACCTCCCTGATTGTTTCTTTTGCTAAGAAGAAGCTTTTTACTTTGAATCCATCCCACTTGTTGTTTCTTGATTTAATTTTTGCGCTATAGAAGTCTTATTAAGGAAGTTGGGGCCTAATCTGACATGACGGAGACTTGGGCCTACTTTTTTTTTTCTATTAGGCACAGGGTCTCTGGGTTAATTCTTAAGTCCTTGATCCACTTTGAGTTGAGTTTTGTGCATGGTGAGAGATAGGAGATTAATTTCATTTTATTGCATATGAATTCCCATTTTCCCAGCACCATTTGTTGAAGAGGCTATCTTTTCTCCAATGTATGTTTTTGGCGCCTTTGTCTAATATAAGATAACTGTTATTATGTGGGTTAGTCCTCTATTCTGTACCGCTGGTCTACAGTCTCTTTTGGTGTCAATATCATGCTGTTTTTGTTATTATTGCTCTGTAGTATAGGTTAATGTCTGGTATAGTGATGCCACCTGCTTCACTCTTCTTGTTAAGGCTTGCTTTAGCTATTCTGGATCTCTTATTTTTCCAGATGAATTTCATGACTGATTTTTCTATTTTTATGAGGAATGCCATTGGAATTTTGATTGGAATTGCATTTAATCTGTATAGTGTTTTTGGTAGTATGATCAGTTTGACAATATTATTAATTCTGCCTATTCTGCTTTATGTATTTTTGATACAGTTTAGATTATTTACAACAGGTTTTATGCAGATTTTTTTCCTGTTATCATATTTTTCTGGGAAAATCTCTAAACCCCAGAGATTATAACTGACTTACTTTCAGGGAAATTATGCATAGTGCAGAATTATACTATATAATAATTAGTAACATAAGCAATTTGCTGTAGCTATTTATTTATTTATTTATTTTTGATACTGGAGATTGAACCCAGGGACACTTTACCACAGAGATATATCCCCAACTCTTTTATTTTTTTTATTTTGAGACAAGGACTCACTAACTTGCTAAGGCTGGTCTCGAACTTGTGTGCTTCCTGCCTCAGCCTCTGGAGTTGCTGGAATTATAGGCATGTATTGCTGTGCCTGGCCATTTTTTAAAAAATAGCATTTTAGTATACTCTACCATAGCTGATCCCCCACAAAGTGTGTATCATTTCATATATATATTCATACAGATATATGTGTAGGGTAAGAGGGCATGTGTCTCACAAAGGAAGACCTCACAGCAGTTTTCAGAGGGCAATAAGTCACATGTCTGGAAGGCTATGGATTGCTCATATTTTTCTTGTTTAGACAAATGGTGTGTGGAAGTTATTTTTCTATGAAACTATCTTTATATATGTGGGAGTTGTATAGAAAACTCTGCTAAATGTAGTTTGAAGCCTTTGGCTACCTGAAAAACCATGAAGTGGAGAATTGGTCTTGAAAATTAATGAGCATTATTAGTAAAGCTAAGCATTATTTCTTTATATAAAAAAGTCTATATGGCTCTAAAACTTGAAATGCTAGCTCATATACAATACCCAAATAACTTTTCTGAAAATTCTTATTTACCCCTTCTCCCCTTTCCTCACTGCCACTGGTTCTCCATAAGTAGAAAAAAAAATGTTGCATTAGATATGTATTGCTCTTCTTCCCTTTTACCTTTACTAAGTCTAATCTGTACCCCCATAGTTCTTACATCTGCTACAAAATAGGTAGCTAATCTGAAACATTAACTTGCACCAATATTAGTATGTTATTCTTGTTCTGGTTTTCTATGTTACATAAAAACAACAAAACCCCCCAAACAACCTAAAGTTAAGTGACTTAAATCAGTGACACTTTAAGAATGAACCCACAATCTGGGAAGACATGGGTATAGTTTGTCTCTGCTTACACTCAGCTATGGTCTGCTAGACTGGTTTGGAGGCTGGTAGCTTCAGTCCTCAGAAAGCTCCTTCTTTCACTCATCACTCACTGGCATGACATTAATTCTGGCTGTCTTATGGAACTTCAGCTTTGGCCATGGCCAGAATAATTCCCTCTGACCTTTCAATGTGGCTATTTGGCTTCCTCATAGCATGGCTGGGTTCCAAGGTCAGGCATGCAGGCAGATGGAGGCAGGGATTAAGAGAGCCAGGCAGGAGTCACATTGTCTTTTGTGAACCAGTCTCCAAAGTCCTGAAGTGGTTCTGTGCTCTCTATTGATCAGGATAACCAAACACAGCCCAGTTCAACAGGAAGGAAAATTGGCTCCACCACTTGAGGAAGAGTGACAAGGTTCTGGAAGAGAATATGAGACCCAAATATTTCTGTGTCTATTTTTGGAGAACACAATCTGCCACACCTCTCAAGGGTAATATGTGAATTCTAAAAAGTCAACTTTGAAATCTAAAGAAATGAATGTCAAAGTGGGAATTCCAGGCAATAATGCACATCTGTGGGGGAGATATTTGGGCAGATCATTCAGTAACCTTCAAATGCTAGGTAGGCGAATACATATCCTACAATCCATGAACCAGTTCTATAGGGGAATAATAAACTTTGCTAAAGATTAATCGAACAAAGCTTTCCATGCAAAGTAGAATTTATGTTTGCAAATCTACTAATCCCAAGATATGAAGGGAATGTTCTAATAAGTTCCTTTATTATTGCTGCTTGAACTTAGATAGGGATATTGCCATCCAAAATAGGATGTTATGAGTGTGGGTCATTTAAAACTCTGAAACAACCTAATCATAATGTTAATCAAGATTAGTTTGAGGGCTGGGGATGTGGCTCAAGTGGTAGTGCGCTCACCTGGCATTTGTGCGCCCCTGGTTCGATCCTCAGCACCACATACAAACAAAGATGTTGTGTCTGCCGAAAACTAAAATAAATAAATAAATAAATATTAAAAAAATTCTCTCTCTCTCTCTCTCTCTCTCTCTCTCTAAAAAAAGATTAGTTTGAAAGATGAGTGTTTAAAAAAGAAATATGTCAAGGAAAGTCAGAAAAGGAAAAAGATTTGAAGGTCACTTAGAATTCTATGGGGAAAGAGTGATTCTACTGCAATTGAACCAAGAATATGTCAGTACCTGTTCATGCTGTTGATGAGCTGAAAGCTAAGGGACTGGCATTTGTATAACCAGGTCAGATTATTTCCCTGGTTAAATACATGACTGTTGAGAAAATTCCTCAGAGCTGGGGTGTCAAGGGAGGAAGAACTACTCCAAAATTTTATTGTTTGTCATTTTGTCATTCCAAAAGTTCTAGAAATGGACATATTTTATACTTTTATGCAAACTCCAATCTAATTACTTGCACCAAATTCTGAAACTCACTGGACAAGTGCATTAAGTGAATATTGGGTGGAAAGAATTAGTTATTACTCTGGTTTGAGAAGAAAGAACTTGTTGCTTTGAGCTCTATCAGTTTACAAGTCTGTCTCTTGTTCTAACTCACCCCTGTTTATCCCTAAGAGTTGTAGCTTCAAGGTAAGGAAATCTTAATATTGTCACTAACTAGAATATTGCTAACTAGAATACTTGGCCCACTGTCCTTTATTATTCTCCTAGATAACAGAGTCTTTGTTTTGTATGTGAGCTCTGGATTATTGTGTAAGCATAGGGATGGCTTAATTATTACTGGCACTTTGAGATGCGTATGGTCCAAGTAACCCCACAGTTACAACACTGGACCATTTGTATTATGCACTCACTGATGAGCCAAACATTGTGAAACCATCTCAAAGTTTTTTCACAATAATTATTAGCACTGTGTCTACCCACCCATCAGGCCAATGTCTTTGTCAAACAGAATACATAATGTCAATAGAACACAAGTGGATTATGAAAATGAAATTGCCAACTTCGTAAAAGGACGATGACAAGACTGATGATGCAGAAAGGAACAATTGGAACATCAAAGGATAAACGAAGGCCTTGGGGAAACTGTCGAAACTCGAGGATATTTTGCAAAACTCTGAAAATTGAATATGAAGAAAAGACTGATTTTATGAATAGAATCATGTCAAAAAAATCAATCCACAATCCAATTTTTGTTTGTTGGCGGATTCAGAACATAATTACAAACTAATTTTAAGCATAAGAAAATTTTATTTTATAGTCAATGTGTTTCCTATAAATTACTTTTACCATTGTATAATATGAAATTATGCCCCTTTTAAACACATTTGATTTTCCTTTTATGAATTATCCTCAAATAATGAGAACATTCCAAATTCAATTTTCATCTTGGTGGTATCCTGAAGGCTTGGATGGATACATTCTCTCTGAGACTAGAACTTTATAGACACTTTCTAATCCTAAATAATAGGTGGGAAGATTGAACCCAGGGACACTTTACTACTGAGCTACATCCCCAGCCCTTCTATTTTTCTTTATTTTGAGCAAGATCTCACTAAGTTGCCCAGATGAGCCTCAAACTTGTGATCCTCCTTCCCGAGCCTCCAGAGTTGCTAGGATTATAGGTGTGTGATACTAAGCCCACCCCACTGCAGCCTTCTTACCCTCTTGCTGAGAAAATAGAATTCACCCTGGTTTCCAAATCACTGCTCTAGGAAATTTATTCTTCCATATTCTTGAAGATTTTCTGATTTGCATGTTTGATCTCATCTAACCATAAATTCATGTCTTAAAACATTTCCACCTTTATCTTTTCACCCTTCTAATGATTATTGGCCCTTTAAGATAGTCTTCAAAGACAGCTGTTCTGGAGAAAATATCCTGGGCTACACAGTTCCCAAAAGAAAAGTAAGTTTTATACATCACTTGTCTCTGTATATATTTGACAGTTATCACCTTATGTCTTCTGAGCAATAATAGCAACAGCTAGTTCCACATCTTTTGATATGATTTAAATTCTGTACTCTCACTATCCTCAATTTTTTAAACTTCATTTAAAAAATATTTTTATTTTTAATTTGTTCTAAAGAGTTAAACATGACAGTAGGATGCATTTTTTTCCCCTGGGATTGAACTCAGGGACACTCAACTACTGAGCCTCATCCGCATCCCTTTTTTGTATTTAATTTAGAGATATGGTATCACTGAGTTGCTTAGTGCCTCACTAAGTTGCTGAGGCTGGCTTTGAACTCACAATCCTCCTGCCTTAGCCTCCTGAGCTGCTGGGATTACAGGTGTGCGATACCATGCCTGGCAACAGTAGAATGCATTTTGACACATCATACATAAATGGAGTATAACTTCTCATTTTTCTGATTATTCATGATGTAGAATTATATCAGTTGTATAATCATATATGCAACATAGGGTCATAATATCTGATTCATTCTACTATCTCCTACCCCCATTTTCCCTCCCCTCCCTTTACTCCCCTCTGTCTAATCCAAAATACCTTTATCCTTCCCTATTTGTGAATTAGCATCCACATATCAGAGAAAACATTCAGCCTTTTTTTTTTGGTGGGGGATTGGCTTCTTTTGCTTAGCATGATATTCTCTAGCTCCGTTGATTTACCTGCAAATGCTATAATTTCATTCTTCTTTAAGGCTGAGTAATATTCCATTGTGTATATATGCCACGTTTTCTTTATCCATTCGTCTGTTGAAGGGCACCTAGGTTGGCTCCATAGTTTAATTCTTGTGAATTAAACTGCTATAAACATTGATATTCCAGTGTCACTGTAGTATGATGGTTTTAAGTCCCTTGGGTATAAACTGAGGACTGGGATATCTGGGTCAAATGGTGGTTCCATTCCAAGTTTTCTGAGAAATCTCCATATTGCTTCCCATAGTGGTTTCACCAATTTGCAGTGTATGAGTGTACCTTCCCACCCCCCATATCTCACCAACCTTTATTTTTGCTAGTATTCTTGATAATTGCCATTCTGACTGGAGTGAGATTCTTCGTTTTGAATTGCTAGAGATATTGAACATTTTTCATATTAAAGACGTAAGTCTTCAACATTCTGCTTGTATTTACCTCCCTATTTTTATTCCTTTTGCACATCATTTGTTACTACAGATAATTTTAAACATACACTGACGTACACCCTGTTCATTTCTTGAGAGTTACTTTATTCTGTTGGTTTTAGTTGCTGTCTTATTTTGCTTTGAAGTTTCTGCTGACTGCTCATCTTGAAGACTGAGCTACTGAAGAGCTAGTTGGAAGTGGTGTGTGTGTGTGTGTGTCTGGTAAGTGTTGAATGGTAAGTTTCCTCATAGGTCAGAGATTCTCTTCCAGGGGATGGTTTTTGCGCTCCCCCTCAGATATTTGACAATATGTGGAGACATTTTCCATTGTCACCACTGAGGAAATGGTACCACTATTTCATGGGAAAGATCAAGGATGCTGCTAAACTTCCTACATTGCACAGGTCAGCCCTGTACAACAGGTCCCAAATCTCTATTATGCCGAAGCAATTGGGCATAATCACCTTTGCTATGTTGGTGATTAGATAGCAGGGAGATCTATCCACAAAACCGCTTCACAAAACCTATTACCTATAGAGCTTCTTTGGGGGGCATTCCCATCAAGGGATCCTCTAATATTCTGTGAGCAGAACTTAAAAAAAAAGGTTCAGTTGACAATGTTCGGGGAGCAGGGGAAAGAAGGGGAGTGTGGTTCAGGGTCTTTCTCTTTTCCCTTAGGGATCTCCCCTGGTTTTCTTTGTGTCTGGAGCTCCAGAGTCTCTGTTGCATATTTCTTTAGCTTGCAGTGCCCGAGGCTGCTGGGGAAGAGTAGTGAACTGGCAGACTGTGACCTGGACACTTGGATCTAAGGGCAGAGTGCTTCCTCCTACAGACTGTCCACTGGGGCCCCCATCTCACTGTCTTCTGTGTACCTGAAACCTTAGGTTCCTGTGGGTTTCTCTCTCTTTTTCTTTCTTTTTCCTCCTTCCCTTCCTTCCATGTATCTATCCATCCTTCTCCCTCCCTCTCTTCCTTCTTCTTCTTTTTTTTTTTTTTTTTTTACTTTTTTCCACTTTTTCTTTGAGGGGGAAGCCTCCTCCACAAAGCCATGCTTTAAATGTCCTCAGCTCTGCTAAATCGGTTACCATTCTGCTCCCTACTTTTCATCTTTCAAAAATATGTTAGCATCTTCTTCCTGTCTCCTCTCTTTGCACTTTGGATTTAGGCTTTTTGCATGTATCTGACTACTGTTCTAGTGACTGTCCACAAGGGAGTAGCAATATACACAACACATCAGTCTACCATGTCAAAATGAAGTACAAAATGTCCCTAATCCTTTTGAATGACTTTGGAGTGTCAGATAATAATTTTTAAAACTGATACAAAGAGAATAAAGGGATTCTTCTTTCAAACATTTATATATTTTTTCTTTTTCTGAAGTAGGGTGTCTGATGTGCAAATGACCAGAAAATAACACACATCAGACCAGAGACAGCCATCTTCATTGCAGAAAAAATCAGTCAGTTGAAGTAACAGGCATGTGGGTGCCTTTTGCCCATTTATTCTATAGTCGTGCAGAGATCTAGCAAATTCGGGCTTCAGGCTGTATATAAAGAACTCTCAGCTGCATGATTAGGGAAGGACTGTCCTTGGTAAGGGGTCAGAAAAGAACAGCAGTTTGATGTGAGGAAATCTTGGCAGCAGCCCTAGTTCCAATCTGGAGAGAGTCAAAACCCCAGAAAGAACTGCCAATGGTGTGCCCTGGAAATTGAACCCTGGGCCACTTGGCCAGGCCAAGTCCCCTGTGCACTGGTGCTGCCTACTTCCAGAGGCCCTGAACATCAGATAATGAGCATAGTGGTAGCAATCACAAAAGACTGAAAATTGAATGACTTGTGTGGATATTTTAGGTACTTATGAGATCCCCAGATTTCTGTGTAACTCTAGAAAAGGAAAAAAAAATGACAGAATTGAGTTTAAAGGAAATAATTTTAGAAATTTTATTTCCTTGTGAAATTCCTTACATACTTGAGTTGATGAGTTGTTATCTACACTATATGCGTCTGAAATACTGTCCTCACCATGGCCTGACATAAATTAATGTGAAACTAGAATGTTTTACAGGGCTTGTTGGGACACTAAAACGGAGTCGATCTTTTCATTGCAAAGACTGTGGAGAATCTCCTTGGTTAGAAAATTCAAAATGTTGGCTCATTGACATTTAAACGCCCAGGGAGATGTTATAATAATGAAGAAGAAATAGAAATTTAAATAGCACAATTTAAAGAGAGGACAAGAGCAGCATTTTGGTAAGTCTAGATCTTGTGTATCAGCCTGGGTGAGCAATGTCTGGTGGACCATTTGGCCACTTCCTATGCTGGACCACATATAATTTCAAAACTGGCTCAGGAAGCACTCACCTGACTCACCTCTGAAGTCTCAGGCTGATCAAGTGGGCTTCAGTGGGCTCTTCTGTTCTGATGGCTGGTCTCACAGATGGAGGATCTGGGGTGCATAAGCACCACCTGGCTTGATTGGTATAGTGTGGATGGAGTTTAGGAAGGTAGGCTAATGGGGACATTTGGCCTGGAGGCTGTAAAGATCTGTCTTCAATGTCAAATGAAATCTGTTTTCAATGTCAAATCTCTACTAGGACTGTAACACCAAGGGCTAAGTAGCAGAGGAAGATTGTGTGTTTCAAGGTAGGCTGAGGAGTTCTTCTTTAGGTAAAAAATACATAGGGCTAGGGTTGAAGGGGTAGAGCGCTCACCTAGCATGCGTGAGGCACTGGGTTCGATCCCCAGCACCACATAAAAATAAAATAAAGGTGTTGTGTCCACCTACAACTAAAAATAAATAAAAAAAGAGGAAAGAAGGATACATCTGTTTATCTTATTATCATTTCAAATATCTTATTTTACAGGGTTGTCAATTAAGAAATGCTGTGACATGGTACTGGTACCAAAACAGGCGGGTGGACCAATGGTACAGAATAGAGGACACAGAGACCAATCCACAAAGTTACAACTATCTTATATTTGATAAAGGGGCTAAAAGCAAGCAATGGAGGAAGGATAGCATCTTCAACAAATGGTGTTGGGAAAACTGGAAATCCATATGTAACAAAATGAAACTGAATCCCCTCCTCTCGCCATGCACAAAAGTTAACTCAAAGTGGATCAAGGAGCTTGATATCAAATCAGAGACTCTGCGTCTGATAGAAGAAAAAGTTGGCTCCGATCTACATATTGTGGGGTCGGGCACCAAATTCCTTAATAGGACACCCATAGCACAAGAGTTAATAACAAGAATCAACAAATGGGACTTACTTAAACTAAAAAGTTTTTTCTCAGCAAGAGGAACAATAAGAGAGGTAAATAGGGAGCCTACATCATGGGAACAAATCTTTACTCCTCACACTTCAGATAGAGCCCTATTATCCAGAGTATACAAAGAACTCAAAAAATTAGACAATAAGATAACAAATAACCCAATCAACAAATGGGCCAAGGACCTGAACAGACACTTCTCAGAGGAGGACATACAATCAATCATCAAGTACATGAAAAAAAAAATGCTCNCCAACCCAGATGCCCTTCAATAGATAAATGGATAAAAAAAATGTGGCATTTGTACACCATGGAGTATTATGCAGCACTAAAAAATGACAAAATCATGGAATTTGCAGGGAAATGGATGGCACTAGAGCAGATTATGCTTAGTGAAGCTAGCCAATCCCTAAAAAACAAATACAAAATGTCTTCTTTGATATAATGAGAGCAACTAAGAACAGAGCAGGGAGGAAGAGCAGGAAGAAAAGATTAACATTAAACAGAGACATGAAGTGGGAGGGAAAGGGAGAGAAAAGAGAAATTGCATGGAAATGGAGGGAGACCCTCATTGCTATACAAAATTACATATAAGAGGTTGTGAGGGGAATGGGAAAATAAACAAGGAGAGAAATGAATTACGGTAGATGGGGTAGAGAGAGAAGATGGGAGGGGAGGGGAGGGGGGATAGTAGAGGATAGGAAAGGTAGCAGAATACAACAGTTACTAATAGGGCATTATGTAAAATTGTGGATGTGTAACCGTTGTGATTCTGCAATCTGTATTTGGGGTAAAAATGGAAGTTCATAACCCACTTGAATCTAATGTGTGAAATATGATATGTCAAGAGCTTTGTAATGTTTTGAACAACCAATAAAAAAATAAATTAAAAAAAAAGAAATGCTGCGCGTGAACTATTCAGTTTGCAGGATCTGTTGAAGAAGTCAGTGAGTCTCTTACTAGCAATGAAACATGTTCAAAGTCTAGAATTCAATTGAATGGATATCATAGCACCTGCAAGTTCTGATGTGATTGATTTTAGGTAGAAAGAAGGAAGAAAAGAAAAAAACTTCAGAAATGGAAAATGAAAATACTTTTGTGGATTGTGTTTTCTATATGTGTGCACAAAATAACAGCAAACTTTGATGGAGTCTCTTGTTATTATATTTTTTCTGTGGTGCTAGGGATGCAGCCCAGGGCCTCATGCATACTGGGCAAGTGCTCTCCCACTCAGCTGTACCCCCAGCCCTCTTTGATGGAGTCTGAATATGGCAGTGACTTGTAGGGCACAGGGTGTGAGTATTCTCACTTGCCTTCTTTCTTCCACATTGAACACTGTTCTGGTTCCAGAACAACAGCCGAGTTGGCCTCCATGCATTGGGAGGTGAATCCTGATCCTTCTTGCACTCTCTGGTTCTATTTCAGAGGATGCTGCAGAGTGTAAGCTTGATTCATTTTTACTGCAACATAATAGCAAAGACCAATGAAGATGGAAGGAGGGGCCGCAGGGAGAGCAGACCTCCTAGTCTGATTTGTTCTGAAGTCTAGAAAAAAGGCAGCTTCTACATGGTGCAAGTCAGTTACTAGATTTCTGCTCTGGAGATTGTGTGCAAGGCCTCAGCTGATCTGCAAGTACCCCTTTTCTTTTCTATGCCTGGGTAATAGCATCAATAAAAACGTAGACAATTCTCTTCTTCCTGAATTTTCTGGCCATAACAATATCCAAATGACTCTTAATAGGACCCTAGTTTCTAGCGCCGTGGGAGGTTCATAGCCCTCTCAGCCTGCTGACAGCCTACCCCTAGAGCTGGCTTCTTTCCTGTGATATTTCATCATCACATTTCTGGCTGTCCCTGAAACACAGCACACTCTCATCATGTACTTTTCCTTTTTCTTTCTTTTCAAGTGTTGGAGGCTGACCCCAGGGCCTCAAGCATGCTTGCCAAATACTCCACACGGAGCTACATTCCCAGTCCCTGATCTGCTTTTGTTCTTTCCAATTTTGTTGTCTACCATCTTTCTTTTAAGCCATTCTTCAAGGCTGAATTAGTTTCCTAGAGTTGCCAAAGGAAATAGGAAATTGCCACAAACTTGATAGTTTAAAGCAACAGGGATTTATTCCCTCACAGTTCTGGAGGCCAGAAATACAAGATCAAGGTCTTGGCAGGATTTCTGGAGACTCCGAGGGAGAATCGGTTCCATGTCTCTCCAGCTTCAGGACGTGGCTGGCAATGCTCCTCGTCCTTGGCACATCACTTCAGTCTCTGCTTCTGTCTTCACAGGGCCTCCTCCCATTTCTCTTCTGTTCACATCTCTCTCTCCTTTCTCTTTTGAGGTCACCAGTCATTAAAAGTAGAGACTACCCTAAATCCAGAATGGTAGAGACTACCCTAAATCCAGAATGATCTCAAGTTTCTTACCTTAATTTTATCTCATCGATTCCCAGGTTAGCATGTGGACGTACCTTTTTGGGGTTACTATTCAACTCACTCCGAAGGTCAAATTCCTTTGTGTCTTAGATAAAGGGCAAAGTGGAAAAGGTTATGCACTTACTAAATCCTTTATTTGTTTACTCATTCATTCATTGATTCATCCAACAAATATAGAACACCTATTCTGAGCTGGGTCCTGCCCTAGGCACATGAGGTACAATATGTATATGATAAAGCAGTCAGCGCGCAGACAGGGTTTAAAACCCTAAAGTTGCATTTATTGTGGTAATGACGTGAGTGCTGAGGGAAGGCTAGGATGCTGTGAAAATTCACAGCTGAGCCAGGACCTAGACTGTGGTCAGGGAAATTATTCTGGAGGAAATGAGTTGAATGTTGAGATCTGAGGAGGGAGGAGTTATGGTGAGGGAGAGGGGGTGGATTGCTCCAGGAGAGGAATGTGCAAAACTGAGGCAGCAAGCAAGAAAGTGTGGCATGCTTGAGAAATGAACCACAAAGGTCAGGGCAGCCTTAAATGTTGGCTGCATCAATATCCTCTTGCTAAATGGAAGTGGCTGGGCCTAACCTGACTCAATATGATTGTGAGTAGCAGAAAGTTCGTATTTCTAATAAGGTCTCAGATGATGGTGATGCTGCTGGTCTGGGGACCACATTTGAGAACCACTGGGCTAGAAAGGGCAAAATGAGTAGGGTGCAAGATTGACTAGAGTTGGAGTGGACATGAAGCAAGGACTAGATTAGAAAGGGTCTTCAGAGACATATTTGAATTTGGTTTGAGGTTCTTGGGAAGCTGTTGGTGAGGTTTAATGATGATATACTTTTGATTCCTTCACTTTTCTTCTGAAGAATATACTGGAGAGGAATAAACCTGTAGAAGAAAAGGGAAGAGGCTGTGGTTTCTTCAAGTACAGAAAAGGCAAAGAGAATGAGAGAATGGATGGATTTCAGAAATGTCCTTGATAACATAGGAAATATCCCGAAGGTGCTCCTTTAAAAGTTATCTCCTGCTGGGTGCAGTGGTACATGGCTGTAATGCCAACAAGTGGGGAAGCTGAGGCAGGAGGATTGCAAATTTGAGGCCAGCTACAAGCAATTTAGTGAGACCCTGTCTCAAAAATTTAAAAAAAAGGCTGGGATGTAGCTCAGTGGTAGAGCACCCCTGGCTGGCATCAGTCCTCAGTACTGTCATAATCTTCCTCATCAGCTGTGTCCCATTATGAAATCCTGTCACTAGCAGTTGGTCTGTCAGAGTACCCAAAATGTGACCCATGGACCAGCAGCATCCTATCAACTGGAAATGCATTGATATCCACATTATCAGAAACTGTAGCAATGGAGCTGTATTTAGAGCCTCAAAAAGTCCAAAGAATATTCTGATGTACACCGACATTTGAGAAACCCTGCTTTAAAGAATCATGTCCTAAACTAATAATTAAATGAAATGCAAAGTGAAATAGTCCAAGTTCAATTAAAATGCAAATTCCCATGGAATAACTTTGCAGTGCATGTTTCTCATAGAACAATAATGTAAATTAATCAGATGATTTTTGACAAGTTCTGATTGAAGGTTTTGACAGGGAAAAGACTGTAAGACCACAGTACTGTAAGATCCTGAGAGGGAAAATGGGGGGCACACATTGGAAGAGAACTGGAGAATGTGTTTGAGTCCATATCTTTGTTGCTGAATTCATGAAATTGCTACTTTGCTGACAGTGTAGTCCTGTGTTAAGTTTGTTGTTGTTGTTTTGTTTTAAAATTAGAGATACATTTTGGAAAGATTCTTGCAGCTCTTTCCTAAATACAGAGGGTTTCATTTTCTTTCATTTAACCACTAGATGGCAGCATTGTGCCATTTTTGAGCTCCCAGAAAAGCCTAAATTTAGAGAAAAAATGAACCTAGGAATTTGAAAAGGATGCCAGCTCATTCCTTTCTATCCTGAGCTTAGTTATGACATTCTATTTTTTTGGATTTCTTCCATTAATTATGACGCTGAAAGGTTTTGTTCACGGAGAGGCAGAAAGCCAAAGCTTTAATTAAACCCATGGGGGCACTGCCTCAAGGCAGAGAAGGGTAATGACCAAGTAGCAGGCATTTTACTTAAATTGTTTCAATTAATTTTCCCAACATTCCCATGAAATAGGTGTTATCACTCCCCATTTTACATTGGAGAAATATAAAGCAAGAGTTAGAGAGGTTTAGCAATGAGCTCCAGATTACCCATCTGAAAGGTAAAACAGAATTTGGAACTCAGATAAGCTCACCTGGCCAGTGAACCATACTGGCTAAATCCATAGTCACTGGACTTAGTAGGTTTACTAAAATCTTAGTAAATTACAGCTAGATTTAAATCCAAGTTTTATAAGAAACATGCCCAAGATTTTATTCTGTTAGTTTTATTTTCATTTTAGCCATTTCTAGGTTTATTACAGATATCAGTTTAATAAGATTTAGATTTAAAATTTATATTTCCAACTGGATGTTCAAATGGTAGTCCTATTTCTCTAAAGTACAGAGATTTTAACTTCCTTATAGCATGCATTGTACTTTGTATTAAAATTATGTTGAGGGCTTGGGATGTGGCTCAATGGTAGAGAGCTTTCCTAGAATATGTGAGGCACTGGGTTCAATTCTCAGCACCACATAAAAATAAATAAACAAAATAAAGCTATTAAAATTGTGTTGAAATGTAAAATCCTCTACTTGTTTATAGACTCAGAAAGACAGGACCCCTGCCTAAATCATTTCTTTATATTACTGCATTCCAATGCCTTTTTTGATTTTCCCCCAAAGCATTCAACTTAGTTATTATAGAAGTAGCAACTTTTCTTTTCTTTTCTTTTTTTTTGCACTCATTTTATTCAACTGTATGTGTTTTACCATCTCATTACAAGTACCCTCTTACGAAGTCTACGGCTGAGATAAAGGGAGCGGAAGTGTGTGGACATTCTACAAGGTCACATGTACGCCTCCAGTGTTCAGTCTGCGTGGGCCACCAGTCAGTCTAGGTTTCAGAGAGAACCAAGTTTTGATTAATGTAATGAGTCTGGGAAGAGAATTTCTACTCCTTTTGATTGTGTCTGTGAGAGAGGTCGATGAAACCACAAGGTGTTAACCACAAATGGTGTTAGTGTCTCATCTGGAAAACAATATTTGCTGCGTTTTGTCTTGTCTGACTTTTTGAATCAACTATCATCTTGGCATCACATAGACAACATTTTGTTGAGAGAAATAGCCAGTTTAAATGATCAATACCGTAAAGATTATTTGATCTTAGAGGAGAAAAATTAAGTTAAATGATTAACCATGTAAAGATTTAATAGATACTTCTCTTGGAGGGAGTGGAAATAGAATTTAGTGAGTATGAATTATATGCCAGGTGCTGAGTCAAGGACCGCACATACGTTATCTCATTCACTCCTTACAACAGTCCATTTCTATAAGTCTCCGTTAACTTTCTATAACTCACAAGTGATAAAGCAACCAGTTAAGTGGCAGAAAAGGGACAGGAAAAGCATGTGCAATCAGGTCAAGACAAAATTAATGCAAAATAATCTGTGATGAACAAAATGTCAAAAGTTTACATAAATGCAGGTTTAATAACAATGCTGTGCTGAACCACATTGGAGTCTGAACCAAAATTTGTACAAAGACAGGTGCCTCATTGGCTTTCCCTTTCCACCAGCCTTGGACATACTAAAGGGCTTGTTCAGACAGGGTTTTTGTTTGTTTGTTTGTTTTTTAAAAAGCATTTATTTACTAAAGTTTATTGAGTGGGCTACTATGTGACAATCACTATATTTGATTTTTGAAAGAAAACCATCAAGAAAAACATGGATCTAATTTTGTGATCATGGAGATCATGGAACAAGCAGCTCGAAGTTAGAAAGTATTGCTATGTATAGATGACTACTTGCTACTTTGTAATAAACAGGAAAAGCAGGCAGCAAACTAGAGCCATGGGCTTGCACTTGGAGCACTGTTTTGTTGCTGAATTTATAACCTCAGAACAATTTATAGAATGAGATCTGAGATTTGAAAATGTCATGAAAGTACTTTGATCTGCTGAAACAAACCATGGTTCTTTCTCAAGTCTTCTTTCTCTACTGTGCCTTGATCAGGAAGATTGAAGCCTCTTGAGTTTCTGGGATTAGAGGTGAGTGCCATAATCATGGACATGATATATTTTATTAAGGTTTCATAGTAGTTGTGCGCATGAATTCTGATGTTGTTAGACCTGAGTGTGGGTTGTGGGTTAAGAGCAACCCAGTACCATTGTGCTGGGATTTGCTTCTCAACTCTACCACTTTCCAGATGGGATGGCTTTAGAGAACTTTACTTTTTTGTGCGATTTCCTTGTCAGTAAAAGGAGGATATTAGGAGTAAGTAAGCTGACCTATATAGTGCTTAGCACCATTCCTACTACATAGTAGATGTTTAATGTACACGAGCTTCTATTAATAATAGTAGCAGTAGTTCTGTGACTTGCTCTGTGATCCCGGGCAAATTCTCTGGCTATCACAGTCAGCAAAAGGAAAAAGACATTGTGAGGTTCTTACAGTGACTGAGTCACACTACAAATGAAGACCACTCAGTTTGTTATAGAAATGCTAAAAAAAAAAGTTCATTATTGTTGTATTTTTTAATGCTGTCTCCTTAACTAATGATTCTTCAAAATCTGACAACAATCATAGACTTTTCATCTTCTATACTTGCGTTGTTCACAGTGTCTGGGACATAGCAGTACTCAATAAATCTTTGATGAAAGCATGTAGAAAGGAATGAATATTACGATCGTGAAGGCCCAGAAGTAATTGAGGTGTACATGCATTGTAAATTAAGGCCGTTGTGTGTGTGTGTGTGTGTGTGTGTGTTTGTGTATGTGAGCACATGTGTTTGTGAGAGAAAGAAAGAAAGATGGGTGCCATATACAACAGGGAGGAGTTCCACTGAATTCTGGTGAACTTTTTTTGTGTGTTTTGTGCTGTGATTTGAATGTGTCCTCTCCAAAATTTGGTTGATGAAACCTGAATTTTTATGGTATTAAGAAGTGGGAACTTCAAGAAATGAGTAGGTCATGAGGACCTCTTCATGAATGAGAGCAGGGCCCTTCAAAGAGGCTTTAGGCAGCCTCAGCTCATGTGCTTTCTCCTTCTGCCTGGAGAAGGCGCAGTAGTAAGGCACCATCTTGGAAGCTGCAGACAACCAAGCCTGCTGGAGACCTGGTTCTGGACTTTCTGGCCCCAAGAATGTGAGAAAATAAATTTCAGGTATTTTGTCCTGTTAGCACAAAAGAACTAAGGCAACATGCTTGTGTTTAAAAGACCTTTTACAAAAGATTGCTTCAAGAGGACAAAGTGGAGTTTTATAAGTACAAAAGGACATTCCCAGTTCTATGGCTATCAATTGCCCAAATCAAATATAGTCATTCAAATAGATATTGGAATAGATTAGTTCATTGGAAAATTCAAAGCTGAGGAGTACAAAATGGTTTAGATATTCCCCCCCCCTTTTTTTCTTCAATCCACTACATTCTCAGCCTAGCTTACCTTTTTTTCCTTCTGCAAGTTTTATAAAGTTAGAGTCAGAGAGAAAGAAAAACAAAAGCCTGGTAATTAACATTTACTTCGAAGATAAAAAGCTGTAGCTTTCTCAAGGTACATCTTTTAAGCTGATGACATTAATATCAGGAGCTGGGACCCTTACCCAACACCTAGACAGGTTTTTATCTATATTCACTATAGTTCTGTTGAATTGTTTTGAATAATTGAGAGTAAGAAATAATCATTCTGTTGGTGGAAATTTAGACTGTAGTATTTTTGTAATCACAATGCTAAAATTGTTAGTTTGGTAAAAAAATATCATTCATCTTTTAGAAATTTTCCTGTGTAAAATAATCAGGTAGATCAAACTAAAGAGAAAATGAACTGTGTGAGCTTTTGGGTCAGATTGCATAACTTTGAATTCTGATTACACTGTTTCTCAGAAGTGAGACTTTATGTAATTTACTGAAGTTTTCTGAGACTCAGTTCTCTCATCTATGAAAGAGAGATAATGTTATTTGTCACATAGTGTTGCTGTAGAAATTAAATGAGGTATGTAAAGTGCTTGGCATAGTGTTGGCATATTTTAAGTGCTCAATAAATATTAATTACCATCATTGTTATGCTGCTGATTGAGCATCAGATGGCTGCAGCTACTGATGAAGTCACTTCTGCAAGGAGAAAAGTCTGAACACACATTTTTTCCAAGGTTGCTATTTTGCAAACTTTAATATTAATGCACTCTATTCAAGAGATGAGCTTCAGAAAAATTGGATAGCTGAAGAGGAAAATTACCTAATCACCAACATGCTTTAAAAAGTTTGCTTCAATTTACACCAAATGCTAATACTGAACTGTTGGGGAATAAGAATATGGATATATCATGCCCCGGATTATTTCATCTTCTCATTTGCACCTCACATACATTTTCTTAAAAAAGTATTGATGACCAGAAATTTTTCAGTATAATTGTGAAAACTTGTTTTGTATGCAAACCATTTCTTTGAAACAAATTATAACAACTTTTGAAAGAGTTTCATCAGAGGATTCCAAATAGTTGAATACCAAAGAAATGGAAGTTCAGGGTGAAATATTTAACATAGTCACTTTTTTATTACCAAATAAAGATGTCTAAGTATTTGGTTTAGGTGGGAAAATCTGATGATATTTTTCTGGGCCACTTGTCATAATGTAACTTCACATGTGTAAAAGTATTTGAGCACCTACTTTGGGTAGATACTGAATTCAGGGCTGAGAAAAATATCTCATGATTTTTAGGTTTTTCTCCGAAAGGGGTAAAGAGCCTTCCTATTCATTCATTTCTCTACCCCATAAATGTTATTTTTTATTTTATTTAGTGAAAATCGTCAGGATAATTTACCAGCAGCTTTGGTACAGATAAGAATAGAATATTCTTTTAATTTAGTGCATATTTGCAGGATAATCCACCAGTAGTTTTACCATAGAGAATAATTGTTTATTGAAAGTGATCAGTTCTAAATCCTCCTTTTGCATGGATAACTGATTTATCTGATAGGCACTACTGGCAGAGAGATTAGGGCCTAGATGCTGTCTAAAAGGCTGTGTTAAGATCTGAACAAAAAATATTTTTTTTCAAATTGGCTCAGAAATTCAAGAGAAAAGCTGAAAATTAAAAGGAGTCAATATTGAATTAAATATCCACAAAGTATGATATTTTTGTCAATTTTAATCATCCGTAAATTATAAATTATGTCTTTTTCAACTTGAAAACTTTGTCTTAATTTTCATACATTGTGAAAAATTTTAAATATATGGATGATTGCTTATAAAAAATCAAATAGTTTTCATAGAGCTGAATAACTTAAAAAACAGAATTCATGACATGTTAATAAAGCTTTATGGCAAATAAATCATATTTAAAGAGGGATATATTTTCATACAGTTGATTTCATGAGAGAATGTAATCTAGGTGTAAGAGTGATTCTGGCATTGTGGTAGTCTGGAATTTTCCTCGGCAGGCTTTTGTTTGTTTGTTTATTTATTTATTTATTTATTTACTTAATTTTGAGACAGGGTCTCACTGACTTTCTGACAGCCTCACTAAGTTGCTGAGGCTGGCATCAAACATGGGATCCTCCTGTCTAAGCCTCTGGAGTTGCTGGGATTACAAGTGTGCATGGCCTGTAATTACAGATGTGCACCATGGTGCCTGGTGAGGCTTTTATTTTTAGCCTGATATCTCTTTTTACATGACCAATATGGTGGTGGTTAAGCACTGTGACAGGATTAAGGACTGAAAGCAAAGGCAGCAAACTCTATTTGTGTCGGTCCCATCCTTAAGTCAACAGAAAATAAGCAAGATATCTGCTTTTCAGTCAATATTGTCACCTTGGTACTGTACTGCTGAAATGACCTGTCAGTTATGATTCACTTATCTACAAAGATTAAGGGAAATGCCATTTTAATCATTGTCTTGGGAATCGACCTGCTCTCTCTCTGCAACGATACAAGAAGAAAGCCGAGGCATAAATGCTGATGTTTTGAATAGCAATTTTCAAAAGAAATTTTTAAAAATCCCCAAAGCAGCAACTAACCTTGTGATGATGATGATGATGATGATGATGATGGTGATTACTAATCTTGATTTCAGGGGCATTAATTGCTGTCTAGTATATGTAGAGGTCAGGGAGTGAAGTCCTTAAATCCATGAAGGTGTTGAACTTGCTCCTTGGAGTAAACTTCATTGAATGATTAATATTTTAAGTAATTAAAAGTAATTTTTAAAGTAATTCTAAGAAGATGAGTAGTAAGATAACATATTCCTAGTGCTTGATCAAAAATCCATTCCAGCTTTCTGCTTTGCATTCTTTTATCTACCTTTTCAATAAATATTCGTGAAGCCTTTTTAAGTTGCTTGCGCAATGCTTGACTGTATGGCAATGAGCGAATTAGTTAAGCTCCGTTTTCTCTCATTGCTCTTGTAGAACCTACCACTGGGTAGTTACTCAGATTGTGAAGGGCACAAGGAAAGAAGCCACAGAGCCATGAGTATTTGAAGTTTGTAGAGATCATCAGGGATATCCCTGATGAGGAAGTAGGCCATAAACTAAGAACTGAGGATGACAATGAGCCAGGCAGGAGACATGTAGGGAAGAGCAGTCTAGTGGTTGTGGAGAATGAGCAGGTGCAAGTGTTCAGAGGTGGGAAAGGTGAGTGAGGTTGGAGACAGGGAAAACAAGGGAACCAAAAACTTTACCATTCTCTATTATTTATTTAACAAATACTCATTGGGATATGCAAAGAACATTAAGTATTTGTCCTCAACATCAGTAAAAGTTGCTATTTCTTTAGTAGAGATTAATTCTACAAATCAATGGATAAATATATGCTAGCTTTATGTATGCTGATAATATGTCTCCAAATTAAATTTACCTAAACAAATAGAAAAAAAAATCTTTTAAAAACTGTATAGATGATTGGATCTTTAGACGTACAAGTATGTTTGATCTCATGGTTGCATTTTTTTCCACAACATTTTTTATTGGTGCTTTACAGCTGTATATAATGTTGGGATTTGTTGGTACGTATTTGTACATGCACACAATAGAACAGTATAATTTGGCAAATATCATTCTCCAGTATTTCCGCTTTCCCTTTTCTCTTCCCTCCCTCTGATTCCTTTCTTCTACACTACTGATCTCCCTTCTAATCCCGTGGTTTTAACAATCTGATTTTCTCAGCTATGTGACCTCTAAAAGGGGCTTTAACTTTCTGGGCTTCAACCACATCCTCTGAAAAACGAAGGTTTTGTGTGGAGCCCAGCTGTTGATTCAAACTGATTCTGGAACTGAATGATGTAACCGCACAGCCGCTCTCAAATAATTTCAAAAAGGAAGTACAAATTTCCCAGATGTACTTTGTTTCTTCTCGCTGGCATTTTCTTGGGTGGAAATAGGACCATTAGAATAGATACTACAAAAATACATATCATTTGTTGATCTGGTACTCTGTCCAACAATGGTGGTAAACACATTATGTAATTTCTCTCTTTTAATTCTATAAAGTATGGTATGATGTAGGTATTACTTTACCCCCATTATACAGATGAAGTAAGTGAGGGTCAGAGATCCCAGTGTCATCTCTCTGGTAAGTGATAAAGTTGGACTATGCAGCCTGGTTTGTACTCCTTCCGTGATATCTAAGGAAAACCCAATTGCAGACAAATCAATAGATGACTCCTAGAGATCTCTTCTGGTATAATCTTTGTGGAAGAACTACCTAAAATGGGATCCTTGTTATTATTTGGAATAGTTGCTAAGGAGGAGCTGTGATGTCTTTAAAAACAACAAAAAAAAAATTATTTGGCCAGAAAGGGAAAAAAATAAAATCAAGCAGGGCAAGATCTCGACATTTGCTGAGTGTATATTTTGTGCTGTGCTGACAATGCTGTACTATTGATGCTAGGGAATTTACTTCCATCTCACTCAAGTCTACCAGCAGTTCTTCAGAGGGAGGTATGATTGTCCCCTTTTACAGATGAGGTATCAATCCCGATGAAGAAAGCAAAACATCAAGAGGTGAAGGAACTTGTTCTTAGGGCTGGTAAATAGCAGAGTTGACATTCAAATTCCCTTTACTTAGACTCAAAACACCTGGGCTGTTTCTAAAGAGAAACCAAGTTCTAGACAGGAAGGTACATGATTTCTAGATGTCTTTTTAATTCATTCCTTTTATTTCTTGCCCTTTGTCTCTGTTTTACTTTTTAAAATTCCTGCATCCACAATTGTCACATACACAAGACATTGGTGGTACACATTGTCAAATTCTTTATATTTTGCTCAGCCTATTTTAATATCTCCCTTTTTTTCCTTTGATTTTCACTTCGTTATTTATGACCTAAGGCTAACTGATTAGGTGAACAGTTCTCTAGTTAATATGTCCCTCCTGTCAGTGTTGAAGCAACTAATTATCAGCCCTGTTTAGGAGCAAGGAAAGTTGACCCCAGACAGACCAACAGAGTCCTTCAAAGATAGAATAAAGAAGTGGGGTCCCCCGACAGCCTCAGCTCCAAGCCCACTGATGTAATTGCCTGAGAATAGTATTTAAAAACTTGGAGTCTTCACTGAGGCACAGCCTCAGATATAATGATTACAACAAATCAGGGCTCATGAATATGCAGCTTATTTCTGCTTTGAGACACTTGAGTTATCTAAATTAAAAATATAAAATTATGGATTGCAAAGAAAGTGGCAGGAACTTTTTTTATTTTAACAATTGGAAAATATCACTGGAAATGAAGTCTTCCTGCCAACATGAGGCATATAATAATGATGCCAGGAAAAGGATGCTTTTCTAAATGCTTGTTTTAAATAGATGCCCCCCCCCTCCTCCAAATTCTGTTTAAAGATAGACCACGGAAGCTTCAATTCATGTGATTTTTCTCTTTCTGAATTTCAGTTCCAGGGCTACCCATTTTGGGACAGAATCTAACACCATCTCATTCACAAGATGTTCCCTATAGTCAGCATCTACTCTCAGAAGCCCTGAAATAAGATTTGATTTTGGTGTCTTTTCCTTTCTAAGTGCCTTTCTTTTTTTCAGGATCTCCTTGGATTCTCTAAGTCGGGTCTGCCCATCAGACGACTGCCCATTCCACTAGGCTCGACCCTACAGACCCATGCTTTATGCCTTCTACTTTCCCTTTCCAGTTCATCAAAATATCTCAGTCTTTATTCAGGACCTTTGGAGGCAGTCTGGTTAAGACATGTAAGTGTATGTATTAATGTTTTATAATTTGTCAGGTTATTCTTGTCTTGTTGCGATGTAAATCTGCTAATCTCATTTTCAGTGTCTGAGCAATACCAGGCACTTACTATAAGGATAAAACTGACTCGATCACATGGCAACTGCCAGATGTAAGGAGACATAACTAAAATCACTCTTAAAATGATGCGTGTGTGTTTGACGAAATGACTTAAAAAGTACAGGATTTGGTGGTACAGAAGAGAGTTGGCATTCTTCTGTTTCTTTCTCCAGTGACAGTGGTAGGTGATGTTTATTGCTGTGCTATCCTTTCCCAACAAGATCTCAAGAGTCTTTCTTAACACAGCTGAAGTAGCCTCTGTGAATTAATAAGAAATGACATTTTGGATAAAAATCACATATCTTTCCTAAAATACAGAAAATTTAAGAGCAATAAAGACTTTGACTCATCCAGTCAGGGACAGGTACTGGGTTCTAGGAATGAGGCAGAGATGACCTTCATTTCCAGGGGTAGAGCCTCGTTAGGAGTGGGAGTTGGTATGAACACAACAATTTATGTGAAATGCCTTTCCAAACCAAGAGATAGCATGAAGGGTCAGATTCCAAAGGAATGGTGCATGCAGAGAGGCAATAACCAGTCTTAACATGAAAGGAGTGTCAGGTGGTTGGATTGGGCAGGTTTGAGAATATAGAAAGTGCTGAAATTGAAGAGATTCCTTGAGACTTTGCAGTTTTATTTCTGCTTAAAACATATGTACCTCAAAGTCTTTCCCAAATGTTCACCATCTTCTTGCATAATACAACTTGGCATTTGCCATTTCGAGTGCATAGGCTCCTACATCTACCAAGCTCTGCATTCCTGAGTGGGCTTCTGAAATTGGGTAAACAGCCATCTTTTCTAATAAAAAAGATAACAAAGACAAGAACAAGATGACATGCTCTTCCTAGAACCCTTGTTTCTCAAATGATATAATAATACTAACCCTGCTTGCTTTACAGTTCCTGGCTTCCCAGGTTATCTGAGAGTCAGCTGATAGCTATCTTCAAATTACTTCTTGTTACTCATTGGAGAAAAAACTGAATTTCATGCTCAGATTGACCAATGAGTAGGTAGCTAGGAACCATATAACTCTGCCAAAACTGACCTATAAAAGACACTGGTTGGAGACATGGGATTGGGGATATTAGATTTACAAACTTCTTACTAAGCTATCTCTTTTTCTTGGCTAGTTGGGATGTTACTGCACTTGAAACAGAAAAAGTCCGAAACCTTATCTTCTAGGTGGATATGATATCCTGACCCTCATCTGATAAACAGACTATTGCATTGGAAAGTGGCTTTCAGCACTATCTTTTTTTTTAATATTTATTTTTTAGTTTTCGGCGGACACAACATCTTTGTTTGTATGTGGTGCTGAGGCTCGAACCCGGGCCACAGGCATGCCAGGCGAGTGCGCTACCGCTTGAGCCACATCCCCAGCCCTCAGCACTATCTTCATTCCTCGCCTAATCATGTGCACAAGAAGAAACCTGAACCTATGTAGAACTGAAAGGGAGGATTGTCAGACCCTGAAAGTAGGGCCATCTTCTTTAGTATACAGTCATAGATTAGGAGAGAAAAAAGCACAGGCTTCTTAAGGTCTCTTCTCTTAGGAACCAATGAAAAGAGAGAAATGGAGTTTCTAAGACTTTTGGGGGTCAAAGATCATCTAAACCAGCTGGCTTGACATCAGCAGCTTCATATTTGCTTCACAATGACCAGCCACAGTGAGATGAAACTGTTATCCGAATAATTTAGGGGTCAGGAAGGAGCCTACTTTTTCTGAATAAAATAGGAGAATTTGGGGTCTGTGTTATGAAGACAATTTCCTCAATTTATGATTTTTATTTGCTCTGGGGAGAACAGACTAAACTCTTGATTGTGGTGAATGCAATAATAAAAGATTAGATTTGTTCTTGGAGGTGATATGTTTTCTCTTTATTTTTTGATACATTTCTTGCTTAATGGATTAGTTTTCTATGGCTGGTATCACCAACTGGAAGGCTCAGACAGCAGAAATTTGCCATCTCTCATTTCTGGATGCCAGAACTCTGGGCAGTCCTGGTTCCTTCAGAAGGCTGTAAGAGAGAATCTGTTCCAGGCCCCTAGCCTACCTTGGGTGTTTTTGATGATCTTTGGTGTTGCTTGACTTGAAAAATCATCACTCAGCTCTCTTCCCTCATCTTCACATAGCATTTTCTCTCTTTAGGTGTCTGTCTCTAAATTTCCCCTTTTTATAAGGACACAGTCATATTAGATCAGAGGCAAACCTTAGTATCATCATTTTAACTGGGCCCTAACTCCAGATATGGTCACATTCTGAGGTGGGGGAGTTAAGACTTCAACATTTAGATTTCGGGGTAAAACAACCCCATAACACTTAAATATATTGTGTGGAACCCTGGTATACACACTGAACACGTAACTATAAAATCATAATCACATAATTGAAATGCCATTGCCGTTCTTAAGAGAATCTAGCTGAATAAAAAATTTCAAACATATTTTCTTCTTCCTAACTTGAAATGAGACAGTCATAATTTATCAATATCTATCCAGTATCATGCTGGAGCTGGGTAGTAATCCCTTTTCCTATTTGAGAAGTAAAGGCGGATGGACAGCTGGTTTCAGAGTTTGCATGAAGTGTACATAATCCTACTTATATAACCCATCATGTTTGCAAAATCTGCACTGCAGTTTTGGGGAGGGAAATGAGATGTTTGGAAATAAAATCTGCTGTGCAGGAGTGGAAAATTTATCCCTTTTCTGCATTATTTTTCTTGTCTATATTTTTATTTTGCATTCTCAAGAGGTACGTATCCTTGCTTGAATGTTTTCCTTTGCTACACATGTCAGGAATGCAGAAATGGTGAGCTGTGTTGCTAGGACGATTCATTGACCTGTGCAATAGGCAAATTGCTAAACTCCTCCAGGGTCATGATTTCTTAAGTCTAGAGTTGATTAGCCTAGAGTGAGGTGAAATGGGGAACAAAGGCAGTGGGAATGAATAGTTATGCAGCCCTTAGAACTGTGAAGTTTCATTGTTCAAACTAATTCTGCAAAGTCAGTCATTATCTACATAGGCTAGAAATCTTATTTTTTTTTTTAAAGTAAAAAAGAATACTTTCACTCTGTTTCTGATTTATAACATTGTGTCCCAACCTTTTGTAGGAACCATCTGTCATTTCTTAATTACAAGTGGTTTGGCTGAGACAGCTGACGGTGTGAGTGCACATTTTGGAGCATTGGTAAATCATGTTACCCTGTCAACTGATGACAATGGTTAGATTAAGGATGGGCATGTGAGCAAGCTGGCTAATCCGAGACCTCCTGGGATTTTAGGTACTAGTTAGTAAGCAGAGCTGGGAAGAGAAACTTTGTCTTCACTCTGGTTTACTAAGTGAGGACATCTTAGTCCTGTCTGAAGTCATGGCCTGCTCCATGGCCTCTGAACGATAGGAAAGAATGAGACAAAACAGACAACACACACGGGAAGGAGAGAGAATGAAAGTATTATTTGAATTCTTAGAGAAGGTCAATTTTGTAAATCAATAAAGTTCTCCCATTGCTTAAGCTGGTTTCAGTTGGCATTCTATCAGTTCCAACAGAAAGATTTTTTTTTCTAATGTGTGGTCCATAGAAAGGAAAAGCAATAATACCCATATTAATATTTCAGAGTAACTGTTTTCACTGGCAAGGAAAACTTTCAGTAGGTAGCAAGTATATTTGAAAGGTATTGTGAAATGTGGTATTTTTCATATTCTTCTTTTAGAATTGAAGTTAATATTTTTGATGTAGTCATGCTTCTTTTCCATGACTGCCTAGTATTTCACCTCTCAGTTTATTCTCGTGTCTCCTCATAATTTGGGGGGGGGGGACATGCGTACCAGTAATTTGGACTTTCAAATGCCCTCTGAAAGAGAGGAGTTCCTTAAGCTTATGTTATACACTATCTGAAGCTCTTCTTGTTTTCTATTAAACTTTTAAGACCGGCTAAAATGCCACCATTCTGGTGAACCCTTCTCTAGTTTGATTAGTTAGAAAAGAACTCCAACCTGTGTCTCCAAGAGCCCACTGTCCTAATGACACCAATCCCATTCTCCATTCTAATATACATTCCAGGATTGTTTAATAAATTACTCAAAATTAATGGTTTAAAACAACTTACATTTTATTATTTCTCATCATTTTCTTCATGAAGGATTTTAATAAGGCTTAACTGGGGGACTTTTCTTCTCTAGCTCTCGTTGACTAAGGCCATTTGATGGTTTTTAGCTGGTCTGGTCTAGAAGGTCTAAGACAGCTTCATACACCTACCTGGCTCCTAAAAGGTTGTTGCTGGTGTCGCCCTCTGTGCATTAGGGTTCTATGTTCTGTACCTTTTGGGTTATGCCTTAATAATCCCTTTCCTACTATTTTATCAAGGTTTCTAAGGGATCATGTAGTCAATCTTGCATTTTTACCTTGAAGCACCAGGTAAAAATCTACAAAGTACTTTCATACTTAGTTTCTATTTTCTCTTCACAGCAGTATATTACTCCTCTATCTTTTAAGGTAGGAAAACTGAAACAAACAAATGTTTTGGTAGTCAAGCCTTTTTCATTGCAAGGAAAAGAAACCTGCTCAAGCCAGGAAAGTAGATATTGCTTTTTCATTTCCTTTAAATATTCTCCTAAACTCCCAGTTCCACACTGGTGGTCTTTCATTGTTGCTATAGATGCATGGTTCAGATTCTCTTGATTTATGGAGTTCAGGTATTCATTAGGGCTCCTGGATAAAATGAAAGTTGCTCAATTAAATTTGAACAAATAATTTTTTTAGTACAGATATGTTTTAAATATTTTATAGAGCACCTGTATAAAAATCATTGTTTATCTGAATTTCAAATTTATTTGTATCTCTTGTATTTTAACCTGCTGAATTTGGCAACCTTAATCTACTTAGATCAACAAGAGGGCCCATTCTTATGAGTACTGATTGGATTTTGTGAAAAAAAAATATGTAACATACCCTCTGACTTTGGTTACTATTTGTAAATCCAGAGTCATTCTTTAGTGAAATCCTAAATAAAGAGGAATATCACCTCTTTTATTACCAACTTTATACTGTTTCCTTTGTCTATGGCCAGATGTAAGCTGACCTTAATAAACTTCAAGCTATTTTCCGGCAATACTGTCATGGCGACACATCATAATAAAATCAATGGCTGTCCCCTTCTGAGCTGTTACGGTATGCCAGGTGTATATATGAATGCTTTAGATGCATTACTGCATGAATTCTCATACTAACAATAGGTCATATTAGTTCAACCTTATTTTACAGGTTGAGGGGGCTGCAGTGCAGATAGCCTGATTGACTTGCCTAAGGTTACTAAGTGATTGAGTGGGTGGTGGAACAGCCGTGTCCCAGCTTTATCTTGAGGGTAGAGTTTTATTGAAAAAGATTAGGAGGAAAGGCTATGAAATCAGTCCATTGCATCTTGCTGTGAATATGCTGGTGAATTTTCCCCTTCGATCGCCTTTGGAATTTTTTTTGGTATTGGCTATGGAAAGAGCCCATGTCTTCAACTTTCAGGTCTCTTGTGCCTTCCTGACACTGTTCCAACTCTCCTCTCCTCTCGGTTGTTAATTTTTGCAGGTTTGTTAGACAAATTCCAATCCCAAAATAGAAGATATGGTAAAGACATGAACTTTTACTTCATTCTTCCATAGAACATTGCTGAGTAGTTCTGTGCTGCAGAATGAAACCTGGAAGGACTCACTGTATTGTTCAAGCAGTTAATGCAGCCTTAAGGAAACCAGAGAGGAGCTGACCTTGTTTACACAGTGACGAAACCTCAGTCTAGTATTAGGCATCTGGTCTTTTTTTTTTTTTATCTTTACTTTCTTTCTTAGAAAATAGAATTAATTCTTACCAAATAATGATCCCAGTATTTGGAGGTACCTGTAAAAATTTAAATGCTGTTATTCAGCATGTTGAATAATTCCCAAATCTTTCTCATTTCCGTCCTATCAATAAAAGAAAACAGATATAGTACCTTTCTGAGTCTGGAGAGGGGGTGGGAGATATGCTAATAAACTCAAAAGACACTAATAGTATTGTAGGATCATACTTTGCTAATGACATCTCTTTTTCCAAATCTTAACTGATGTTTATTCTCAATTTGAGGCTGTGATTTTCAAATGGGGGAATAGAAGAGTAGTCTGAGAGGTTTTTAAGCAAAGGGACATGAAATTATATCAAATGGATGGGAAAATTGGGCCGACTTCTCACAGGCAGGCTATGTCTCTTTGTGTTGAATTACCACAGCTAATCTGAATCTGTCTCTGCTTTTAGGGACATGCTGCAAAAAATGCTAAGGATAGCTCAGGCTCTGGTACAAGTCAGCTGTGGGACTCTGAGTAACTCATGTGATATCACTGGATTTCAGTTTTTTTTTTTTTTTTTTCATTCCCAAAGTAAAGGACCTTGAAAAATCAGTTCAATGTTTCTCTAACATCAGTTATTTGCACATAATTCATTTTATCGTATCTTATGATATATATCACACTATAGATACAATACAATAATACAGTAATAATAATAAAATGATATCAAATAATAATACAATACTATAGAATTATTACTAAGCTAACATTAAAAAAATAAGCTTTGCTGCCTCTTTCTTTTTAACTGAAGTAAGTATTAGAGCAATGAAAATCATGTGTGAAGGGTGGCGAAAACCAGGAGAGAAGAAGTGACAGTTCAGGGAGAGGCCGGGGCAGAGGAAAGTGGCTCTGGGGCTGGGGTTCAGGAAGACAGAGGGAAAGAGTTTGTGGGAACAGGAGAGGGGCAGACAGAGCTGGACTTCCTGCAAATTATTTTGGAAAACATGTTTGGGCCCAGGGATGGAAGGAAATAAATCTAGAGAGTGAGCTCTAAAACTAAAAAGGGTGGTGATGGCAGGGTCACTGTATAACAGCTTAGAAAAGAGGCAACCTAGAGAGGCGCTCTGTGGTAAGGTACTCGACTCTCCCTTGGCTGCTTCTTGTCCTGAACACCACCCTGATGGAACCCAGGTCTTGGCCCTGTGACTGCTTTTGGCTTCCTGCTCTCAAGCCCCTATCTAGTCTAACCCTCTTCAGGGAAGGCCATGGGGGTCAGGAGGGAACTAAGCAGGTGAATGATGGGCGGAGGTCCGAGGGCTAACACTAGGTTTTTGGAATAATTTTAAAAAATTTTAAAAACTTATCTTTGGAATAATTTTGGACTTTACAGAGTGCTTCCACTTCTGTCCTATTTCCTCCCAGACTGTTACCAATCACTGAGCATGAGAAAGATTCTTCACGAAAAGGCCAGCTCATAGGCGCTTTGCTCCATGTCATTCGTTTTCATAAACTTTCAAATCAGTAGAAAAAAAGTGACTTGCATGTCTTTATTTTGGGCAGTTTTCTTTATCACAATTATTTTCAAGTTACCTAATTATCTTTTTGTTATGTTTTTATATTTGAGCAACAGGACAGCAGGATGTAGGAATGAATTAAAGAGTGGCTCAAATGGAACTTGACCTCCATGGCGCCACATGCTTAAGTCTTAGAAATAGCAGGTATGGATTTCAGGTTTGCTTCCACCACTGCTGTGATCTGGTCAAGGTGCTTAATTGCTCCAAATTTCAGTTTCTTCCAGTGAATGATGATAATAATAATAAAAAAATAACATTATTGATAATAGTACACCATTGTTGGAAAAGGAGAGAAATCTGTGGTGACATTTTCTTAGCAACCAAGCACTTATAGAAAGCTTTATTTTGTGTTAGATATTGAAGTGTTTATTAGGCCTTTCTCCAAGAACAAAGCAAGATTTTGGTACTCATTGTATTTGCTTAAAGTCAATGTCTGCTAATAAAACTGAGCCCTTATTTGATGGACCACAATCATCTGCTGGGCATTTACTGAAAGAAGGGATTACAGTTGTAAATATGTATCTTTTGTAGCTCAGAAGCATCTTTCTAGGACCTGAGAGCCATTCTCAGGATGCAACCATCAAATATTAATAAGACCTCAGGCCCCAAGGCTTCTTGAGAAGACAGAATCCTATCTTTGATAATTACCAGCCAACAAACACAGCTGGCCTAGTCTGGTTTATACAAAATAACCCTTTTTGCTTTCTACTTCTCTGATTCTGAGCCCCTGTGCTGTCCCTTAGTTACTTGCTTTTAGTTGGCTCTAAAAATCACTTATTTTGGAAGTAACAGCTGAGTTATTGTTATTAGCCTTCCTAGCTTTGCTGAAGATGACACGCCTGATGCATGGGTTATGATGGTATGATTGCCTAGGTTACTTTTCAGGGACTCAAAGGCTATTTTTGTGGAACACAGACTCCTGGGCCCACACAGGTGTCCAGTGGGTGGCTTTCTGATGTCAGGAGGCTGAGAACTACACCCTGAGATCATGTTAACATTGCCATTTTCTGAACATACGTTGCATGAAGTGTCATGAAGATTAACTGTGCATCTGCAGACAACTGATTAATCTTTCCTTATGTTTTGCATCATTCTGTCTCATTATTCCATAAAGTACCCTAACTCTACTCTCAGGAAGAAAGAGTTGAGACGAGGTTCTCCCCCTTCACTCTTGACTGCCTTCTGGATTTATTTATTTATTTTTATATTTATTTTTCAGTTTTCGGCAGACACAACATCTTTGTTTGTATGTAGTGCTGAGGATCGAACCCGGGCCGCATGCATGCCAGGAGAGCACGCTACCACTTGAGCCACATCCCCAGCCCCTGCCTTCTGGATTTAAAACGATCTTTTGCAAAAGTTGTTTCAGTGATTGGAATACTATGCAATGAGCAAATGGGGCAGGTTTGCTAACATGATCACATTGTAGATTTGAATTATAAGTCTAGTTTGGCAATCTGTCCTGAACAAATGAATGCAAAGATTGCCAAATAGCTACTCTGTACTTTATTACAGGTTGAACATCTCTAATATGAAAATCCAACATCTGAAATGTCACAAGTGGAAAATTCTATACCTGACCTCAGGTGATGAGTTGAAGTCAAAATGTGGTGCTCTAAACATATGCAAATTTACTTTCTGGCTTTGCATACAAGGTGAATCTGAAACACAAATGGATTTCATAGACTTGGGTCCCCTCCCCAAGATATCTCTTTGTGCATATGTAAATATTCCAAAATCTAAAAAAAAAAAAAAAATCTGAAACACTTTTTGGTTCTAAGTTTTCATATAAGGTATATTCAACCTATATTAGAAATTGTGGCATCTGAGTTTTCTAATATCCCACTCATATTAAATGGAACATGCTGCTATGGAAACTACTATATGGTCAACAAATACTGAGTGTTTACTCTTGGGAGAGAATGCATTTTCCAGAGGTAAGTACCACTGAACACAGCCATGCAGTTGGACCCCAGGGGCATCACTCTCATGGCCCTGGATGCAATAATGCTGCCCAAGGGTAGGCACAGTGGTAGCGTGCTGTAAATTGAAATACATATTTTTTTATATTCAGCAATTAAAAGTATAACACATTTTGGGTTTTATCCCCAAAAGATTTTGCAAATAATGTTGATTTGTATTTGGAGATTTATTTATTTATTTTTTTCTTTTTCTTTTTTTTTTATTGGTTGTTTAAAACATTACAAAGCTCATGATATATCATCTTTCATACATTTGATTCAATTGGGATATGAACTCCCATTTTTACCCCAAATACAAATTGCAGAATCACATCGGTTACACACTCACATTTTTACATAATGGCATATTAGTGACTGTTGTATTCTGCTACCTTTTCTATCCCCCTACTATCCCCCCTCCCCTCCCCTCCCATCTTCCCTCTCTACCTCATCTGATGTTGTTCAATTCTCTCCCTTGTTCCCCCCCCTTTCCCCTCACAACCTCTTATGTGTAATTTTGTGTAACATTGAGGGTCTCCTACCATTTCCATATGCTTTCCCGTCTCTCTCCCTTTCTCTCCCCCTACTCGTCTTTGTTTAATGTTAATCTTTTCCTCATGCTCTTCCTCCCTGTTCTGTTCTTAGTTGCTCTCTTTATATCAAAGAAGACATTTGGCATTTGTTTTTTAAGGATTGGCTAGCTTCGCTTAGCATAATCTGCTCTAATGCCATCCATTTCCCTGCAAATTCTATGATTTTGTCATTTTTTAGTGCTGCGTAATACTGCATTGTGTATAGATGCCACTTTTTTTTTATCCATTCATCTATTGAAGGGCATCTAGGTTGGTTCCACAGTCTAGCTATTGTGAATTGTGCCTCTATGATCATTGATGTGGCAGTATCCCTATAGTACACTCTTTTAAGATCCTCAGGGAATAGTCTGAGAAGGGCGATAGCTGGGTCAAATGGTGGATCCATTCCCAGCTTTCCTAGGAATCTCCATACTGCTTTCCAAATTGGCCACACCAGTTTGCAGTCCCACCAGCAATGTACAAGAGTACCCTTTTCCCCACATCCTCGCCAGCACTTGTTGTTGTTTGACTTCATAATGGCTGCCAATCTTACTGGAGTGAGATGGTATCTTAGAGTGGTTTTGATTTGCATTTCTCTGACTGCTAGAGATGGTGAGCATTTTTTCATGTACTTGTTGATTGATTGTATGTCCCCCTCTGTGAAGTGTCTGTTCAGGTCCTTGGCCCATTTGTTGATTGGGTTATTTGTTATCTTATTGTTTAATTTTTTGAGTTCTTTGTATATTCTGGATATTAGGGCTCTATCTGAAGTGTGAGGGGTAAAAATTTGTTCCCAGGATGTAGGCTCCCTATTTACCTCTCTTATTGTTTCTCTTGCTGAGAAAAAAATTTTTAGTTTAAGTAAGTCCCATTTGTTTATTCTTATTATTAACTCTTGGGCTATGGGCGTCCTGTTAAGGAATTTGGAGCCCGACCCCACAGTATGTAGATTGTAGCCAACTTTTTCTTCTATCAGATGCAGTGTCTCTGATTTGATGTCTATCTCCTTGATCCATTTTGAGTTAACTTTTGTGCATGAAGAGAACTGTGGCTGGTGAATAAAGAAATTAAAGAATAATAAAAATTGACCTAAGGAAACCTGAGGTTTACAGAAGGAGGCTGATTTTAATAGAAACAGATTTGGCAGAGTAAGCATCTCAGTAATATCAAATCCAAACTTGCACCCCCTGCACCTCCCCCGGCCAGCCCTCTGCAAATGCAGAACATGCTGTCAGGTGAGGAAAATGTTCCCAGGTGCCGAAAGCTGTTCTCATGCAACTTGTGAGGCTGTGAACACAGACATGGAATTGGGAACTCACAAAGGAAGTTACCAGTAGCTGATGATAAAGTTCCCAGTGGATGCCTGAACCAGAGAGACTGAAATGGGCACAAAGAACATTTTACTTGGACCATTTAGTCTCTGGATCCCAAGGAAGAAAAATCACCTAATAGTTGCAAAGGCCTTCAATAAAATCCAACATTCACTCATGTTGAAAACTCTGGAAAGCTAGGGATGGAAGGAACCTACTTCAACATGATAAAGGCTATTTATAACAAATCTGCAGCTAACATCATACTCAATAGAAAAAAAACTAAAAGCATTTCTTGTAAAATCGGGACAAGGCTGTCCACCCTCACCACTACTCTTTAATATTGTCCTCAAAACATTAGCCAGAATGACCAGGCAAGATAAGAAAATCAAAGGGATACAAATAGGAAAAGAAGTCAAACTATATTTACTTGCTGATGAAATTATCCTATATCTAGAAGTCTCAAAAATCTCCACCAGAAGATTTCTAAAGTTTGTAAATGAGTTCAAAAAAGTAGCAGGATACAAAATCAATAGCTTTTCCATACTCCAACAGTGATTCAGGTGAGGAAGAAATCAGGAAAACCATTCCCATGAGAATAACTTCAAATAATAACAACAACACACCAATAAGAAAAAAACCTAAACTTGGGAACTAATCTAACCAGGAGATTAAAAATAATAATATGACCTCACATGAATGTTAAAAGTGGCTTAAATTACTTTAAAACATCTTAATCTAACAATTGGGCAATAAATAAAATTTTCTTAAAAAAAAGGAGATCCACAATGAAAATCATGGAACACTGAAGAAAGAATTTGAAGACAACCTTAGAAGATGGAAAGGCCTCCTACATTCTTGGATAGGCCCAAATAATATGTTCATACTACCAAAAGCAATATACAGATTCAATGAATGCAATCCCCATCAAAATGCCAACAACATTCTTCACAGAATTAGAAAAAACAATTCTTAAATTCATTTGGAAGGTTAAGAGACTCAGAACATCCAAAGCAATACTGAACAAGAAAAGTGATGCAGGAGGCATCACAATACCTGATCTGAAATTATACTACAGAACTATAGTAACAAAAACAGCATGGTACTAATATCAAAATAGGCATGAAGACCAGAATAGAAGACATAGCAAAGCACTTATTTACTTCCAGCCAGCTGATACTTGGCAAAGGTGCCAAAAATATATTTTGGAGAAAAAAGAGCCCTTTTAACATCTGGTGCTAGCAAAACTGGCTAGCTATATGTAGAAAAATGAAACTAGATACTTATCTGTCCCCCTACCTCTCAAATTGAAATGGAGCAAGACTTAGGAATTAGACACAGAAACCTTGCAACTGATAGAAGAAAACAGAGGGTCAACACTCCATCATGTTCATGTTGGCACTGAATTTTTTAACAAGCTCCTCAAAGTGCAAAAAATAAAATCAAGAATCAATAAATGGGATGCCATCAGATTAAAAAAAGCTTCTGATAGCAAAAGAAATTATTAAAAGCATGAAGAACAGAGTCTACAGAATGAGAGAAAATCTTTGCCAGCTACTCTTCTGGTAGAGAACTTATATCCAAATATAAAAAGAACCAAAAAACTGAACATTAACCAACAAACCAAACAAATAACCCAATCAATAAATGGGCAAAAGAACTAAACAGAAAATTCTCAAAAGAAGAAACATAGATGGAGAATAAATATATGAAATAATGTTCAAAATCTCTAGCAATCCAGGGAATGCAAATCAAAACTACACTAAGATTTCATCTTACTCCAGCCATAATGGCAATGCTCAAGAATATAAACAATAATAAATGCTGGTGAAGACGTTGGAGGAGAAGGTACATTTGTAACTTGTACATTTTTGGTGGGACTGTAGACTAGTACCATCACTTTGGAAAGCAGTGTGGAAATCCTTCAAAAAACTAGGGATGGAACCACCATATAACCCAGTTATCCCACTCCTTTATAATTTCCCCAAAGAACTAAAATCAGCATATCAAAGTGATACAGCCATCTCAGTGTTTATAGCAGCACCATATAATGGAGTTATACTCAACCATAAAGAAAAATGAAATTATGGCATTTACTGGTAAATGAATGGAAATGGAGAACATCATACTAGATGAAATAAGCCAAACTCACCAGATATAATAAATAGATGTGCCAAAGGAGGCCTAGAAGAGAAGGAGAACCAGGAAGGGGTGAGAGGACTAGAGGGAAAAGGGGTGGATTTTGAACTGAAATGGAATTCCTTGCATGTATGATTTTGTCAGTACAAACCCAACTATTCTGTGTAACTATAAAGCTCTAATAATAATAATTTTTAAAAAAGGGATGGGAATGTAGCCCAGTGGTAAAGTGCCCCTGGGTTCAATCTGCAATACCAATAAATAAATAAGTAAATAAACAAATAATTTTTTTTTGTTTCAAATTTAGCAGACCTCCAACTTCCTCAGCCGATCAAGAATTTTACTTTGAAAGGGTTTGGATAAGTACAACAAAAGGCGACTGCCTAAACTCTCAAAATTTGAAATCTGTATACAGTTATTCTCTTTGCAAAGCAGGACAAGTAATCAGGGACATTTCTAAAAACTTTAAAAATTCAGTATCAAATTCTATTCTCTTCTATATCTGACATCTTTTAACATGGGAAATTATTGACAGCTGGTTTATGATGTGCAATTAAGAAAACTACATTGTTTAATAAAGGCAAATCATTGCAACTGTGGCTTTTCATCTCTATTGTTAAGGTAATTAGCCATCACTGAGATATTTCACCTTAAACCTAGCTAGAGTTGTAGTGAATTATCTTTCATGTTCCAATACAAATATTTAATTATTTTATTGATTGAAAGTTATATTTCTTCCTTTGTGAAAAAAAAAAAAACAGTTAACTTGGAGTTTTAAAATCAACCTAAGAATGGAACATCGGGTATGAAAAATGTCCCTGCCTTAAAAAAATAGTTTAAGAAACAAATCATATGAATGGTAATTTAGCAATTGAATTATCAAAAGATACAAAAATCATCAAAAGATAAATTTTCAAAAGGGTACAGTAACATTACTTTCAATGACTAATTTGTTTTGACCTGCAGTTGTGGAAAAAAATAGTGAACTGAGACTAAAATAGCAACAACAACAAAACCAACCCCCTCCCCCCACAAAAAAACACCCAAAAGTGGATTATGCTTTATCTTACCTCTGTGTTGTGGAAAATGGGGTGTAATGGCTAATTCAATAGGTTGTCAAGTATTTGATCTGTATCATTAATACTACAGTTTCAAGAGTGGGGGACCCTCAATTTTTTTCTTTTTGTCTATACAGTACCAGGTTCCTCTTTAGAAGAACCTTTGCCGTGTTATAGGGCAACACGTGTCTCGTGGTAAATCAAGTGATTATCTGGTGACCTGAGCCATGTAGACAATCATGCTTGGATTTCTATTAGCAAGAAAAATTTTTCAGGAATTATGAGATCACTCTCTCTGGAAATTTATTAAAGCAGTTTTCAATTTATTAAAGCAGTATCCTCATTTATTTCTCAGTTATTGTTCATAAAATTGATTGCTTTTGAACATTTCTGACCTTGTATAATCACTGCGGTCAAATGTTAAGTGTAGTCATTGCAGATAATGAAGCTGTCTTTTAAAATTATTTTTAAAATTAATACTTACATATTCAAACTATTATTATGACATTAAAAAGCCATTCCCTAATCTAATCATTATCATTGAGAAAAAAGCAAAACAGCTCTCAAAATAGTCCAGAAAAAACCTTGGTGATCAAATCATTTAAGTTCCTCGGTGGATGGATAACCCAAAATGATAATTCCAACTCAGTTCTCCTTTTTGAAATTGCTTTCAGAAGCAGACAAGAAAATCACTCACTAGAATAGAGATAGACATCATTTTAGATCAAAATGGTGAAACACATTTGAATCATTACCTCATCATGAGTCTTGCTTCCAAATTATTTGGGGCTTAATTTATATCGCATTTAGAAATCTTCAGACATATACAGAAGGAGATAAAGATATAATGAACCCTGATATTCTTATTTTCCAGTCTTTACATTGTAAACACTTTGTTAATCTTATTTCTAAACCTGTTCCTGTTCCTGCTACTAGCAATGATGATGGTATTAATTTTGCTGGTCTATATTTCATATTTTAAAGAAAGCCCCAAATATCATTTCACCTAACTTGAATTATTCACTTATTAGGCATCAATAACATAGAAGAACATCTAAAAATGCACACACTGTCATTATCATACTAACAAAATTAACAGTAATTTATTACATTAATACTCAGTCCATTTTCAGGTTCCTTGATAATTTCACAATTTTTCTAAGCGTTTGTCTGAGTATCCAAAGTGTTCACAGAGCATTTGGCTTTTATATTCTTAATTCATTTCTCTCCCTTTTAAAATTTTTGTTAAAGAAAATTTAATAAATCTATTTTGTGAATAAATCAAACTTATTGTCCTGCAAAATGTGCTATATCCTAGATGTGGCTGATGGGTGTCTTTTGATGTTGTGTTGTTCAACTTTTTCTCCAGCCTCTAAGGGAAGTTAGAACTCTGGAGACTTGATGAACTTCAGCGACCTCCAAACCCATCTTTTAAGCAAATGCATTGTATTTTTTTATTGCATCATGAGGAGACACGTAATTTTGGTTGTTCCACTTTCAAAATGTGTCTGCCCGATTTCTTCCTTTGAAAGCTCCTCATCAAATTTTATCTAATGCTCTGTGATGATCATTACCTTGATCCATTATTTTATTAGGGGCTGCCAAATGCTGATTTTCTGACCTTATCTTTCTGTACTTAATAGCTAGAAATGTTCTGCAAAAGACTTTTCCCTCAGCAACAATTGGTCATGCTGAAATATCTTTATATGTAAAAGCTGGGCTAGAAGCTTGATTTATTCTTTTTTGTCCATTTTTAGAGTAATGGGTTGGTGATACAGCAAATTCTGATGCTAACTAATTGTGTTTTTTGGTTTGTTTTTAGGATGGGTTTTGCAATATCGTGTGTGTGTATGTTTATATGTAATGTTCTACTACTAAGCTACAACCCCAGCTCCATATTTGCTACAATTTAATCACATATTGTTATTATTTTTTTTTGGATGCTTAAATTATCATATCTTAGGCCAATGGAAGTCTTTTGATTGGGTTTTCTAAATATCTACTTATTTTAGTTTTTGAGAAGGGTTCATGCTATGTTGCCTAGGCTGGGATTGAACTCCTGGGTTCAAATGATCCTCTTACCTCAGAGTTCTGAGTAGCTGGGATTACAGGTACCCACTCCATGCCAGGTCCAGGTGGGCTCATGTCCGTTAGATATCTCGTTCTCTGGTCTTACAAAACAATAGATAAATAAAAGGGATGAATTTGTACCACAGAAATTCAAATGACTATGGTTTAGGTTTAGAAGACAATTTTTATCTTTTTTTCTACTTTTAAAATTTATTTTTTAAGTATAAATTATAATTTTTAAAATTGTTCTCATTAGTTATACATAACATTAGAATGCATTTTGACCTATTATCCATATGTAAGGAGTATAACTTTCTATTCTTCTGGTTGTACATGATGTGGAATTACATTGGTCGTGTATTCATATACACACATAGGAAAGTAATGTCTGATTCTTATTCTGTTATCTTTCCTATTCCCACTCCCCATCCCTTCCCTTCCCTTCATTCTCCTTTGTCTAATACAAAGCACTTCTAACCTTCCCTAAGGGCCCCCTACCTATTGTAATTTAGCATCTGCATATCAGAGGAAACATTAGGCCTTTGGTTGTTGGGATTGGCTTATTTCACTTAGTATGAGTTCCATCCATTTACCAGCAAATGCTATAATTCCATTTCCCTTTATGGCTTCATAGTATTCCATTGGGTAAATGTACCACATATTCATTATTCATTCACTTGTTGAAGGGCACCTAGGCTGGTTCCAGAGTTTAGCTATAGTGAATTGAGCTGCTATAATCATTGATGTGGCTGCATCATTGTAGGATGATGATTTTAAGTCCTTTGGGTATAAACTGAGGAGTGGGATAACTGGATCAAATGGTGGTTCCATTCCAAGTTTTTTAAGGAACCTCCATATTGCTTTCCACAGTGGTTGCACCAATTTGCGGTCCCACCAGCAATGTATGAGTGAACCTTTTTCCCCACATTCTTGCCAGCATTTGTTGTTACTTGTATTCTTGATAATTGGCATTCTGACTAGAGTGACATGAAATCTAAGTGTAGTTTTAATTTGAACTTTTCTAACTGCTAGAGATGTTGTATATTTTTTCATGTATTTGTTGATGGATCATATTTCTTCTTCTGTGAAGTGCCTGTTCAGTTCCTTTGCCCATTTATTGATTGTATTATTATTATTATTGGTGTGTGTTAAGTTTTTTTGAGTTCTTTATATATCCTGGAGATTAATGCACTATCTGAGGTGCAGGTGGCAAAGATTTTCTCTCATTCTGTAGGCTCTTTGTTTCCTTTGTTGTAAAGAATCTTATTAGTTTGATTCCATCCCATTTGTTGATTCTTGATTTTATTTCTTCCTCTTTAGGGAGTCTTGTTCAGGAAGTCAGTTCCTAAGCCAACATGATATAGATGTGGACTTACTTTTTCTTCTGTTAGGTACAAGGTTTCTGGTCTAATGCTGAGAAACCAGCCTCTACCTCAGAGCAAAGCCTGTCCAAGGAAGGGGGCCTGACCCTTGTCCTTGGAAAGACCCACAGAGCACTCCTAGGCATATACCCACCCTGATGAGTTGTTTATTTACAAATAGCAGGAGAGATCTGCGGAGCCAGGTGTCCCTGACTCAGTTAGGCAAGGTGAGGACCCATAGCAACCCCCTAGCAGCCACCAATCAGCATAAGACAGGGAAAATACCTGGGATGCCAGATGACCCTCCCAGTAGTTTATGGTGGTTGATAACATGTTGGGAAACCACGTAGTTCAGCACTTACTCCCCTCGTGGTTTAAACCAATAAGTTCAAATGAATCCCCCTCTTGTAGTAACCAATCACCCCTACCCAACTTGTTCCCGCCAGTGAATGTGCTAATCATGTTTTATGATTTTCCCACGGTGTGTGATAATTTGCTAAGAGATGCTATGATGTATGTGAAGTCCCCGCCTTCCCCAAAGAGTATATAAAACTGCTGCAAGCCTGGGCTCAAGGCCTCTCAGTGTCACTAGTTGCTGTGTGCGCACGGAGGACTGAGCTGGCTCGCAATAAACACCTCTTTGCTGCTTACATCGATCTTGGTCTCTGGTGGTCTTTTGGGGGTCCCGAACTCGAGCATAACAATGCCTAAGTCCTTGATCCACTTGCAGTTGAATTTTGTGCAGAGTGAGAGGCAGGGGCTTAATTTCATTTTGCTGTGCATGGATTTCCAATTTTCCCAGCACCATTTGTCGAAGTGGCTATCTTTTCTCCCATATATGTCTTTGGTGCCTTTGTCTAGTATGAGATAGACAGTTTTTATCTTCTATGAGTTATTTGACCCTTCTAATCTCATATTTTTTTGTTGGTTCTTTTGAGTCATACATAACGACAGGATTTATTTTGACATAATCATTAAAGTGTGGAATATAAAATTTGTTCTAATTCAGTCATCATTTTTAATTAAGGCAACGATATTGGAATAACAATTCAGTTATTCCTCTGAAGTGGACAGTGGCCATGTAGGCATTTTTTTTTTGCATTTATTTTTAAAAAAGGCATTCCATATTATTTTACAGGCATACCTTAAAATGTAATCTTTGCTTTATACCAAATAATGTAGAAGTTCAGAATATTATGGCACTGTTCATGTTAGCTTTCTTGGTTGCTGTGAGCAAAAGACCTGTCGGGATCAATTTTAGGAAAGGAAAAGTTTATGTGGAGCTCACGGTTTCAGAGGTCTCGGTTCATAGACAGCCTAATCCATAGCTGTGGGCCTCAGGTGAGGCAGAAAATCATGGTGGAAGGGTGTGGAGGAGGAAACCAGCTCAGGATATGGCAATCAAAAGCACAGAGAGAGTTCTCCCACCAGGGGACAAAATATAAACCTCAAAGGCACGCCCCCCCCCAATGCCCACCTCCTCCAGCCCCACCTTACCTGCCTTCAGTTACCAACTACTTAATCCCTCGCAGGGGATTAATCCACTGATTAGGTCACAGCTCTCACCATCTCATCATTTTACCTCTGAACCTGCTTATGTGACCTCACACATAAGCTTTTGGGGAACTCTATATCTAAATCACAACAGGCACTGGCAGTTAACTAACTATCCCTTTCAGGAGCTGAGGATCCCGGGATGGAAAAATAACACAGAAAAGGCATACTGACCCCAAAAGTTGGGGCTACAATTTGCCAGTTTGGTTTTGGTAAAGGGAAGCAAAGCACAGAGGAATATGGATCCTAGGTCGTCCAAATCCTGGCTATGAGCCTCCCAAAGTTACCTAACCACCTCAAGCTTGAGGTTCCTCTTCTGCAAAAACCGGGTTTTGTAGTGCAGGGGTTAGGATGTAATGGGGCCATTTCAAAGCGTTCAGCAAAGGACACACAGTGGTGGTGGGTCCAAGTAGAAGAGGTTTACTTGGGGTTGATAGTGGCATGAGGGGATGTTCAGAGTGGTGGCGGGGTGCCATCGAAGGGAGGATCTGAGGATCTGCTGGTCTTTCCAATCTAGAAAATCAAAGGCCAAAGAAGTCGAGTGATTCGCATTAATATCCCAGCACTACCGTGCCGTCCCCGAATGCCAGAACGTTAAGACCAGAGCATTATTGTCCAACCGAAGTAAAGTGCAAAGCACATGTGTGTTTTCAATTTTCCAGTACCCACTTGTGCATTTCATACAGACAGTACATCTCTAGTTGGGCCACGGACATTTTAGGTGCTCAATAGGTACATGTAGCCAGTGACCATAGACAGTACAGATTTAAATCGCACTTCTCCCAATTCCCAAGTTTATACTTTCTCTGCTTCAGCTCATGACCTTCTTATTTCTCTATCAGAAATCATTGCCTTATAACATAGATAGGCTATCAAAAAAATACTTTTTTTTTTGAAGAAAATGGCACCAGTAATTCTGATGCATTTTGGGGAAAGGAATCCTTTTAGGTGAGCCTTTTTCAGAGACCTACTGCTCCTGGAAACTACCAGTATCTTGTCAGCAAACAGTTTTAAATGGGGACCTTGTTTGTCAGCTTTCCACTGCTGTGATAAAATACCTGAGATGCACAACTTATAAAGAGGAAAGGTTGATTTTGGCTGACAGCTTCAGAGATTTCAGTCTGTGGTCAGTTGGTTTCATTACTTTTGGTCTTGTGGTGAGGCATTACAGCATGGGTGGGAGCACCTGGCAGAGAAAACTGTCCACCTCATGGCAGCTGGGAAGAACAAAGAGATAAAGGGATAGGCCCGGGTCCCAATATCCTCTTCAAGGGCAAGACCTCAGTGACCTAACTTCCTCCTTAGGCTATACTTCCAGAAGGTTCTACCACCTCTCAATAGTGGCATGGACTGCAAATCAAGCCTTTAACATTTGGTCCTTTAGAGACACTTATCCAAATCAGAGCAGGAATGCTTTTTAAGATACAAGATGATAATTGCAAGAAAAAGATTTTAGGTAAAAAGGTTTTTCTTTTCTTTTTCAAATAGTACATCATTATAGAAGGTCAAATTGGTGATCCATCTCTAAGAGATACACACGTTCGAACATACATTGATCTCACTTCTATCTTCAAGGCTTTTGTTTCTCCTTAGCATATTTGCTGTTTTGAAAAATGCTATCTTATTAAATTAAAGGCATATGTATATGTGGCTTTCAGAATCAAGTAATTTCTCAAGATTTATTGTAAAGGTAGCAGTCACCCTCCAACCCTATTTCCTGTTTTCTTCTGTCCCCAGTCCTCCAGAGGTGAAGACTTTGAACTCATCTAGCTATTTCTTTTGGTATTTATCTTCAAAATTCTAAATAATAGGACATTAGTATTATGTCTTGAGTTTTCACTGTAGGCACTTTCCCATGACCCTTCCTCCAAATTCAGCTGAGAAAGGCATCATCTTGATCTTTTTCCTGCAGAATGAGTAGATGAGAACTTGATTGAAGGAGGGATGGTAAGGGGAAGAACATGTAGAAAGAGAGAAGAACATGTGCAAAGGCCCTGTGGCTAGAAAATAATGGGAGATTGAGGAATAATGAGACGGCTGGATGTGATTGTAACTTGGAGGACAAGGGAGAGAGAGGCAGAACTAATAGCTGGCAGCAGAAAGGGCCCGACCTTCCATAGTTTGCAGATAATACTAATGGTTTAGTGTTGATCTTAACTATAGTTAGAAGAAATTTATTTCAGTATTTTTAATAGGAGAGAGAAAAGGCCAGATTTAAACCTTTCTACCCATTCTCTGTATTTCTTTATATTTTTGTAAAAGTGTTTCATTTTAAGTTAGTCAAGATCTTTTTTGTTGTTTGCAATTGATTAACTGGTGCAGGGGCTTTCTTGCATATGAATTTTGGTGTCAACACTCAGCTGGATTAGATTTCTTTATACTGAGTTCTGTTTGTTCTGTTGCCTGAATATGGCCCAGAGCAACAAATATACTGTTCAGAAGATTCTTTTTCATCTGTAGTACATAGTTGTTTTGAGTTTCCTTTAATAGTTGTTGCTTTCAAATCAATTCACAGTTATCATTTTTTTTTTCAGGTATGATTCTCAAATTCAACCTCTTTTCAATCATGCCTTTTGTTATGTCAAAAAGGACTTTGTTCTTGGCATGTTCTCTCTTTTAAGTCCTTAGCACTCCAGGCATGACAATTGTCCCCGCAGAAGTCTGCAGCAATTCATTTGTCTTGGTTGTTCCAATTTAGTCAAAAATTTTGATTTTTGTTCAAGGAGCACAAGTCCTAACACATGAGCGCTCACAGTGCCCTTTTCTTTCCCATTACCTGAGAATAGGGAATGGGCTATTTCAAAAAGGACTGAGAAGTACTGAAAAAAAGAAAAAAAAAGGGGGGGAGAGAAATAAAAAAGGAAATAAACAAATAAATAAATAAAATATGCTACTTGTTGCCAAAGGGCATTTGGGAGAAGACTAAGAAAACAGGAGTGTATGTGAAGATGAGACTCTTGGGTATCTCTTCCCCGTCCCTTCACGTCCACCCCCAGAAATGAATAATGAAGAAGAACAGGGAGAAAGATTTTGAATAGTTAGCAAGATATTTAGGGGATGGAGAGAAATGGCAGAAGAAAAAAAATAAGATGTAAGGCTTCAAGTTTTTTTTTTTTTTAATGAAATCTTTTAATTAACTTGAAGAGTCAGAATGAGAATCACTTTCTTTCTTTGAAGGATACACAGTTGAGACTGAGTCACACAGAGCCCCACCTGTATTCAAGTCCCTTATTTGTAGTAAGATTGGGTAGCAGCCAGTGGAGCTGAGAGTCACTTTCTGTAAAGTAACGTGCAGTGGTAGAGGGCCTTTGTGGGAATGAGGGAGTAGGCTCTGGGCATGATCTGGAAGAAAAGGCAAGAGAAATAGCCAGTTTTTATGCACACCAGCATATAGACCCAGGCTGTTTGAATGGGTAACCTTAGAGACTAAGGATCCATATAGGTAGGGAGGGGGTCAGACATGATGAGAGAAGCCAGGTCTTTGAGGCAGAATTACAGCCACGGAAAACTCTCAGTGGCAAAGATGGCTTTGGAAACTCTTAAGAAGGAGAATGTGTAATGGTTAGATTTAGCCCTTGGTTTTGGGCTCTGCGATGAAATCCTCTCAGTGGTCACCTCTAGCACTGCCCTCTGGGAGTGTCAGTGCGGGGAGACATTTGGGTTCAGGAAAGGTCAGAGAGAAGAACTAGAGCCAGCAGAGTGAAAAGCAGACCCCGTAGGATTGCTAAATAACAGCAGATAGCAATAATGAGAATGTAAGTGCTTAAAAACCAGAGGTAATCTTGCAAAGAGCATTGTGATTTGGGAGCATGAGTAGGGGAGGTAACAGAAGAAGGGAAGCAACCTTGTTAATCATGGCATCACGGTCACTCCTCTAGACAGTTTTCACGTTTTGATTGATGTGAAAATCCTGCACAATCAGCAACTCAAGAAAGATTTTGCACCCTGGCTAGATGGTTCACACTTGTAACCACAGCGGCTCTGGCGGGAGGCTGAGGCAGGAGGATCTCGAGTTCAAAGCCAGCCTCGGCAATTTAGCGAGGCCCTAAACAACTTGGCAACTCTCAAAATAAAATTATAAAACAGGCTGTGGATGTGGCTCAGTGGTTAAGTGTCCCTGGGTTCAATCCCAGTACTGCCACCCCCATGTAAAAAAAATATATATTTTGCAAAGTCCTCCTTTCTATCAGGGATGAAGTGATAATTGCAGGCAAGCAAAAAGAAAACTTTCTTATACTTCTAATAGCAAAGCTGGCAAAGTTACAAGGCATCTAGTTTTATGGGGGCTAGATGGGCTCCCAGGGAAACCCAAGGCTAAATACCTTGAACGGTTTGCTAAGAGTTCTGCGCTCTAAGTGGCCTCCAGATTGTGCAGCTGCAGGCAATTTACAGGAGACTGGCAATGTGGTATGTGGGCCCCTGGGGCTAAATGCTAATCCGAGACTATCCCTCCACAGCTTTCGCCATTCATCGTTTTCACATCCAGATGGCTCTCATTGTCTTCCCTATTCCTCCTTTTTGTGCAAAGTGTCCGCTCTTAAATCGCGGTATATTGGCATTGGAAGCAATTTTATTATTCATCTAGTAGCCCAATTACCACTCTTTATAGGAGAGGAAATGGAAACCCAAAAAGGGGAAATATCATGGTCAAAACTACCCAGTTACTTTGTGTCACAGCTGAAACAAGAACATTTTTATCTCTTGGATCTCAGCCTGGGGCTCATTCCAGTTCACCAGGACCTGATAATTTTGGGGGAAACATGGAGCCCAGGATTTGGAGACTGATGATCACACATTCAACTCTCATCTCTGTTATTTAACAGTTGTGTGACCTTGGGTAGTTAATCCTCAGTTTTCTCATTTGTAAAATGAGGATGATAATGGAGCCTCTATCAAAGGCTGTCACTGAGGATAAATCAAGGGTGGTATTTAAAGTGCTTAGCATAGTGCCTGGTATAGTGTAAGTGCTCATTAATTTTTATCATTGTAAATCAAACCTCTTCATGTTAAAACATGAAGAATTATTTCTTTTTGGGAGGTTAGGGTCAGAGAAGTCCATATTTTGTTCCTGAGCATCTGAATAATCATATTTTTATGTTATATATGCTAAGTATATAGTTCAGTCCAGTGATCAAGACTTACCACCCTGATGGTTATAAAAGTATTATAATATAGGGAACATTGTACGACAGTAGGGAGAATAAAAAAGTTTAAGTTTTGGAATACTCTGTTCCCTGTGGTGTCTGGCATGCACTCATTGGTACTGATGATCTGTGGACCTCCCAACTTGGAGTACCAATATAAATAACAGAGGCTCTCTGAATTTAAAATACTGTGCATGATCCATGCCAGACTCTGACTATTCATTGTTTTTTATGCCCCAGAACTTATCATGGAACCTGACTTATTTTCCTGTTGCTCTATTTTACTTGTCCACTGGCCTCAAAGAAATCAGCATTCCAGGTGCTGGATGCCCCTTTATTAGTTTTTCAGAAACATTTACCCAGTATAGTAGTTTGTAGAAGTATGTTTGCAAATGAAAAATGTGATTAAAAAAAAAAAGGATTCTTTAACAAGGCCTCTGTTGAGCTGGGGCTTCACAGAGATGTCTACATTTCTAAGATAAGAGAAGTTACCAACTGGGCTCCATGGTAACAGCTGGCAGGGGGAGGAAAGAAAGGGGAGAAGAAGCTCTCTCCTTCTCAGGTGTTGTCTTTGAATGGTTAACTTGCCCAGAACAGTGAAAGAAAAATCTGCTTTATGTGAACTTCTGCAGAATGTGAACTTCTGAGCCCCTCCCTTTGCATGCTGGCTATAAAGTTCTGAAACTACCTGAACTCCGGGTTCAGGGGATTGATTGATTACAGTGAAAGCTGTATGCCTGAATCTGGCTGCAGCCAAATAAAACAGTTTCCTATTATCTTCAGTGCCCTGCCTCGTCTTTTCCTACACATTCTCTCTGTCCATGTTGTATCCAAAGTCCTCTTCTCATAGGGAAACTAAATCATAGTGCATTAGACAAACCTCATTTTAGCTGTATCTACAACAACCTTATTTCAAAGAACATTGTATTCTGACTGTCTGGGGTTAGAGCTTATATGAATGTTTGAGGGACACAATTCAATCCATAACACCTTGCAATGAAGTTCTTTAGCACAACAAAAATAATCTATTTGCAGAATAGGAGAATTTTACCTGTTGAAGGTAAAGCAGCCTTTTTAGGTATATGAAAGCTTAGCTCTGTACTTTGCATGTGGTAGATGCAGAACAAAAGTGCAATTGATTGCATTTTTTATTGAAGGGGTATTTAAAATGAGTGTCTTCAAAATTATGTATACCAAGAAAATTTCTTAGAGAAGGAAAGCTCCATCTCTTAATCATGTCTGTGTTAGTTTCCATAGCAAAGTTATACCCAGGAGACTGACACTGATGTTGTTTGTAGGCTAAAAGTAATAGCTTTTTGCTTTGTAAAAACAGATTTGTTTTTCCCTACTCCTGCCTGTTTCTGAAAATATATGAAATTATATTCTTCTTTAATTTCCAAAGATTTAGCACCTCCATTAATTACTAGGTTTTTGAGTATCTCAGACTTATTAGTCTAAGTTTTTTTTTTTTTTTTTTTTAAGGACAAGGTCAGGCTATAGTAAAATTTTGGACTAAGCTAGGGTTCAGGTGCTTGGATCAAAATTCTCAAGTCACTTCCTGTCTGCCTTAGTCTATTTAGGTTGCTATAACAAAGTGCCATAGGTTGGGTGGCTTATAAAAAACATAAAATTGGGTTGGGGTTGTAGCTCAGAGGTAGAGTGGTTGTCTAGTACGTGTGAGGCACTGGGTTCAATCCTCAGCATCATATAAAAATAAATAAATAAAATAAAGACATAGTGTCCATCTACAACTAATAGTATATATTTTTTTAAAAAGCAGAAAATTATTTCTTCCAGTTCTGGAGGTTGGGAAGTCTAAGATCAAGGAGTTGTCAAACAGCATCTAATGAGAGCTTGATTCCTTTTTAATAGCTATCCTCTTGACTAACTAAAAATGCTGGAAGAAATGAAGAGGGGTCTCTCTGGTGCCTCTTTTATGTAACAGTACTAATCCCACTTGTAAAGACTTTACTCTGTTGGCCTAATCACTTCCTAAAAATCCTATTTCCTAATACCATCCCTTTGGAGGTTAGGATTTCTGTTAGTCAGTGTTCTGTTCCTATACAATTCTGTTCCAGTATTTTGTCACTGTGACAAAATACCTGAGAAAAACAGCTTAAAGGGGGAAAGATTTTATTTTGGTTAGTGGTTTTAGAGTTTTCAGCCTATAGTTATTTGACTCCCTTGCTGTAGCCTGTGGTAAGAACTTCATGACAGAGAGGGTGTGATGGAGTGGCATCTGGGAAGCAGAGAGAGAAAGAACATAGCAGGAAGTAAAAACCAAAAAAAAAAAAAAAAAAAAAAAAGAGGAAAGTGGGGGGGATGGGAAATAGAAAAGAGGTGAAATAAATTGGACATTACTTTCTGTGTTTATATGTGAATACATGACCAGTGTTACTCCACATCTTGTACAACCATAAGAATGGGAAGTTATAGGTAATGCATCTACAATATGTCAAAATACATTCTACTGTCATATATAACTAAAAGGAACAAATGTTCTACTACCTCCCAACGTCCCCACCAGTTAGAGACCAAGGCTTCAACAGATAAGCTTTTGGAGAACATTCCAGATTCAAACTGTTACGAGATTTTAGCAAATGAATTTGAGGAGACATAACTATGCATGCCATTGCTCTCTTTTAAAACTCAGTTCTGAAATGTGTAAGATGAGGTATGGACTCTATCAGGGATTGGTGTACTATAGTTCTTGGGTCAAATTTGGCTAGCTGCTGGTATTGTAGATCAAGTGTTAGTGAATGAAGCAACATGCATTCATTTAGGTATTGTCTGTGATATCTGTTAAGCTATGATGGCACAACTGAATAGTCATTGGAGAGATGGTATGGCCTTTAAGAAAATGCTTGCTGACTTCTGAATTATATGAGTAACCCCCGAGGTTCTGCTTGACTCATAGCACTCCATCAGTGAGTGAGATAAAGGGAAAGTGCAGGGTTATGTTAGAGGACATGAAAAGGGAACTTCATTTACATTAATAAAACGGGAATCTAAGGATTTAATATTGAATTTGAGGTCTGGAAAATTCAAATGTGGTAAGGCAGGTTAGGGTAGGGGAAGGGAATTCCTAGCAAAATTACACTTTTGAGAGCTTTCACTTCCAAAAGAAAATTTGGTGGCCTTGTAGATAGGGTCTAGTAGATTCATTATTTTTTAAGTACTGCCTTCCCCTAGTAGATAGGGGAAATGAATATATGAACACTACCACAATTATTGTTATTATATATGAAATAGGATTAAATTATTTTGGACCTGGGGCTGGGATTGTGGCTCGGCGGTAGAGCGCTTGCCTAGGACGTGTGAGGCCCTGGGTTTGATCCTCAGCACCATATAAAAATAAATAAAAAATAAAGATATTGTGTCTATCTACAACTAAAAACTAAAAATTAAAAAAAATTATAGTCGGTGGTCTTATAACTTTTCTATAGCTAATTATAAGCAGTAAAATTTGATGTCATTTAACCTTTGAGCAGGGGTCAGCAAACTTTTTTTCTCAAATGCATATAGTAAATATTTCAGTCTCTGCCAGATATACATTCTTCATTGTAATTACTCATCCCTGTCGTTGTAGCATGAAAGCATTTATGGGAAATATGTAAATGAATGAGCAGTGGCTGTGTTTCAATAAACCTTATTTATGAATAATGAATTTGAATTTGTGTCATAATAAAATACTATTCTTAAATTGTTTTTTAAAAACATTTAAACATGTGGGCTGGGGTCTGTGGCTCAGTGGTAGAATGCTTGCCTAGCATGTGTGAGGCACTGGGTTTGATTCTCAGCACCACATATAAATAAATAAATAAAAATAAATGTCCTCAACAACTAAAATAAATAAATAAATAAATAAATAAAAAATAAATAACCAGCTAACAAAAACACTTAAACATGTAAAAATCATTCTTGCTGTATGAGCTATAAGAAATATTTGGAAGGGTGAATTGGGCTGGTAGCCCATGATTTGTTGACCTCTGTTTTAGTCTTAGTTGCTTGTGTATAAATGGGGATATGTTTTCTCAACCAACCACCCAGGATATTTATGATAGCATGAGAGACTTTTGTCCTTGAGAATTCTTTGCATACAAAACACATTCAGATGTAAGTCATAGTCACAAGAATTACTGAATTATCTGCAGTCGCAGGATGCACAGTTCTTTTGGGAGTTGATGAGAAATTTATCTTTCCCATGAATAATTTTTCCTAAAGGAAGAGATAAATAGGAATACATTTTGCATATGGAATAGACACAAGTATGATTCTAATATTCCTAGAACATTGGTTGGTAAATCAAATAACTTCATAAGCCAAGAAGTTTCTGAGCTGATTTCATCAACTTGGAAAGTCACTTGTATTCTATTTTTTATTTTTATTCTCCTTATTGAACTTACCTTTATATAGTAATTTATTTAATAGTTTATTGGAAAGACTAGACTTAAGGTAAACTAGAAATCAGCTTCATTTTTTTTTTCTTTCTCTGCTGGGAATCTAAACTAGGGCCTCATGCATGCTAGGGAAGTGTTCAGCCATTGAGCTATATTCTCAGGCCTAGCTTCATCATTTTTTTAAGCACTGCCTTCAGCTACACTTTTTGGATCATCCAAGTTTTCTCAGGCAAATCTTGTGTTCTTTCAGGTAATAGAATAGTGTCACTGTCAGGTATTATAAATTTTAATGCAACCTTAATCGAAACTTAAATCTCCTACTCTATCCAAGGTTTCTTTCTCTCCACTCTTCTCTATTAGGCCTGCCTCCTGACTCCCCAATCCAACAGTGGACAAGGCCATATGGTTCATCCATTCTTTGCTTCTGCTCTCTCACTCCACCTTTTATCTCTCCCTCACCATTTATTCTGTGATTCTGCTCCTCTAGAGTGGGGAATTGAGTGTTTGTCTGAGTGTATTACTCTCCTGATACCTGGTGCTTTCTTTCATGGTAAGGGTAAACTTTGGCCCTTTCTCTCTTGGGACACTTGCAAGAACTCTTTGGATATCCCATGTGGGGCAAATGCTGCCTTCAGAGGTGGTTGTCTTCCCCATAGCTCCTAGTGTAGTTGCAGTGCCTTCCTGGGCTTCCCTTCATCCTGGAGCAAGAGTCCTTTCAAGGTGATTCTGGTGTAGCTGTTGCTCTATGGCAACACCTAATTCCCCACTTCCTCCAAACCCTCTGGATTGTGTTCCCCAATGTCTGATGTATTTTCTCACTACACCTTCTTATAGCTTGAGGAAAGGGCATAAATGTCCTTGTTTTCTATTCCTGCTAATATCTTTCTAATTTTCTCTTCTTTCTGTGTCTGTGGGATTCTTTTATCCTGGCTGGAAGTTTGTGATGAACTAAGTGTTACTGAGGGGCTGCTTATCTCTTAGCATGTCCCTCAGCTGTGTGTCTAACAGAGCTGTGTTGAATGTGTAGGCATTAATTACCCAGGATTGTCAGTGCTGGGTTCCCAGGAGACCCCAGGGAGTGGCTGTCTGTTTGCCCTGTCATAGTTCCTCTTTCATATCCACAAGCTATTTGAGGGTAAGATCTCTTTGAGTTTTTCTCAATTTTAATACTTATTAAATAAATGAAGAAGTATGCATTAAGTCCTTCCTATTATGATCTAAGTGGGGATTAAAGTTAGTGTGCCGCTTTGTTAAATATTGAACACCTACTTTGTGTTGAGTTTTGTAGTAAGTGTGATATAGCAGAGAACAAAAACACTCAACCTCTTACGCCACAGCTTTATTTTTGTGGGGGAGATACATATTATTAGATCAATCCCAGAAATATAGAATTAATTTCAGATTTTGATAAATGCTACCAAAGGAAAGCGGAGAGTCCTGTTGGAGGGTGCATGTGGGTCTTAAGTTTGATTGGGGTAATGGGTATCTCAGGATATGGTAGTTAATTTGAGGCTTGCAGGAGTCATAAGAATTAAGGTAGACTAAGAATGGGGAAACAGCATTCCAAGCAAAAGAGCATTTGCAAAGACCCTATGGCAGAGAAAACTTGTTGTTTCATATAAAGTTTTGAATGAAATAAAAGGTGAGGGGCTGGGGTTGTAGCTCCTTAGTAAAGCACTTGCCTAGCACATAGGAGACACTGGGTTTGATCCCCAGCATGACATAAAAATAAATAAATAAAATAGAGGTAGAGTGTCCATCTACAATTAAAAATATTAAAAAAAAAAAGATGAGCGAGGCTGGCTGGCTGTGAGTTGGGAGGAAAAGTGGGGTGAGGTAAGGATAGAGAAGTAGGTCCTGATGATGAATGGGACCAGAAGCCATGCAGAGGGATTTAATGTTTATCTTAAGAGTAATGGAAAGCCATTGGAGAGTTTAAAGTGCAAAATTTCTGTGTTCTCATTTGCATGCACAGGGGACATAGCTAATACATGCAGAAAAATTCACTTGTCAACCAGGTGAGTGCCTCAGTTTCAATTTTATAAAGGTCTTACAAATCCTACTGCATTCAGCGAAGACATGCTTCCAAAACCACTCATGTTCCCTCTGCTCTGTCTGACACTGGATTTGATCAGATGAAACTGTGTATTAAAGGACAGTCCATTGCACTGTAGAAACATTTTTGGTGCAGTCCTGTAGATCTCAGATAACCTAATAGCAAGAATCCTGTTTTTTTTTTTTTTCCAGTGGGAAACCATAGCAACATGCCACTTAGGAGGCACACTATATAATCTATCTGTTCTTTGGTTAGTATTTTGCAGTCCAGAAATAGTCATCATTGCCTAATGTGAGTATGCACAAGGTCAGGCAAATAGAAGCCCCATGACAGAGCAGTTCTCCTTCTAAGCATGGGGTGAGGGTGGTGAACAGTACTTTCTGTTGGAGACATAAGGCCAGGTGCATTGGGGCCAGCAAGCAGAGTGGAATTAGGGCTGATAGTGCTGTGTTTCAGTACAAATTATAAGGCAATATTTAGTCTCTAAAAACAAAGAATGGGACAATGATCCATAGAATTTCTTCTTTTCTGAAGGTCTATGCATAGACAAACTAAATATCCATTGATATAATTCCTATTAAACTGAAAGATTTATAATTCAAAATTTTTATGTCTTGGTATATTTTGCAATTCCATAGACACATCCAATCTTCCATTGTAAGTGCAAAATGATAATCCATCAATTCTTTATTGATTTCCTAGAGGATTTTTTGGGTGCTACTTCAGGAATGCCGAGAGCCAAAGTTGCCAAAGTGAAAACGGTTTTTGTTACAAAGCAGGCAGAAATGGTTAAATATTTAAGGAAAAAGATTCAAGATAATTGGTCAACATATAAATATAGTTGGTGTTTGTAGGTGATAAGTGGAGAATCATAGAAAGGAAAAAGAAAAAGGAAAGGATATCCTGGGGTCTCCATTTCACTGGTAAGGCTTTTTCTTTTTCTTTTCCTTTAAAAATCCTAACTGGAACACTTGCTGTTTATCTTTCTCTCCTGTAGGCTTATTGTGTTTTGCATTTCCTTTTGGGTTTCTGTTACTTGGTACTAATGCAGCTTTAGGAAGCACTTCCCCAGGCACACCATCTCCAAGGGCTTCAGTAGGCTGTGCCTCATATCCATCAGTCTCTCCCTAACCCAAGGATTACAAAGCCTGATTGCTATGAACCTTTACTTCCCACCTTTGTTGGTTCACATCCAAGTGTGTCAAGGACTTGCCAAGAAGACATTTTAAAAGCTTAAAAATGTTATAGGAGCATAATACCATGGCAGAGGCCTGGGGAGCAGGGCAGGACTACGCCAGTATAAAATGGGCATTTGTTGGGTAACTTTCACTTACAGAGAGGGGAAAAGAAGTCAGAGCTCCTGGAAACAGTGCTCAGAAGTATTTTGGTTTACTTCATTTTTTTTTTTTTTTTACCTATTCCTTCCTTCCTTCATTCATCTAACAAATATTGAGTACCTATGTGCCAAGTGTTGCTAAGCTTTGGAGATGCACCATAGAACTGAACAGATGTAGTTCCTGCCCAAAGATCACTCATGGTCTGCTATGAGATATAAATAGGCAAGCACAGTACAGTGTGATAAATACTATGTGCCTTGGTCATAATCCTTTTCATACTGTCTTGGTGGACTTTGTGCCTTGGTCATAGTCCTTATCACACTGTCTTGGTGGACTTTGTGTGAGTAATATGTAAGATTTCCTTGGATTAAGCCTCTGAGATTTTATGGTGGTTTGTAACTGTGGATAGTCTGTCTTATCATCACTAACAGATGGTATGGGGAATGAGAGGAGTGATACCTGCCTAAGTAATTGCTCAAGCCTTTTTTTCATGCTTCAGGAAGCAGGAGCTTTCAGAGACCCTGTTTCATCTGACAAACTGATGTTTATTTAGCCACAGTACTGTCAAAATGGGTTTTGAGTTCCTTTTGTTTTACCAAAAAAAAAAAAAAAAAAAAAAA
>NW_025999869.1:10941310-10947582 GCF_001458135.2 Marmota marmota marmota
TTTTTTTTTTTTTTTTTTTTTAGTTGAAATGTGGGATAAATAGATAGTCTGGAGGAAGACCATACAAAGAGGTTTAAATCCACTATAACCTTTGTCCAGCTTCTACTCTAGAAGTGGCTCACATAGGGTGGAACACTTCTATTTGTAGAATATGGTTTTCTCATACCCTTCGTTTTGACTAGAGACAGCTAATGCTCAGCAATCCTTTAAAAAGGATTTCTAAATCAGCACTCGTTTAGCATATTCAAGAGTACCAGTAACTAGTTATTCTTCATTAGGAATGCTGAATCTTAAAGGTGTGATGCAAATAGCTATGACTCTGTCATCAAGTGTCTGAGCAAATCACTTCATCATCTCCAGAGTTTAGTGAGGAGGCAGAATGAAATAACCTCCCTAGTCTGGTCTTGTCTTTCTTTCTTTCTTTGTTTTTAATGATCTAAATGCTAATTATTTATTTATTGAAAATATTAGCATTGTGAGATTCTGGTCTGTGCTCCCTGCCCTTTTCTATGTTTATGTGATTCTATAATCTGTAATTACTCTTCTATTACTATTACTAACCTACTACTACTGTAAATGACATTTATTGCATTATTAATACGTGTGAGAGATTGTGCCAAGTACTTCACATTCATTATGCCCTTTGATTTTACAGCAATAATATAAGGTAGATATTATCAACCTAGTTTTATAGGCGAGAAAGCTGAGGATCAGAGAAGGTAAATGAATTGTCCAAGGTCACGAAGTAAGTGGTGAAGACTCCATTCAAATCCAAACAGTCTGACATCCAGTTCCCTATGCTTAGCCATGTATAATTATTTTTTAAACTGCAGCACTTGCTTCTTTACGTTATATTCTAACATGCAGACATTTTGTGACAGGTGAGAATGATTGCTGCCTTTAGCCTCTGGCCTTTAACTCTGCCCATCCCATTTTCCATGTCTCCTAACAGTCTCTTTCTGACAATCCAATTATTACTCATCCTTCAAGTTCTACTTTATGTCCATTCTCTTGCCTGACTATTGTAGCCCATGCTAATCTGCTTGTCTCCTGAGATTTTATTGCATTTATAATCAATTATATTTAATTTAGATTCAACTCAATATTGTCCTTTATTTTTCCGGATTCTAAATAGTAGAGTTTCGTCAATATGAACTACAGTGCAAGACTCCCAAGTTCGGAGAACACATCCTGTTGTTTTTAAGCTCCTGCTATGAAGAGAACAAAGTTGGGGATCGATAATTTCTTTTTGTTTGGTAGAGATAGACCTCAGGCAAAATGATCTCTTTTCCTTCCAAAAATTATGGCAGTCTCTGGGAAAGAGTTTTGTAGTCTTGCTTTAAAAATAGAATTTAAAAAAATTCTGAGAAATTCCAAACTTCCATGGCCAATATAGTTAATTATTTTACAAATTGAACATTCAGAAATTATTATTATCATTATTATAAAGTAGTTACTATTTGTAGATTACTACCTTTCAAGGATAGGGCTTATGTTTTACATGAGTATTGTTTTGTATTCAAAGCAGAACTATGAGGACGGTAAGTCACCCACTTTGCAGACAGTAAAACAGGCTTTGAGAAATTAAGTGATTCGTATAATGTTTTATAGAGCTGATAAGCGCTGAATGAGGGCTGTCTATTTTTATTTTCTCTCCCTGATTCTAGGTCTGGTTTTCCTGGATCTGTCCTAATTTCCCCATGTTGTCTATTAGCCTGTTTCTACAAATGACGATACGTGTATCATTATACCTAGAAAGCTATTTAGTCTTCTGATTATTTTTAAAAATTCCCATTTTAATTTTTTTTTTTCTATTCAGGTGTCTAATGGGAATTTGCCTCTTCTCTTTATGGTAGGCAGAATTATGGCCCTCTAGAGATGTCTATATCCTCATACCCAGAACCCATGAATATCACAAATGATGTAAATAAACTTTGCAGATATGATTAAGTGAAGGGTCTTCAGATGGGATTCTCCTGTATTAGCCTAAGGACACTAAGGCAATCTCCTTGGTTCTTATAAGGAGACAAGAAAGTCAGAGGTGAGAGAAGGCTATGTGATGATGGAAGCGAATGTTGGAGTGATATTGCCAGGAGCCACGGAAATCCTGCTGCCTCAAGAAGCTGGAAGAGGCAAGGAACAGATGAATTCCTGGGGCCGTAGAAGGAGCCAGCCCTGGCAGCGCCTTGATTTCACTCCTTTAAATTTTATTTTGACTTCTGACCTCCAAACTGTAAGAGAAAAATACTTTTATTTTTTTAAGCCACTGATTTGGTAGTAATTTTTAATGACGACAATAGAAAACAAATACACCAAGGAACAGTTCTATTGGACATACACATTTCCCAGAGACTCAGGAGCTGAGTCCAATTGCTCATAATAAACCTTTAAATTCAGAAGGGTGAATTCATCCAAAAGACATGAATAAACAAGAATGAATTCTAAGTACTGTCCAGAGTCTATAATAACTGAGCAGGCAGAAAAAGTGGGTGGTCAAATTCATATTGCACAGAGGATTTTATTTTATTTTGACAAAGTGGAGAAAAGCTAATGATGTAAGACAGGACTTCATAATGCATCATGGGATGAGATGGGTTTCCTATTTGGAGGTTTAAATGAGGCCGTTTTTTTTTTTTTTTCTCTTGATGGCATTTTCCCCAATTGACTTACATGTCTTGTTTTCAAGATTCTAGCATCACCACTGCAAGGTCAGAGATTAACACTGAAGGTGCTGCCCTTTGACATCCTGAAGCTGCCTGCTTTCTGTTTTGTTTGCAAGCCATGGGAGGGGTTGCCGACTCAGCTTTTGGGCACCAATATTATGCATTCTTTTAATCCAGGAGATAAATATCCACCTGGGAGGCACTCTTGATTTTGGAGGACAATGAATAATGCTGAACTACTTGAGGTTGACAGTGACAAACAGAACCTACAGCTGTTATGAGCTTTGCTGAGGTGGTAGCTGAGTAGAACTTTGTAGAATTTTTTTTTTTTTTCCTGAGGACCTGCCAGTGAGATTATCCATCAAGGCTGTTCTATTCCATTTTGCCCCTTAGAGCTTAGCTGTCGATTTGGAATCTGAGAATTGTGAACAGCCTCAGGAAGTCATCAGGAAGCCATTTAGCACAATGGTGAAGACCACAATTTTGTGCACAGAAGTTCTTAATGGCTTGCTATGTGACCTTGGACAGGTCACTTATCTGTTCCAGTTTCCTCATTTAGGAAATGGGAATAATTATTGTTTTTCATGTGCATAAAAGTCTTTCTACCATATCTAGATCTTTTCAGTTATTAAGTAGCCAAACCATGTTTCAAACTAAACAAAAGGGATATGTTTCACATAACTAAAAATCAAAGGATATACCAGGATTTGGTACTTCTAGATTACATAATTCAAAGAAGTGGGTCATTAGAGAGAGATACCATTCCTGAGATAGGTTCTTTCCTTGCAGAGGGCAAATTTGGATTGCTTAGCAATGCCGGAGAAGGCAAGAAACATTTTTTCTCTAAGAGCAGTGGCTAAAGGTACCCTATCCTGAACTTTGTTGTGCATCCCTAACTCCAAGTGACTATTATCTGAAGGATGTGTGTGCTCTGATTGGCCAGGCCTGGGTCTCATTCTAGTTCAAATTTCTTTTGTTTGCAAGAGACAAAACAAGCCCCAAATGCAAACTCTTCGAAACAATAAAGGAAACCTAGATTGGCTCATGTTAGACTTGATTTGAAGTGAGGTTAAGCCTATTAACAGAATAATATTTTATTAGAATATTATACAGCCAATCATTTCATGGAAACTGGAGTTCTTAAGGACATGATGACATGGTTTCCCAAGGTAGCAGATGTCACAAGTGGCCAATGTATCAAAAAATATATTCTTTATGAAAAAAAAATATGGGGTCAGTTGGAAGGGCCTCGAATTTAACCTAGATATGACATCAAATGGGAGCATGCACAATAGAACTAAAGGGATGCAGAAAAATATTGTGAAAAAGACTTATAGAAAACATGATTTTTTTTTTAAAGGGAGATTCTCAGACAACCATTTGTCTGGTGTTTTACTTGAGGGTTGATGGTGTAGAAATTAAAAATCTCTCCCACTGTTAATTCAACCACTCTCCTGAGGCATGTTCTTTGCTGATAGCTACTTTCAGCTGCCATCTTAGCTAGGTAGGCTATTTAGGGAAGTGATGTTTTAAAAAACACATTTATCCTTGTTTTCTCTTCTCCAGCATTCTTGCTTTCATAAGATGTGTCTATATCAATTTGTGGAAAACCACTTAAAGTTAATTCTTCTCAGAATAATTGAGGGTGGAGGAACACTGGCATTGGAAAGAACATGATGATGTTCCCTTGTGCCATCCAAAACATTGCAATGATGGATCTATCCAGAAAAGGGACACTGAATCCTTTATCAGTGTAGGATGAAGAGTTCAAGCAGTGGGTGAATAGACTAGACCATGTGGGAATAGCAGTTGGACACCAGGCAGTTGCTAGAGCAACCGGAGGAAGAAGAGCCAGGCAGATGGGACCTGGTATTTATAGAGCATGATGGCAGGTGGTAAGGTCTTGTCCTGGCTGGCTTTTGAAAGGGTGGATATCAGCTTAAAAGAATGTTATAGCAGGCGGGAAGACAGTACCTGTGGGGGGATTCATATTTTTCTTTTATTTTTTGCCTTGATATTCTTTGCACCTTGTATAGTTGTTGTTACATAGGAAAGTGTTAAGTTTCCTCAAAACCTGAGCAAACAGAAGTATTTAGAGATAGAGAAAGTAGCTGGCATCAGGGAGACTTGGTAGAATCTGGAGGGCTCATCACTTTTGTCCTCCTGATTGAATTCTGAGAGGACTAGTGAGAGTAGACAGTGTCCCATTCCAACTTCCTAGATGTCATGACTGGTTCAATCCAAGGTACGGACAAGTAGGGAACTGATTCACTTAACTCAGATCACCTCTAGCTTGTGATCTATGATGTCTTTCTATGATGAGAAATGAGGTTTCTTTTAAGACTCAGGTTTCTTTAGGAAAAGCATTCAGTGTCAATACTCGTCCATTTTTTTTTGTTAACATAATCAAATAGCTGAGGCTGGATAACTTTATAAAGAAGAGGAGGTTTACTTTCATCACAGTTGTAGAGTTTTGAGGGCATGGTATTTCTCTGGAGCCAGAGATACCTGGGTTCCACTTGTGTCTTCACTTGATAGATTGGTTAAGTTACTTAATTTCACTGTTTACCTCATCTGTGAGTGAGAGTAATAGTCCCTTCATGAAGGGGCTGTTATGAAGCCTAAATGATATAAAGTATACAAAGCACTTAATATAGTTCCATTTTTAACAAAGGACCAATTAATGCTAGAGACATTGTTCAATGATGGTTTTTTCCTCTTCTGCTTCTGTGGGTTTAATGGTAGCATTATAATATTTCGGAACATAATTCTGGTTTTGCCTCTAGGATAACCCAAAGCTGCACCTGGTCCAGAAGACAAATGAATTTGATTAAGAACAAAGAAAATTTGGTACATGAATTATGAAAAAATAACTTACATCCAGAGTGTTTTAAGCACCTGTTTAAGTCCGATAGGGTTGCCCATTATATGAATTACTAAAAGGGAACTTGAATCTGGAATGTTTGGATGACTACAATAATTTTGTTAGATGGCTAACTAATGTAAATTTATCATGTAAAATAATTTATTCTAAAAGCCTTACTGATGTTCTAGGAGAGTAAAAAACCAAACCAAACCCAAAACCTAAGCCCCGATGTTAGGCTTTCTGAAGAATAGGAAAAACAATTCCATGCTTCAGAGAATTATGTAAATTCAGTGTAGCTGTGTTTTCAATTAATTGACATTGGTTAATGATAACTTTGATGAGAATATAATTACTGTTATCTTTCTCCGTGAATATACCCATTCCCAGAAAAGCAGATCAACTTGATGTTTATGAGCCAGGAGTCTTCTTCAGCATTAAGTGGAAGTTCTATTTGCTGAGTTTTGCTCTCCTTTTTATTTCCAAATATGTGTAGCCTGAGCAGGTGACTTATGCTCTTGGTGCCTTACTTTCCTCACTGATTGTTTTTATTTGGAGGAGTGGAGTACATATGAAGTACCTATTATTTAGCTGAGGGGTTTTCAACTGGGTGAGAGTCTTCCCACCACCAATTGTAATTTGGCAGTATCTGGAGACAATTTTCATAGTTTCAAATATGGCAGAGTGATGTTACTGGCCAGAAATGATGTCAAACATCCTCCAGGGCACAGAACACCCCCCCCCCC
>NW_025999869.1:10947589-10956836 GCF_001458135.2 Marmota marmota marmota
CCCCCCCCCCGCCCCAACTCCTCTCCCCACTGACTCCATATCACAGAATTATCATGATATTTTTACTATTGAAAAATTCAAGTATCTATAAATGTTCTCTGATTTGCACAATTCCCAGATTTGTAAATTTGTTTGCAAACAAATGATGGAGGTCTTATTCCATTTTAGGCTCAACCCTGAAGGCTGGTGGGCTGTGAAGAGCCACCTAGTTATGATCTCTGTCTTCATTCAGTTCAGTCTGAATGGATTTCAGCAGGAATCTTCCATGTTTTTATCAATGGTGCAGGGACAAGGGGGTGCACAGGGATGAGTAACAGCAAGATATAAGTTAGAAGATGATTGTAATAGTAGGAAATGGTCATGGCTCCAGCTTGGGCAGTGGCTGTGGTGACAAAGAAAATGTGATATGAGGAAGATGTCAGTGAGAGGTGGAAGAGATCAGATGATAAAGTGGATACATTTGGAGGAGTGTGAAGGAAAGAGAAGAGTCAACCCTGACTCCAAGATTTCTGGCTTGAAAAGCCATTTAGATGTCAGTGGTAAGGAGGGATAGGTGTGGGGGACAGAAAGCAGGAGTTCTGTTTTGGACATAGTAATTTTTAGGTGTTTGTGAGTCTTCTAATTAAAGATTCCAAGTGAGCAGTTGTAGAATGCCTGTCAGAGGCTCAGGAGATAAGTCAGGTTAGAGATAGAATCTGGGAGTTGCCTGCAAAGATAATTTAGTTAAGGCCACAGGAATAGATGTAGTCATTGGGGGAGGGGTCTAGAGAAAGAACAGGAGGAGGGGGGCCTAGCACTAAAAACAGAGGGACTTGAATATTTTGAGACCTGGGCCAATGGCATGCATACCTTGTATGCTCACATTACATCTGTTAAAAGTTTAATTCCACCCTTCTCTCATCCTTCAAATTTTAAGTTCCAATTTTCAGTCATGCTTCTTTTATTATTCAAACTAATGTATTTCCAGCATTAACCTTCAAACTCTAGATGTTTCTAATTTCTTGCTGGTGCAAGAAATCTTAGTAATGCAAAGAGAAAATTTCCACCTTTTCTTGTAGCTGAAGAAAAAGCAAATTCCATTTTTGCATCATCAAATTCCCCTTGAAATGAATATTTTTCACAATGGCATTTTGTAAGATACGCTAGGACTTCACATATTGCTAGGTCCGGTGAAAATAACCCTTGCTCTCTAAAATGTCTGTAAATCTCATTAGTTTTGCATAGTAATTTGTTGCCCTGGAGATTTTATTTAAGTTGATATTTTTATTTTCTAAGAAGTATAAGTACTCATGAATTTTTTTTGTTAAACCACAGGGGAAACTTTCTATATCCTGGAAGGTTAAAAAAAATAAATCTCTGTCTCTACTAATTTTTTATTTAAACAAAACTTTGAGAAACTTAAAAACATTTAGAAATTAACAGACAGAACAAGCCAGCAAATAAGGTTGAGAAGGAACTGTCAGAAAGACCAGTGAAAAACTAGGAGAGTAAAGAATGAGACAAAAGGAACGAGTGTTTCAGGAAGAAGGTCAGTTATGGGGAGAAGTCTAGAGAGACGATGATTGGAAATGTCCAACAGGTTTGTGTAGCATGGAGGTCATTGTTGACCTTGGCCTGGACTGATTCACTGGATCAGTGGCAATGGAAGTCTGTTTGGGAGAATCTGTTTGGGAGGTAAGAAAAGTGAAGAAATTCTGTCTGAAATCTTTTCAGTGCCTGTATAAAGTGAAGGGCAATGAAGGATCCCCAACTATTTCATAAGCATCACCAAACCAGCATGTATCAGCAAGTAGCACATCATTTGCAAGACTTTTAATTTTTATTTCCAAGGCCTCTGAACTCTTTGGGGGTATGCCTTTTATCCTTATTTGATTGATGAGGAGATAGAAATCCAGCTGCTTTCTAATCGTTTCAAAGCAATTCAGTATGGAATAGGAGAAGCCAGGGCCTGAATCCAAACCCGTGGAATCCAAGCCAGTGCACTTTATTCTTGCAGTGCCTATAAAAGTGACAATGTTAGGGGCAAAAAATAAATAAATAAATAAACAAACAAACCAAAAACAAACAACAAAGTATCCAACACCTATTTAACCAATTCTCCATTCTAACTAGGCCCATACTTGGTTCCAACTTTATGTATGTAAATAAAATAGTGGGATATGTCTAATTTTTCCTAGAGTAAAGGGGTCCCTAAGTAATATCTGTAAATGGTGCATTTGTAGAGGAAAAGTTGAAGAATCTCTATTTTGACAGCAATAAGTACTAGAGGGGAATTTAAATAACGTAGCAGCAGCTCTACTTTTTGTTGCTTCAACTATACTGATAAGAAGTGCTGGGTCCTTGAAGGATCAGTGTCAGATAAACTTTCTATCGGCTCAGTTGGTCAGGAATCCAATAGTAACATAATGAGAAATTGAGTGAGATGGACATAGGAAATGGATCTGTTGAACTCTTGAACACCTTGACTTTAAAATAGGAGTAGCATTTTTATGTCACATTCCTTAAATTTGTTAGGTCCCTCTAAAGTCAGAATTTCTGGAATTACTTAAGGTGTGCAAGTGTTGAGATAAATTGAAAATATTTTGTTGCCATTTCTCAGTCTTCAAGTATGAAAAGAAGGAAAATATCAATAGTATTCAATAAGAAAGAAGAAGAGTATTTACTATTAGTGAAGCTTGAAAACCTTTCTGGGATTGTGGTCCCAGTTTAGAAAGACCTAAGAAAATTACTTCTGATGGCATTTCTGACTTTGGCCTCTGTGAGCTCTTCATTTCCAGGTTGGTCTGACTCCCAAGACTACCTGTGCTAGATACTCATGGAGTGTTTCCCTTTATTAAGTCTGCTCTGACAAATTCCATATCTCAGAATCAATTTGATCTAGCTCAAGAGCCTATAAATAGCCTGCCTACTTATTTAAAGACTCTTAGTGAACTCAGTAAAAACACTTTACTATGGAAAAATTTCAGTCCTTTTGAAGTAGACACTCCTATACCTCATGAAAGTGTAAAGAACTCTGTTTACCAGCTTCACATTTACCAACTGGATTTTTTCATCTAAAGGAGACTGGTGTTCTCCTTGGTGGAGAAAGAGACTTGGTAATGTTGCTAAAGTCTGTAAAATCACAAGAGAAGCTGGTTAAACATTCAAATTCCTGGGCCCCATGGTCTGAGATTCTGATGCAATGGGTCTGAAATATACCCTTAGGATTCCATCTCCAGCAAACCTCTTAGGTCATTCTGAAGCAGGATTCCCAAGGACCTTATGTCAAGAGACGGTAGATAAGTGTGAAGGGGAAATTTTTTTTCTCTTGTCCTCAAATTCTAATTAAAGGCTAAAAAAAGATAGTGTCAGAATATTGCACATTAGAGGCTCGTAGGGATGACAAGGAAAAAAAATACTATCTATGGGGGTAGGGGTAGAGGGCATTACTGTGTTGTTTGTCCATTTGCTTGGTTCATATTAGATCAATAAGTGGGGCAGGGTTTCTTTACTTGGTTGTGCCTTTTAGGCACTGGAGGATGTACTGTTTTCTGTACTTGATAAATTTGAAGATCAAGGGAAAAAGCTAGATTGGAATTTTCATTTATTCATATTTTCCTCATCTGATTATATAATTAAACAACTAAAATATTCACTAGGCACTCTGTTTTGCAATTTAAAAAATAAACAAATGAAAAGAATGGAAGAAGTGCATGACCTCATGGAACTTACAGTCTAGAAAGTAATGGAAGGGGATTAATTTATGCGATGGTTCATTTAATGCATTAGCTTGATTAGGTTAGGGGATGTCTCGATAGATAGGTGGTACAACATTATTTGTGGATGTGTCTGTGAGGGTGTGTCTAAGGAGAGATCAACATTGGAATCAGCAGATTGAGCAATGAGAACCATCCTCAGTAAAATCAGGGGTATTGTTCAATCTATTGAAGGCTGGAGTAGAACAAAAAAGGTAGAGGAAGAAAAATGCTTCAGCTGAGATATCTATTTTCTTCTGCCCTCTGATATTAATGCTTTTGGTTTTGGGAGTCTTAGGACACAGACTAGGACTTATACAATGGATTTCCATGGTTCTCAAGCCTTTGGACTTGAACTGGAGCTATACCATTGGCTTTCCTGGGCCTCCAGCTTTCAGGTTATGGGACTCTTTAGCCTTTATAATTATGCAAACCAATCCTTCACAGTAAATCCATTCCTTACCATCTATGGGGAATTAGTTCTAGAATCCCCTGCCAATATCACATCTATGGTTGCTCATATCTCTTATTTAAAATGGCATAGTATTTACAAATAACCTACATAATTTTCCCGTATACCTCAAATCATCTCTAGATTACTTACAATACTTAATGTAATATAGATGTTATGTAAGTAGTTGTCATGTTGTTTCAGGAATAATGACAAGAGAAAAAAAATCTATCAATATTCAGTACAAGTAAGATTGCTTTTTCCAGATATTATTAATCTGTGGTAGTTTGGATCTGTGACTGTGGAACCCACTAATACAAAAGACATACTGTGTAGCTGGGCATGTTGGTACATAATCACAGTGACTTGGGAGGCTGAGGCAAGAGGATCACAACTTTGAGGGGCCAGCCTCAGCAACTTAGTGTAGCCCTAAGCAACTTAGTGAGATTCTGTCTCAAAAATTAAAAAGAAAAGAAAAGAAAAGGCTTGAGGATGTGGCTTAGTGGTTAATTACTCCTAGGTTCAATTCTTGGTATCAAACAACAAAAACAAAAGGCAAAAAGCAGACTGTATATGCTATTGGTTCTATTTCTCTGAAAAATGCTGAGTAATGCAGCTTGCATAAGACTAGACTCCAGTCTCTGGAATCGGACTGCCTGGTGCAAACTCTGACTCCACCATGTGCTAACTGGGCCTCACTTTCCACATTTATAAAAAGTGAATGATGATGGCACTGCTCTCATGGAATCCTTGTGAGGATTAAATAAGGGACTATGTGCAAATCATAGTACTCAATCAATAGTATGGTTTTCCAAAGGCTAGAGGCTCTACCTGCTTTTAGAGCCTTGGATGGATGACTTTGGTAGTTCCTGTCTTAGATTATCTTCATTTTTGAATTACCTGCTGGAGCTGCAGGTCAGGAAATCTTCCTGCTTCTCTAATGCCTTCACCCAGGAAGGAGCCCCTGTAACCTGCAAACTTGATCACTCATTGCAATAGAAATTGAGAAATTATGAAATCTTGTTGGCATCCAGCCTAAAGGTTTGAATTATTCTAGTCACAGTGGGAGGATCTTGGGGGAAAGGAAAAAGAAGTGATATTCACTTCATGTGATTCTTTAAACAAGAAAAACGTTCTGTATAAATATTCAGGTCTATGCTTCAGGTTGGCACAAGTGACAGCAGAGGAAGGTTGGCCTAACACATGTTCCCTTTGGTATAGTTTATTTATTTTTTTCTTCATACAGTTTCATGTAAAGCATCTACATCATAAAAAAGGAAATTAGAGTTGCTTATTGTTGAAATGCTAAGAAAGGATATACAGAACCACTATGTGCTTTGATAATTTCTGTGTCTGAGTAATTAAGAGCACCTCCAATGCTTTTAGATTTTACTGAGCTCGTTCTAAAGGAACTATAGAATAACTTGTTCCCCAGACAGACAACTTTAAAGGATAATCCCCAGATCTGCAGTGTAGCATGTAGTCTTGTCTCACATGCACGAGGCCCTGAGTTTGACTCCTGACCCCATAAAAAAGGAGTTAAAAATAAAGAACGACTTCCTATTGTGGACACATTTTTGCAAAGAAGAAATAGTCAATGGATAAACTAATCAAGGATGCTTACATATTGAATTTAAGTTTGGGGAAGGTTTGGGAAATAGAAATAAATTCTCTTAGTGGGAATCGAAGCTAGAGTCAAGTTGATTTTCATATTGGAACATGCTGGCTTTTAATCTGTAGCATCATTTCTTGCTTTGATCAGAGCATACTCCAGGCAGGTACGGAAATTGGGTATTTGCCACATAATGCAAAATGTCTCCTGGATACCTGAAACCCCCACCCAAGAATTGTTCAAGAACTTTTCTTTCAAAAACTGTTCCCAAATTCTGTTTATCTCAAAAGAGAAGACAGCTGATCTGCATTCTGCAACTGGCTGCCCAGAGCCTCTGCAGTGTGCAGATTTGAAATTGACTTTCTCCCTTGAGGATGTTTCTTGGATGCAGGAGGGGAAGGAAAGTCAGCTAAGCCAGGACATCTTTAAAGATCTTCTCTCTGAAGCAAGATACAAACTGTGCTCTTTAGACAATACATTTCCAATGTTCTGAGCCATGACCTCACCTACTTCAAGTGAATACCAATGAAAATCAATTCTTCCCTGAGTCAGAAACAGAATTTACTGGGGTTAGGAGGTAGGTGAGAAGGGAATTTCGCATATGAAGGAAAAAGTGTTTCCAGCGTTCTTAGTGAATTTTTCAAATTTTGCCCATGGGGAAAATAGTTGAATTCCTGCACATCAAAATGGCTAGTAAAGGGACATTCCCCTCAATATTGGAATTTATGAAAATTTAGGATCTTGTCGTAAAATGACCATTTAGAGACTTCTGAACATGCAAGTATTCCACACTCCAGCTTGATAATGCCATCTTTTCTTTTGTGACATTGCGTAAAACCTCCATATTGGATGGGCAGAACTGGGGTCAGAGCCTGACTCTGTCACTGATAAGTAGCCTACTCTTCTACCCTGAGTCTTAGTTTCCTTTTCTATAAAATGGAGATGATAGCTTGCATAGTTGTTCTTGATAACTAAATGTGATTACTATGTGAAGCAATTAATACAGTAATGGTGTTCATTTGGTACTGAAGATACAGTGTTCTCTCTCTTTCCCTTTCCTCTTGTATATATATTTACTTGCAAACTTAATTTCCCCATTTCTTCTGAGTATTGCTCTACCCTTCTTTCCTTTCTCTATTTCTTATCTGGTTATTCTTTAAGACTTAACTCCCACCTCCCACATCTTGACTTCTTCTACAGAGATCTCTCCTCCTCTCTTTTTCTAGTGCTCACAATTTGGTTCCTGACCCTCAGAAATTTTTTATTGGACTAATGTGTCAAAAGCATAATTTAAAAAAATACTTTTTGGTGCCCCAAATTTTGGACACATAGTAGGTCTACAATAAATTCTTTTTGGTTGATGCTAGTATTTTTTTTTTTCAAATAATATGGTCCTCACCTCAGTTTCTTCTACTAAGTTGAACTTTTTAAATATTTATAGAGTAACCTGATGGTTTACATATACTGGCTTAAAGCTTCATAAACACTCTGTGAGACAGATATTAATATCCTCATTTGCCTATGACCAAACAGAGTGCTGAGATATTGAGTAATTGGGGAAATTATATTTCAGGGTATGGAAAATGAGCATGGGAAGGGAATATTTTTCTGATTCTAGAGTTTGAGCTCTGCCATAGCACATGAAGTTATTGATGGAAACATGTTTAGGATTCTTAATGTTGGCTTCGGAATAAAGCTTTTCCTCTAGGAAGACTCTATTCAATCTTCGGAACAGCTATCATCCCTCCTTCTTGATCCTTTCATATGATTCTGGGTCCCTGTGAGCAGGGCAATCGGGGGCTGGGGTTCGGGTTTCCTGTCCAGAGGTTGCAGAGTGTGTCCCAATCCCTTTCAGGTCATCCCTCCTGTCCTGAGCATCTCCGCACCAGGCAGCACCTGTCTCTCAGACGCAAGAGAGAGAACTGCAGATACAGAGTGATTATTTATTTGTTTATTTATCTATTTATTTAATAGAGGACTCTTCTCAAGAGTGACATATGTGACTTTACTATTTGGGTGGAGGAGAAGAAGCCAATAAAACAAAACACCCATACACATGTTCAAAGAATTTGCTTCCTAAGTACAAGTTTTTTCTCGTAAAATTTTAATAAACAGTTTGAGAAATGATATGAACCCATCTGTCTGGCTAATCCAAATTGCATTTTTTTTCCTCTTAAAATCAGTGAAAGGAACACTGCCATTGAAAAATAAATTCTATTTTTCACAAATGAGAAATATTTTCTATACCACAGTGCTTTCCAATTATACTGGGCAGCTTCATGATGAATAAAAACATGAGCTTTCAAACTGGGTGCTTATCGTCAATATCTAAAGTTCAATAATTTTGGTAATAGATATTTTTTTTTCCTGCTCAAATGGTATGTAAACATCATATTCAAGGCTTTGGAGGATAGAAATAAACACTTTCCCCTAGGCCCTATAATTTCTGTTTTTTGGACAATGATCAATGGTTTTTAAAATTATATTTCTAACATTCCTATTATTTATATTTAAAAAAGACTTGATGCAAGAGAAGATTCTCATTTCTTTTTGGAGGATAATAAGTTCATTAGGCCAGATAAATTATTGAGCACTTGCTGTTGTTCTCTTTGCTGTATAGTACTATAAATATTGCTGTGAAATTTTGGGACAGTTGATTTACAATCTTTATCCTTTATTTTCTGCATTTCTGAGCAGACTAAAGAAAAGATTTTTGGAACGATGAAAGGGAAATAAGCAGAAGAGGAACATTAGAGAGAGGTACTAAATGATTGGGATTCTGCAATATGCCTTCAAAATACAATTTAATGTTAATTCTTAGGGCTAGTTTTTAATTCATTGAATATGATTTACTCTCTTTCTTTTTTTCTGTCTGGATATTTTATAAGTGTTTTATTCATCCTTATTGTCCAAAATACTCATTGTGATAGCATGGAGAGATATGCATGGATATGGGTCTCTTTGCTAGTTTCTCTTGAAATATGACACATGCATTCAAACTGTATTCTCATGCCATTTAAAAAATTTATGTTATTTAAAAAAATTTGTCCTAATTAGTAATACATGATGATAGAATGCACTTTGATACATCATACATAGATGGAACATAACTTCTCATTCTTGTGGTTGTCCGTGATGTAGAATCCTACCGGTCGTATAGTCATATATGTACATAGGGTAATAATGTCTGATTCATTCTACTATCCTTCCTACCCCTAAACACTGTCCCTTCCATTTACTTCCATCCTCCTAATCTAAAGTAACTCTATTCTTCCCTAGCTGTCTCCCCACTTTGTGAATTAACATCTGTATATCAGAGAAAACATTTGGCCTTTGGTTTTGGGAGATTGGCTTATTTCACTTAGCATGATATTCTGCAGCTCCATCCATTTACCAGCAAATGCCATCATTTCATTCTTCTTTAAGCCTAAGTAATATTTCATATATATA
>NW_025999869.1:10957565-10973852 GCF_001458135.2 Marmota marmota marmota
TATATATATATATATATATATATAAATATATAAATAAAATATCTGTCTCAGATTTTCTTTATCCATTCATCTGTTGAAGGGCACCTAGGTTGGTTCATAGTTTAGCTATTGTGAGTTCAGCTGCTAAAAGTATTGATTTGGCAGCATCACTCTAGTATGCTGATTTTTTTTAAAGATGGAAAATTGTCTTTGAGTATATCTTTAGTTATTAATGCTTTAGCACTATGAATATTCACTTGTGGTATTCTATAGGTGCTGAGTTTACCTAGAAAAATAGTAAACATTTGTAGTGATCCAAAGGAATTCTGTCTCCATATGAGGAGATGCTTGAAGAGTATATATTACACAAACAGCTTTTCCCCAGTGGGGAGGAGGAGGTAGTTTTTGTTTGTTTGTTTTGGTCTCTATTTTTTTGACTCCTGATGGAAAATGGGACATTCACATGGAAAAGGTTTAGACAGTGGGATCATGGTGAGATACTGTCTGCAACTAGATCAGTCAGAGTCCTTATCTCTTTTCCCTGAAATGTTTTCAGAATACTGATAGCCAGGCTTGTCCCCCTAGACAGGGGGGACCCACACATTCTGTCAGTTGGGTACTCCCCAAGCACATGGCCCAGTCCTTATTCCACCATCTCATTGTGACTTTAAAGACACGTGTATGTATTGCTTTGCTAAAATTCAGAATGCAGTAAGTAACAAAGAAGAACTCACAGCTTTTAAACCATCTGCTTCTAGCAAGCGGGGAAAAAATTGCTTGTCGTGAGGCAAGGTGGTGGCTCAAAGGCCTATGTAGGCCTATGTAGAGTCAATCATTCCACTGAGTTACACATGCACACATACAAACAACCCTAGACACACACATCTATGCACATAAAATCATGTGACTATCATGGAAATATATTCATTATTTTCACATAAAAATGGATTTTCATGCTTTTCCTCCATGCTTTGGATATCATTGCCCTCCCACTTCTTTTTATTATGAAAAACTTATTTATTTATTTACAGAGACAGGATATCTTTTTTAAAAATATTTTTTTGTTGCAGTTGGACACAATACCTTTATTTTGTTTATTTATTTTTATGTAGTGCTGAGGATTGAACCCAGGGCCCCACACATGCTAGGCAAGTGTCTACCGCTAAGCCACAAACTCAGTCCCAACACAGGATATTTTTATTAACTGAAATTAAACAACCTTCAGTAATTCCTTGTCTCATTTTTTTTTGGTAGTTCTTGATGACTGACATATCCATCCCAAGAAATAAACTCTTATCCAGGATTTACTAAAGAAAATATATACAATAAAATTCCAAAGATATAGTGACTATTCCCCCATATTTAGCATTGCTACTCTAAATATTTTATTGCAAGTCTTATATAATAACCGATATTCAGTATAATTCTAGAAATTGGTAATATTTAATTCAATAAGCACAGCTATGCTTCAGGATATAAAAATAAGATTTATTCAAGGAACCTATCTTATATCTTTCTGGCTATTTGAAATCCTCAAGCACAGATAATTCTTTCTGGAAATCTTTTGATCCCTCTTTGTCCCTGATAAGAAGTTCAAATCATTAAGCAATAGAGTAGAGGTTGAGTGTTGAGTCCTGGAGTCTAACCAACTCAAATCTTGATCATCTCACCTACCAGCAGTGTAAGTTTGAGCAAGTCATTTAATCTTTTAGAGCTTCAGTTTGCAATGACAACACAAATTAAAGTAGCCACCCATAGAATTATTCTGAATATAATATGAAATCGATCCCATAAAGAGAATGTAATATAATCAATGCTCAATAGACCCCTTATTTTAAGTAGATTTGTAGCAGTTTAGACCACTATGATCTGTCTCCAACATAGTTTTCTTTTTTTTATTTGTTCTTTTTAGATATACATGACGGTAGAGTGTATTTTGACATATTACATATACATGGAGTATAACTTATTCTAATTAGGATCCCATCTTGTGGTTGTACATGATGTGGACTTACACTAGTTGGGTATGAGCAACTTACCTTTCAGACATATAGAAGGACTTTTGTGCAAGACAATTTTTTGAAAGACTAGTAAAGAAGTCATGTTATTTTTTTTACAGTGGCTCTTTTCAAATCTCCTTGCTTCTTTTTCCATCTCTTTCTCCTCTTCTTCCCTCTCTCCTTCTTCTCTTTTTTATTTTTTAACAGTATCCAATTCTTATTCTGCATGTAGTACATAGATTGTCTAATCCTGAATATAGCAGAGGTAGTTTATTTGATGTTTTATTCTTACTATGAAGGCTATTTCCTCTGAGTCACTTTTATTTCTTTAAATTGTTTCTCCAATTTAAGATTTTTAAAAAAATGTTGGTAATCTTTTAAAACTGGGGCAATAAACATCCAACAAGGGGTTCCTTAGTGTATGGATGGGGCCTCTGGACTGATGGAAATGTGCCTTTCATGAAGGAGTTTTTAAAAAAATTATTTATTTTTATTCTAATTCGTCATCTATGACAACAGAATGTGCTACAATTCATATTACACATATGGAGCACAATTTTTCATATCTCTGGTTGTGTACAAAATATATTCACACCATTTGTGTCTTCATACATGTTCTCTGGGTGATGATATTTATCTCATTCCACCATCTTTTCTACCTTTATGCCCCCTCCCTTTCCCTCCCACCCCTCTGCCTTATCTAGACACTTCTCAGAAGATGATATACAATCAATTAGCAAATATATAAAAAAATGTTCATGAAGTAATTTCTAATGGAGGGTCATACATGATCTTCACCCTCACCTGTTCGTCTTATTCTCTAACCTCCATCAGCCTATCTTGCTTCGTTATAGTCTAGGCCTCTGTCTTCCTGCCGGGGCAGGTAAGACACACAGACTGGGTGTATGGAGGAGGAGAAGGACCAGGGTCTTTTCTAAAAATTAACTATCTCTTGAATGATCTTTCAAACAATTCTCTTGTTTTTAACTTCACTTTCATGTCTATTCTCTGATGGCCTAGTGTTGCTATTTGCAAAGGCTTTGTAGATTCTGCAAAGAACATTGATTTTCTTTCTTTTTTTTTTCCTGGCTTCTTCCACTGAAGGTTAGGGGTTAGGACTGAGTTTTCTTTAAATTTCAGTCAGTTTCCCCACATTTGGTTTTCAAAATTTTGCTGTAATTATCTCCTTTTTCCTTGTTCTTGGTTTTGTGACCCTTAAAAAATTCTTTTCTGATATCTTAGTGTTGTTTTGAAAGGGAGTTAAATAAGTGAAAATGTGCCTGAAGGTCTCTCTTATTTTTTAAGTATTTAAAGCAATATAACAACAATTTAAACCATGTGAACTTAACACCCAAGCAATCCAACACTATTTGAAAGAGAAGGTGGTGTGGTCTGCCCTACCCCACCCTGTGGGTTCCACATTTATTCTCTGGGATAAAAAATATCAATATATGCATGTACATATTTCAGAAAGTAATTTAGATCATACCAAATGTATGGTTTCTGCATTGTTTTGTTTTGTCTTGATGATTTTTCCACATGTGGATCTTTTCCATTCTTTGAACAGCTGGATGGTGTGCTGGAATAGTAGTAGCATATTTTACTGAAACTTTTTTCTATTTAGAAATAGTTAATCTGTTTCCAATTTTTCTTATTAGAACTCCACGGTTAACATATTTGGGCATTTTTCAGTACATGTCCAAGTACTTCTTTAAAAAAATACTTAGTGAGCTGGGCGCATTGGTGCATGCCTGTAATCTCAATGGCTCGGGTGGCAGAGGCAGGAGGATCACAAATTTGAGATCAACCTCAGAAACTTTGCAAGACCCTAAGCAACTTAGTAAGACTTTGTCTCAAAAACATAAAATAAAAAAGGCTGGAGATGTGGCTCATTTGTTAAGTACCCCTGGGTTCAATCCCTGGTATTAAAAACCACCACCACCACCACCACCACCACCACCAAAAACCTCCAAAATGCTTAGTGATTCCTAGTCTAGGTCTGTGGTTTCCAAACTTAAACTCAATTATATGTACTATAATATAGGTAGTAATTTTTATTTTAAGTTAACAAATTTTAATTGTACTTTAAATTGAAGTTTTCATTATCTATTTTATATACATTTGTATGAAGTATTACTTTCCATAAATAGATGTTAACTATAATATAAGTGAAAATTTAATAATAATGATTTTATTGAATTGCAAGTGGATGTGATTGACTGCTCTTTTCATGAAAAGGAATATTATCAAGTGCTAGAGAGGTACTAAAGTCATATTCATATCAAACAGACTTTCTCCTCCTAATCTTCCAAAGACGAAAATTAAAATGAATAAATATTTCACTGGGCAATTCATGTGCCATTAGGGATAGACTCCTTGTCTAGCCCACTATGTGCACTGACAGTATTTTCTTTCTTCAGTGCATCATCGTGGTACCCCTCTGGATTTTTGCCTGGAGGATAAAATAAATATCCTAAGACCTGGGGTTCCTCACCTGAGCTCCACCAGCTTGCACATGAGCTGTGCGTGCTCTTAAAGGATAGCCATGTGCACAAGTGTTTTGTTGTTACATTCTGGATTTTGAATATTTTCTTGCATTGTGGTTATTGTGTTTTCTCCAATACATTCTTACTTTTTGTGGGTAAAACTTGTATATTCTGTCTTACGTATTTTATATTCTTCATGTTGTCCAACACAGTTTCCTCTTCATGGCAGATGTTACATCAATGTAAGGTAAACAGTGACTTAGGATATATCTGTTACCGCACATTAAGATTTCATTACACAAAACCAGCAAGTGATCATATTTCTCATGATAACACCTAAGTTCTTCAAAATATTGCAGCCATTAAAAAACAAGAGAAGAAGACATTCTACTGGTGCTACTCTTTTCTACTGAATTTGTGTTTGTGTTCATCATGTTGGTTTGCTTAATTGAAAGTCTGAGTTCTCATAACTTTTCATGAACTAGCTGATTTCCATGTCTCAGAGTCACTTTTGGAACCCATTTTATCTTAATAAGAATAATCCATGAGGCAAGAAAGCCATTGGTCTCCTCATTTTCATGCACTGAATGTAGGAGTTTGTCTTTTGGCTGCCCAAACTGTATTCTACACTGTCCGATTTTAGAAAATGGATTGTTTTCAATGGGTGAGTTTGAGTGACAAAGTCAGAGAGCAAGTCAGTGGTCTGTACCCTCTGCTGATGGGATTGGATCTGAATGAATAAAGGCCTGTGATGGGCTGCAGACTTTGGGGGAAAGCTGCAGTACACATTGACACTTCTGAGCAGCATTAACATTCTCTGTCTGTAGCACTAACTCTTTAAAATTCTATTTGCATTGATGATGGTATAATTGACACTGCTCCCCAAGGAGCTCCGAGGATTCTGGGGAGGTAGAATCAAAGTATTTTCATCTCTTCTGAAGGTTTTCCTCTAGTTACAAAATTCAGAGAGACAAGGACTCCTGTTACTGGGTGATGCCATATTAATAAAAAGCAAATAAGCATAAAATCTATCCATTGTCACAATTTACCCAGTAGCCTTTTAATTTCAGTTTACATTATCTTTCTAATTGACATTATCAGCATTTGTCTAGATGCCTGGCATAAATTTTTCCCCCATAAAATGTCTGTTAAGATTATTCATGATCATTTGTCTTTTGGCTGCCCAAACTACAAAACTACTTTTGTAGTTCAGCCATAACTTAATATCCTAAACACACATGAATATGTTAAAGAAAGGAGATATGATCAGAAGACTCATATTCAATTTCTGCTTTAACTCAATAGGGTTAGGATCTTTATGGATGAACATGACCTTTAAGGGTCAAACATTGATTGTGCACATTGAAGCTATAATATAGAAAGGCACACACACAGATATCAGTAGGGGTTTAAATTAACTGTCAAATTTTTAACAAGTTAGTTATGATGTATGTATTTTTAGATTTGTGTTGGATCAGTGAATATTAGCAAAGTTTTGCTAAGTATTGTATGAATCATGAATGTAGAGGAAAGAACTTATTTTTGTTTTTTCTTGGTGGGGGGGGGCTGGGGATTGAACCCAAGGGTGCTCTATCAATGAATACACCCACCCCCAGTCCCTTTTAAATTTTGAGAGAGGTTCTTGGTTCTTGATTAGTTGCTTAGGTTAATCCTGAACTTGCAATCCTCCTGCCTTAGCCTTCAAAGTTGCTGAGATTACAGATGTGTTCCATCATGACCAGTGAGAAAATAAATGATTTAGAGCATTTTGTATTGGTCATATAAAAAGTAAAGTGTTCTTAGTAGTATTTTAGTATACCATAAAGCAGATAAAATTCCACAGAAAATCAGAGGAACTAAATTTAGGGCTCTTTTTTTTTTTGACAAATGTCAATAAAATCAGTTTCTCTCACTCTGATATCATGCTAAGTGAAAAATATCTACAACTATACTACATGATAGTTGTAATAGCTAGCTTTTTCATTGCTGTGACCAAAATAACTGACAAAAGCAACACATAGGAGAAAAGATTCACTTGGACCTCATGGTTTTGGAGGTCTTGGTTTGTAGATGGCCAACTCCCTTGCTCTTGGCCCAAGATGAGGCAGCACATGATGGAGGAAGGGCCTGGTGGAGGAAAGCAGCTCAGCTCATGACAGGGGACGGGGAAGAGAGAGAGAAGGTAGGGGAAGGGCCATGTGGAAAATGATTTCTTCCAGGGGACTCTCCACCCCCACTCCAGCACCCACCTTCTCAGTCATGCCCACCTGCCTATAGTTACACAGTCAGTCCATTTAAACTAGGATGTACTGATTAGGTTACAGCCTTCACAATCTAATCATTTTGCTTCTGATAATTCCTGCATCAACACATAAGCTTTTAGGAGACATCTTATATCCAAACCATAACAGTGTTAGAAAACGTAGCCCAGAGGCTGGGGATGTGGCTCAAGCGGTAGCGTGCCGGCCTGGCATGCGTGCGGCCCAGGTTCGATCCTCAGCACCACATACAAACAAAGATGTTGTGTCCACCAAAAACTAAAAATAAATAAATAAATAAATATTAAAAATTATCTCTCTCTCTCTCAAAATAAAGAAAATGTAGCCCCAGGCCACTGTATTATTGGGAAAGGTGTTCTCAGCTATGTAGGAAACATCAAAGTATGTTTATTGATGTGATATTGGGGTATTTCATTTAATTGTACTATAATTTGGTATTGTTAATCTATATATAGTGTATCTATACTTTAGAGAATATTTGATTGAAAGGACAAGAGAGCTATTAAAATTGCTTCAGAAATTTGGTATAAATAGAGGGGGGAGCTGGGCTTATGGTTCAGTGGTAGAGCACTTGCCTGGCATGTGTGAGACCCTGGGTTGGATTCTCAGCACTGTATATAAATAAATGAACAAAACAAAGGTCCATCAATGTCTAAAAAACATATTTTTATATTTGTATATTTTTAAAATATAGAGGATTCATGGAAGAGTTCTGGCCAGAACAAGTAGACTCAAGGTGAGTAGAAAGGATAGAAACTCAACTTGAGCTGTAAGAATTCTGGGATGTGTTTTGATCACAAATATTTTCTCCCATTTCATAGGTTTTCTCTTCAAATTGTTCATTCTCTGCTTCTCTGTGCTCAAAATTTTAGGCTGATACAATCTCATTTAGCTTTTGTCATTTGTACTTCTTGGTTCATATTAAAAAAAATTTGCACAGGTGAATGTCAAAATTTTTTTCTATTTTTCTTCTAATAGTTTTATTGTTCCAGGTCTCATGCTAAGTACTTAAACCACTTTGTTTTTATTATTTTTTAATATGGGTGATATAAGTGTCAAATTTCATTCTTCTGCATGTAAATACCTCCTTTTCCCAGCACCATTTGTTGAAAAAAGACTGTCCCCCATTGTGTGTTCTTGGCTTTTTTGTTGAAGATGAAATGACCATAAATGCATAGGTTTATTTCTGTGCTGCCTGTTCTGTAACATTGGTCTATTTTTGTGTTTGTAGTACATTGTTGGTCAGGGGCTAGATTAACTTGGCAATCATAAGCATATAAGGATAAAGAGTTTCATAAGAAAATATATCTTTGGTCATAATGAACTATTTCCTCTGTCATCATACATACTCTATTTTGGTGTGTTTGCCTTAGGGTCTTAGTTAACACCCAGTTTTCAGTAGATCTGTTATAAGCTCATACCTAAATCTTAATAGAAGAAAATAAAATAAAGTAACAAAATTCTAAAATTGATCCTGGCTTTTCCAAATTAGGTCACAAACTAATTCTTGTGACCTTAATTGAGATAGCCTGTCTCATGTCAATCACTGTGGATTGACACTGTTGATTAATCACTGTTAATTGAAAGAGTAGAGGCAACTCCACCAGCACAAGTTGAAGGCAGGAAAAAAATAGCTGTCTAAAGGAAATGGAGGAGAATCCAACATGGCGGCGGGTGCAGAGAGATCAAGTCTCTGACCTCTCCAGCTCCGTGGGCATAGGGAGTCATAAATTGTCTAAATGCCGTTTGCTCAGGATCACTAGGCAATGCTGAGCTGACGTGGATCTGGGGCGAACAGTCTGGGCCCCTCAGAACACACACATGGAGCCCAGATCGGCTGCATTCAAACTCCGGTTCGCCTGCTTCTCGTGACACAGCACAAACGATCCTGCTGAAATAACTGGTCGGCCAGTCTGAACTTACAGAGGTAAAAGCCAACCGAGCCTGCATAGGCAGTGGCCACAGGTTTGAAACGGGGCTTGGGAGAGACACCCAGCAAAGGGAACGAACGGTCACCATTTGCACGGGATACCACCATGGCAGAGAACTGACATCACGGGCGGAGGAGATAACTTCATTGAAACCAGCACGACAGTGACTTCTTCCCTTCCCTTCTAATATCTTTCCTCCCAAGCATCAAATAAATTTATAAGAGTAAACAGTAACTCAGCAGTCAAACAGAACAAGAAGTAACATGAGCAGCATAAAAAAGCAAGGAAGAAAAGGAGTACAAACAATGAAGGACAGCCTAAATATTCAGGAGTGGAGCAAGTAGAAGCCAGAACGTCAGATAATGAAGACAAAATATATCATCTTGAAAAGAGTCTAGCCAACTCAGAAAGGCTGGTAAAAAATCACGAGAAAAACATCCAAGAGATATGTGATAACATAAAAAAACCAAACCTACAAGTCATCGGGATAGAGGAAGGTACAGAGATTCAAACCAAGGGAATGAGTAACCTGCTGAATGAAATAATTACAGAAAACTTTCCAGAAATAAAAAAGGAAACGGATATACAAATTGTAGATGCATACAGGACACCGAGCACACAAAATCACAGTAGACCAACGCCAAGACACATTGTTATGAAGATATCCAATATACAGAACAAAGAGAAAATATTAAAAGCTACAAGAGAAAGGAGGCAGATTACATTCAGGGGTAAACCAATAAGGTTAACAACGGATTTTTCATCACAGACGCTGAAAGCGAGAAGATCCTGGAACAACGTATTTCAAACACTGAAAGACAATGGATGCCAACCAAGAATTCTGTATCCAGCAAAATTAAGCTTCAGGTACGACAACGAAATAAAAATCTTTCATGATAAACAAAAGCTAAAAGAATTTGCAGCCAGAAAACCAGCATTGCAAAGCATCTTGAGCAAAACACTACACGAGGAAGAAATGAAAAACAATAACCAAAACCATCAGTGGGAAGTGCCTCTATAAAGACAGAGGGCGGGGGGAAAGCTAACCATGGAGAAACAAACTAAATTAAAAAAAAAAAAAAGATAAATAATCAAACATGGCTGGAAGTACAAACCATATATCAATAGTAACTCTAAACGTTAATGGCTTAAACTCTCCAATAAAGCGACATAGGCTGGTAACATGGATTAAAAAAACAAATCCAACAATATGCTGCCTCCAGGAGACACATCTGATTGGAAAAGACATACACAGGCTGAAGGTGAAAGGTTGGGAAAAAATATACCATGCACACGGTCCTCGTAAGCAAGCAGGGGTGGCCATCCTCATATCGAATAAAATTGACTTCAAGACTAAATTAATCAAAAGGGATAAGGAAGGACATTATATACTGTTAAAAGGAACCATTCACCAACAAGACATAACAATTATCAATATTTATGCACCAAATAATGGTGCTGCGACGTTCATAAAACAAATTCTCCTCAAGTTCAAGAATCAAATAGACCACAACACAATAATTATGGGTGACTTCAACACACCTCTCTCACAATTGGACAGATCCTCCAAACAAAAGCTGAATAAAGAAACTATAGAACTCAATATCACAATCAACAACCTAGACTTAACTGACATATATAGAATATATCAACCATCATCAAGTGGATATACTTTTTTCTCAGCAGCACATGGATCCTCCTCAAAAATAGACCATATATTATGCCATAGGGCAACCCTCAGTAAATATACAGGGGTGGAGATAATACCATGCATTTTATCTGATCATAATGGAATGAAACTGGAAATCAATGATAAAAGAAGGAAGGAAAAATCCTACATCACATGGAAAATGAACAATATGTTACTGAATGATCAATGGGTTACAGAAGACATAAAGGAGGAAATCAAAAAATTCTTAGAGATAAATGAAAATACAGACACAACATATCGGAATCTATGGGACACAATGAAAGCAGTTTTAAGAGGGAAATTCATCGCTTGGAGGTCATTCCTCAAAAAAAGGAAAAACCAACAAATAAATGAGCTCACACTTCATCTCAAAGCCCTAGAAAAGGAAGAGCAAAACAACAGCAAATGTAGCAGAAGGCAAGAAATAATTAAAATCAGAGCGGAAATCAACGAAATTGAAACAAAAGAAACTATTGAAAAAATTAACAAAACTAAAAGTTGGTTCTTTGAAAAAATAAATAAGATCGACAGACCCTTAGCCATGCTAACGAAGAGAAGAAGAGAGAGAACTCAAATCACTAACATACGGGATGAAAAAGGCAATATCACAACAGACACTACAGAAATACAGAAGACAATTAGAAATTATTTTGAAAACCTATATTCCAATAAAATAGAAGATAGTGAAGACATCGATAAATTCCTTAAGTCATATGATTTGCCCAGACTGAGTCAGGAGGATACTCACAACTTAAACAGACCAATAACAATAGATGAAATAGAAGAAGCAATCAAAAGACTTCCAACCAAGAAAAGCCCAGGACCGGATGGGTATACAGCGGAGTTTTACAAAACCTTTAAGGAAGAATTAATACCAATACTTTTCAAGTTATTTCAGGAAATAGAAAAAGAAGGAGCTCTGCCAAATTCATTCTATGAGGCCAACATCACCCTGATTCCGAAACCAGACAAAGACACCTCAAAGAAAGAAAACTACAGACCAATATCTCTGATGAACCTAGATGCAAAAATCCTCAATAAAATTCTGGCGAATCGGATACAAAGGCACATCAAAAAAATTGTGCACCATGATCAAGTAGGATTCATCCCTGGGATGCAAGGATGGTTCAATATACGGAAATCAATAAATGTTATTCACCACATCAATAGACTTAAAAATAAGAACCATATGATCATCTCAATAGACGCAGAAAAAGCATTCGACAAAGTACAGCATCCCTTTATGTTCAAAACATTAGAAAAACTAGGGATAACAGGAACTTACCTCGACATTGTAAAAGCTATCTATGCTAAGCCTCAGGCTAGCATCATTCTCAATGGAGAAAAATTGAAGGCATTCCCCCTAAAATCTGGAACAAGACAGGGATGCCCTCTATCACCACTTCTATTCAATATAGTTCTCGAAACACTGGCCAGAGCAATTAGACAGACGAAAGAAATTAAAGGCATAAAAATAGGAAAGGAAGAACTTAAATTATCACTATTTGCAGATGACATGATTCTATACCTAGAAGACCCAAAAGGGTCTACAAAAAAACTACTAGAACTAATAAATGAATTCAGCAAAGTGGCAGGATATAAAATCAACACGCATAAATCAAAGGCATTTCTGTATATCAGCGACAAAACTTCTGAAACGGAAATGAGGAAAAACACTCCATTCACAATATCCTCAAAAAAAATAAAATACTTGGGAATCAACCTAACAAAAGAGGTGAAAGATTTATATAATGAAAACTACAAAACCCTAAAAAGAGAAGTAGAAGAAGATCTTAGAAGATGGAAAAATATACCCTGTTCATGGATAGGCAGAACTAACATCATCAAAATGGCGATATTACCAAAAGTTCTCTATAGGTTTAATGCAATGCCAATCAAAATCCCAACGGCATTTCTTGTAGAAATGGATAAAGCAATCATGAAATTCATATGGAAAAATAAAAGACCCAGAATAGCAAAAGCAATTCTAAGCAGGAAGTGCGAATCAGGCGGTATAGCGATACCAGACTTAAAACTATATTACAGAGCAATAGTAACAAAAACAGCATGGTACTGGTACCAAAACAGGAGGGTGGACCAATGGTACAGAATAGAGGACACAGAGACTAATCCACAAAGCTACAACTATCTTATATTTGATAAAGGAGCTAAAAGCATGCAATGGAGGGAGGATAGCATCTTCAACAAATGGTGCTGGGAAAACTGGAAATCCATATGCAACAAAATGAAACTGAATCCCCTCCTCTCGCCATGCACAAAAGTTAACTCAAAGTGGATCAAGGAGCTAGATATCAAATCAGAGACTCTGCGTCTGATAGAAGAAAAAGTTGGCTCCGATCTACATATTGTAGGGTCGGGCTCCAAATTCCTTAATAGGACACCCATAGCACAAAAGTTGATAACAAAAATCAACAAATGGGACTTACTTAAACTGAAAAGTTTTCTCTCAGCAAGAGAAACAATAAAAGAGGTAAATAGGGAGCCTACATCATGGGAACAAATTTTTACTCCTCACACTTCAGATAGAGCCCTAATATCCAGAGTATACAAAGAACTCAAAAAATTAAACAATAAGAAAACAAATAACCCAATCAACAAATGGGCCAAAGACCTGAACAGACACTTCTCAGAGGAGGACATACAATCAATCAACAAGTACATGAAAAAATGCTCACCATCTCTAGCAGTCAGAGAAATGCAAATCAAAACCACCCTAAGATACCATCTCACTCCAGTAAGATTGGCAGCCATTATGAAGTCAAACAACAACAAGTGCTGGAGAGGATGTGGGGAAAAGGGTACTCTTGTACATTGCTGGTGGGACTGCAAACTGGTGCGGCCAATCTGGAAAGCAGTATGGAGATTCCTGGGAAAGCTGGGAATGGAACCACCATTTGACCCAGCTATTGCCCTTCTTGGACTTTTCCCTGAAGACCTTAAAAGAGCGTACTACAGGGATACTGCTACATCGATGTTCATAGCAGCACAATTCACAATTGCTAGACTGTGGAACCAACCCAGATGCCCTTCAATAGATGAATGGATAAAAAAAATGTGGCATTTATACACCATGGAGTATTACGCAGCACTAAAAAATGACAAAATCATAGAATTTGCAGGGAAATGGATGGCACTAGAGCAGATTATGCTTAGTGAAGCTAGCCAATCCCTAAAAAACAAATACCAAATGTCTTCTTTGATATAATGAGAGCAACTAAGAACAGAGCAGGGAGGAAGAGCAGGAAGAAAAGATTAACATTAAACAGATACATGAGGTGGGATGGAAAGGGAGAGAAAAGGGAAATTGCATGGTAATGGAGGGAGACCCTCATTGTTATACAAAATTACATATAAGAGGTTGTGAGGGGAATGGGAAAATAAACAAGGAGAGATATGAATTACAGTGGATGGGGTAGAGAGAGAAGATGGGAGGGGAGGGAGGGGGGATGGTAGAGGATAGGAAAGGTAGCAGAATACAACAGTTACTAATAGGGCATTATGTAAAAATGTGGATGTGTAACCGATGTGATTCTGCAATCTGTATTTGGGGTAAAATTGGGAGTTCATAACCAACTTGAATCTAATGTATGAAATATGATATGTCAAGAGCTTTGTAATGTTTTGAACAACCAATAAAAAAAATAAAGGAAATGGAGGGCTGTTAAGAGAAAAAGATATAATGGATGATGTTGGGTCCCCTCCCAGATTCCAGGCCATCTGAGTGTCTGTCTTTAAGCTGCTACTGAGTGTTGATTGTCACAGCCCATAGCTGATACCTTCTGCAGATAACCATTTCACTCAAAGGACACAGTTTATCCAAGAGGTAAACTACCTCCTCTTCCAGCAGATTACAGCTGGTGACTGACTGATTTAGGGGACAGAGAACTGCCCCTTGCCCCATGGGAAAAATAAGTCTCTAATGCAAGTCATGCAGGAAAAATAACATCCACTCTCGACAAGAAGTGAGACTCTTTTCCCTCCATCTTGCAAGGATTTAAGGATTTGAGGTCTCCTAATTTTTGCCTTTTCTGAATGTATGTGTCAATCTTCTCTGAAGATACTGCCCCCTTAGCATGTTCAGCCTCAAGCTTCTGGTTCTGTTTTCTTGATGATTCCTCTACCTCTTCTTGACATCTAAATACTGAGATGCATGTGGGAATGATCAGGCCTCAGTAATTTTTCTTCTCTCATTCCCTAAGCAATCCACCCAGTTGCATGTTTTCACGTAGCTATCAACGATAACTCCTACATTTATGTCTCAAGGTGAAGATGGAAAAGTCTGAAAAGTTACTGCCTGGTTTTCTTATATCATGAAGTGCTTCATACCTCATAAGAACAAGGAAAAAGAACAAGGAATATAAGAACAAGGAAGAATATGAAATATGTCTAAGCAGAAGCAGAGATCCCTATCTGGTATGCAACCTTAGAACTACTGACATTGAGTTTGACAATTCTTTGTTGTGGGAGACCATTCTGGGTGTTATAGGGTGGTTAGCAGCATCCCTGGTCTATACCTGTTAGATTCTAGTGCCATTCCCCTCTCCACCAAGATATGACAATAACAAATGTCCCATACATTTTGAAAGGTCCCCTAGAAGTCAAAATAGCCCTTAGTTGAGGGTTCAGTATAAAAAAGTAGTTGTGTGAACATTAGATTGTCAGCAAACTCCCCAAACATTTATAGCCCCTGATCCTGTGGAGAGAATTCAAGGCAGGAGAGAAGTTTGGGTGCTTTCTATCTCAGCTCTTTTTGGATGAAGCTTCTTTTAAAGTTTCTATTTTTTTCAGACAAGGTGACAGTGGGTGGGTGGTCTATGAGGCATGGATGTTTCCTGCCTCAGCACAGAATGTTGGAGTGTTGTTTACCTCTTCGTGTCCACACTCATGTCCAGGTCGCCTCATCTTTTCAATTTGACTTTTTAAATTATTTAGATCTGAAATCCTACTCTATTCACTTCAAGAATTAGATAAAGATGGTAAACAGATTTTCAGATCATATGACAGTTTATAATAGTTCAGAAAACAGACTTATTTCCTCACCTGATTCTTTCCCTAATTGTAGAAATCGATCAAGAGATACATGGTAAACAAGGAATTTAGAGGTAACCAAATTTACTCATTATTCTATCCTTGTTCTGCTTTATTTACATTTTAGCCTGGTATGTGTTTACCTTCCTGGTAGGTGCTTGTTTGCTGGCAAAACATACAAAACAAAATTGAACTTGTCTAATATTGTCAATTTTATTCTTTAATACCTTCATTGATTCTTCTAATCTTTAATGTAATTTTAATTTCACCAATATATTTCAGTCTATTGTATTTTAACATCATTATGCTGTGTACTGCCTTTTTTCCTTTTTTTTATTGGTTGTTCAAAACATTACAAAGCTCATGACATATCATCTTTCATACATTTGACTCAAGTGGGTTATGAACTCCCATTTTTACCCCAAATACAAATTGCAGAATCATATCGGTTACACATTCACATTTTTCCATAATGGCATATTAGTGACTGTTGTATTCTGCTACCTTTCCTATCCCCTACTATCCCCCCTTCCCTCCCCTCCCATCTTCCCTCTCTACCTCACCTGCTGTTGTTCAATTCTCTCCCTTGTTTCCCCCCCCTTTCCCCTCACAACCTCTTATATGTAATTTTGTGTAACATTGAGGGTCTCCTACCATTTCCATATGATTTCCCTTCTCTCTCCCTTCTCTCTCCCTTTCTCTCCCCCCATCCATCTCTGTTTAATGTTAACCTTTTCCTCATGCTCTTCATCCCTGTTCTGTTCTTAGTTGCTCTCTTTATATCAAGGAAGACATTTGGCATTTGTTTTTTAAGGATTGGCTAACTTCGCTTAGCATAATCTGCTCTAGTGCCATCCATTTCCCTGCAAATTC
>NW_025999869.1:10977489-10993854 GCF_001458135.2 Marmota marmota marmota
GGCAGCGGGTGGGCAGTCAGTCGCCGGTGGGCAGGCGATCTCTAGCCGCCCAGTCTCGAGGGCCAGGCCTCTCGTCCCCTGGCTTCTCCTGCTAGCCCTGGTTTCTCTTGCTAGCCCGGCCTTCCTCTGTGTGATGCCTCTCGGCAGTTCAAACTGACCTCTGGGCCTGCAGTTTGCTGGGTGTGGAGGGTGGCTATTGGGAACCCCGGCACCCTATTGTTTTGATTTTTTCCACTTGCCCCTCCCCCAGCACTGGCTAGACAGGTTTCGTTTTCGCTGCTGATGGGAGGGGGAGTTCAAGATCAGGTGTCTCTACCTTTCCCCACATCTCTATGCAGGTTGTTCTGATAATCCCTCTCCTGGAAAGCCTCGGAGAGATTTTATGCGAATCCCCGATGTATGGGAGATGGGCTGAGTAACACACACCTGTTTTATTGTTGCAATCTGTCGGAGAGTGGCGGTGGTGACGTCAGCTCTGCAAGATGCTGGCCGCTGGCTTCCTTGGTGGACTTTCCGTTGTGGGAGATAGAATTGGACCGCTTCCTTCCCTGTCTCAAATCCTGAACTCAGCCCGAAGCTCAGTGAGGGCACAGCCGTCAGGATTCCACAGAATCCGTAGCACTGTTTCTCTCTGCTTGCTGGTGGCTTCTCGGCGGTTCTCCGCCGTCTGTAGCCGCAGGGCGGGCTGCGCGACGGGCGGGCCCTGCGACGGGCGGCGGATCAGTCAGCCTGGAACTCCATTTGCACAGCTGGCTCGTGTTAGAGATTCAATAACCAGTCCTCAGTGCTGGAAATCCTTCCTCTAGGTTTTGTTGCACCCCTATTTTGCTGTAAATTCCTAACAAGATAGCTTTTGTCACTCTAACTCTTTATTCACCTGCACAGTGACGCGGTACACGGGGTGTGATGCACCTTATTTGCGGCCATCTTGACGTTCCTCCCTTTTTTTATTTTTTGAGGACTTTACCCCTGATTTTCTGCTCTTTTCAGATGGTTATGTATGCTGCATCCTATTGAAGAATATTATAAAATTTATACTTTGTTTCAACAGGTAAGTCACCTTTCCATTGGCTTCTTTGGATTCTTCATTATGATGTTCTTTTCTTAGTGCTTTGCATGTATCAATAATTTTTGAGGATATCTTTATCACGTTGCCTCTATCTCTGTAATCTCTGTCTCTATCCATCTCCACATTAGGGGGTTTTAATGTAGATTGAACGTTTGCCAGAAGATTTGTGTTATTCTCCCGGCTCTTCTCTGTGTCTGTTATATTCTAGTATCAAATAAAGCACCAGGAAATTGCTCATTTCCCAAGGGCTTATATATTTAAATACTGGGGTTTTTAAAACCCCTTCTTGAAACTCATATTTGAACTGATTTCATATATAAAAATGAAATACTTCTAAGGCTACTCCTTAGCTTTTCTGAGAATATGATCTTTTCTTGGGAAACTCTATACTCTGTGAGGGAGACTTCATGTCCATCCCTCATTCTGTTTCACCTGCCTGTATTTGGAGGAGTAGTCCTACCCAGGTAGCAGACACTGACTCTGGCTATCTGAAGCCATAAAGGATAGTTGTATGATTTCCTTACTTCTTCAAAAGTATAAAGGATTTGAAGAAGTAAGGAATTCATACAACTATTGAGATGCATTGCAATTGCAGCTGGGAATGAATTTAAATATCCTTTACCTTTGTGTCCCTTGATGAAATTTCAATATGCGGAGTGGGAGCAACCAGTTTTCTGGGATTAGGTCACATGTCTGGGTGCCAAGTAGGAGGATTTGACTCTTTCCCCTGTAATACAGGGCAACACAGCATCGCTTCACATCAGAGTCCACTTGTTGCAGGTTGATTGTGTCTTTCAAAAAGATATATCCAAGATCTCAAATGTGTAAATTTCTAACACTTATAAAGGTGACATTATTTGGAAATGAAGTCAGATGTAATCAGGTTAAGATGAAGTCATACTGGATTAGTGGGCCCTAGTCCAACAACTGATGTCCTTGTGAAGAGAGAGACGTTGGCAAAGGGGAGGGAAGGACACCAAAGTATGGTGGAGGGAGAACTGAAGCTGCTGCAGCTGAAGCCAAGGGACGGTAAGAATTTCTGGCAACCACCTGAAGCCAGGAAGAGGCAAGGAAGAATCCACCCTGGAGCCTTCCGAGGGAGCATGAGCCCGCTGATAGCTTGATTTCAGGCTTTAGGTCTCTAGAACTTAGAGAAAATAAATTTCTGTTGTTCTGAACCATCTGGTTTGTTTTGTAAGGCAATCCTAGGAAACTAACATAATGCACAATAGGAGATTCTTTTGGAACGGCAAAGGGGCAGATGGATATCAGAGACCTGCCAAAATCCAACGGTCAAGTAAAGAGCGGGGGATAAGGAGATGCTATTCTGTCCATCCCAAGTAGTGCTCTTGGTAGATGACTGCTCACTGAGTGCTCTTGTTGGTACACATCCTGGATTTCTCAGGCATCAGACTAGAGTGAAAGAAGATTAAATTGTCTTCCCATCTTCTCTGTGGGCTGCTCTTTTTGATGAGCCAAAGGATGGGTTAGGTATTTTTTTTCCCTTGATACAGTTTCATAATCCAGAGTAATGTGAGAAATTCCTTCTAGATTTTGGCAATAAGATTTGCTCATCTTTATTTTAAGCTCTTTTTTAGTTGTTATTATGTGTGAATAGGCATGAGTTTGTTTTTTTTTTTTTTGGTAAGAAGTTCAGATGATCTGCAAAATCAAAGATACCCCTTTAAATTCTCCCATTACCTTTTCTATGTTTTAAATTATAGGCCTAAATGAAGAATGTTAGGGAATAGGGACAAAATAGGCATCGAGTGAGACATTAGATCGTATTGTGTTGGAATCTTTTAACATGTTGTCTACTTTCTGTTTCCTTTCCCCTATAATGTGGAACAATTTGTCTGCACCTGGAGATTTCTGGATTACCTAGTGTTATCTTTACATGGGTAATATAGTCATGCTTAACAAATTATAGAGCTGAAAAATTTTTCCTTCTGTAGTATCTTGGTTTGTTAGTCCTTGAGTTACATAATATGTAAATAGCAGTAAGCCAATTTGAAGAAGCTTAAAAGTAAATTTATACATTAAAATAGTAAGCTAAAGAACCAATTAAGAGTCAAAAGAATGTGACTTCTTTTGAGTAATAGTTCAAGGGATTTAATGGAGATAAACTGCTAAACAAGTGTAAGAGAATAAAGGTATCATCTTGGTCTTTGAAATACTTCAAAGAGCATCTGGAGCAATAATTTGTTAGTTTGAAATTTATTTCAAATGTCTATCTCAGGAAAGTAGTTGAAAAACTGGCTAGTCAAATTTAGAACTTTATCATCTATTTTAAACTTTGAACAAGTTAAAAAAAAAACCCTGCTAGGTCCATAAAAAAGTTTTTCAAATGTCAGAAATCTTTCTCTATTTTACTTATGTTAAAGATATGCTTTTTTATTAAAAAGCAGAAAAAGCTACACTTTGGCAAATTTCAAGGCATCTGTTCTCAGAGATAGTATTTACAAATGAAGACTATCCAAGACAATTTAAAAAGCATTGAGAGTTGATGAGGGAAATAAGTATTTTATTTTTATACTGTTCTGCTGTCAATCAAGTCTGTGGAGAAAAACAAAGAAGAAAGAAACAACAAAAGAACAAAGTAATTTACCTTTAAATGTTCAAAATGTACAGGTGTTGTCTGTGTACTGGTTTGCAAATGAAAGGAATTTTCTTTTTACTTCTGTTTTTCTTAGACCTCCCTGAATAAGGGGAAAATGTAATTCAGATGGTACATTCAGAGTCGATGGAAATTGTGTGTGGGAGCTTGTAAAATTAATTTTGGTTGCTAGACCTCTAATACCAAGGCATGTCCTATGCACTGTGCCCTCTTAAATAATCCTTTTATGTTGCTCAGGGTAGATATATTTTGAAAGTGGAACCTCTATTAACCTTAGCTGTATGCCTTTTGGAAAAGGAAAACAAACAAACAAACAAACAAAAAACAACATTGGAGTTTGAATGCTACCCATGCTGAACAAGTGTTGCAGAACGTTAGTTAGAAATCTAAATGGAGTCTTGACTATTATTTTCAGGTAGGAGAGAAACAAGTGAGCAAGGAAAAACAAAGATGTTTGTCACCCTAAATTTCTATTATGATATCGTGATGTTATCCGGGAGGATCTAGGGAAGACTCAAATATAAACAGGAAGCTTTAAAGGTGGAGAGAAATGTCTGTGGAAGTGATGGACTGACAGCTAGTTACTCGTTGATTGCCATCTCAGCACTCAACACATCCATGCTTTGCATCTATTTCCTCCCAACAACTCTGACATTATCCTAGTAGGACTCCTATCTAATATTACCATCCTCAATTTCACAGGTAGAGAAACAAAGGAATCTGGCTGCGTTCTCACTAGTAAGTGGTGGAACTCTAAGATGTGATCCTGCACATTGTCTCTCAAGACCTGGCCCTTCACCTCTCTACCCTCCTTTCTCCCTACCTTGTGACATCTCCTTCGTCCCAGATCTGATTTAGAAGTGTACAGCATGTAAATTTCTGTGAATAAGTGGATGATTATTCGTAAATTTCCAGATGTGTGATACTATTTGCAGAAAATGCTGATGGACTGTGGTGGGCCTGCATCGATGTTGTCTGCTCAGCATCTCTTCCCTCTTATTTTGGTACCCACATTCTGATTTTAGCCTAGGGGAACTATCCTTCTCTCCTCATATTTGGTTCTTGGCATTTCCTTGGCTGAGAGGTAAATACAACACACAAACCAGCCTCATCTGATGCTCTGTCCCTGGTTTGGAATCTTGAGGGGATGATAAAGATCTAAAATAGTAACAGTTCTTTCATCCTGATGGGAACAGGGAGTGTCTGGGAAAGATGGATGAAAATTCTTGCAATGAACTGTAATTCACGAAGCTGCCCTGGATGGGTGCTCTCATAAGTCTGAGAAGTTAGCTTTTCCTGCAATTTTATAGACTGTCTCTTGTCCCTCCCATGTATCCCTTTCTGTCTTAAAATGAAGGACTTCTATTTATTTTACCTGCAATCAGAGAACTTCAATGGATCAACTAACAATTTTTCCTTTCTTATCAGACTGACTCAGTGGCCCTTACTGGGAGGAATACTCAGTTTGGAATACCACAATAGGGTTCATGGCTAGATGGACAGGTGAAGGGGAGATTTGGATCTAATGCTTTCTTTTTTTTTTGAAGGGGGTACCAGGGATTGAACTCAGGAGCATGCAACCACTGAGCCACATCCCCAGCCCTATTTTGTATTTTATTTAGAGACAGGGTCTCACTGAGTTGCTTCGTGAATTGCTTTCACTGAGGCTGGCTTCTAACTCATGATCTTCCTTGAATCAGCCTCCTGAGCCACTGGGATTACAGGTGTGCACCACTGCAGCTGGCTGGGTCTATGGCTTTCTTGTTGTCTGAATTGACAGGAACTTTGTTCTTCTATGATAATAGTATGTGACACTATGTGTCAAACAAATAATGCTTTTGGGGGGAGGCGTAAAAATTAATTTAAAAATTTTTTTTAGTTGTTGATATAACTTTATTTTATCTATGTATTCATATGTGGTGCTGAGAATCAAACCCAGTGCCTCACACATGCCAGGCAAGTGTGCTACTGCTGAGCCCCAGCCCCAGCCCCAGACCCAAAAATTAATTTTTATTAGAAATAAATTCTCATAACACTCAGAAGCCCTTGTCTAGTAAAAGGAATGGAGACAAAAGAGATCTGGCACTAGCTTATTATAAAAACTCTATAATATTATTTCCCTTATTACATTTGTCTCTTCAATAAGAAATAGTAGTCTCAGTTGAGAGATGTGATATAGCCTAAAAGTTGTTAAAATTAGTATTATGTTTTGGGGGAGAGCTTCCTCATACTCTTTCACTTATTTGCCTTTTAATAACAAGTAACACTTATTGTCCAAGTTTCTGGAATTGCCTATGATTTTTCATGTATCTCATGTGATTTCTCTTGCCTAGAGTGCCCTGCTTCAATATGTGCATCCAGCAAACTTCTATTGATCCTTCAAAACCTACCTCCAGAATCTTCTCTGTAAGAATGGCCTTTACCTACTGTTCTAGGATTGGTTAATTGCTTTGTCACAGCCTGCCAAACTATATAACCTTATTAGAATGTTCATTACATCATATTTCAATAATCTAACTACAGAATTTTTTTTTCTACCATTAGGCTTTGAAATTCTAGGGGATAATCATGTGGGTTTACATCTCTAGCATATTTTGAGATACTGAAAATGCTTAAATAAATGCTGAACATGCCTTGAAAAAATTTCCAAGGAAATCTGTTAGTAAAGGGAACTCTGTTACTGATATTCTTAAAATTTAAAACTTCTTTGAAAATTCTAAGAATTATACAAGTGGTATGTTTATAACTAATTATTTGCCCTTTTTGTACATTTTTGGGTTATGTTACTAATTTTTTAAAAATCACAGCTCAGTCAAGGAAAACCATACCTGTTACCTGAACAGTTTTCATCCCAAGGACTTGGTAACTCATTTTTTTAAAAATATCTACTACTTATAAATCCTCAGAAATATCATTAGCCAGGTATTTGAAATATGCAGTGTCGTAACAAGTTATAGCAGCAAGGGATAAAATGAAATTCTCAGCACATTTTTTATAATCCATTTAAAAAACAGCCTATACAGTTTTGGGGACTCTACATCTATTAAAAGATGAGATTGACAATGGAAATGGTATTAGAAAGTGGTTGAAATTTTAACTTAATATCACTGAATTTATTTTATTTTGGGGAGGAATATTATCCTTTGAAGTCCTCCTTATGGTCTAATTTATCTAGATTTTAGGAGTCACAAATATCTCAAGTAACAAAATTGAGGACTATAATGGAAGAAAGTGCTTCATCAGGAAAGTTCTGCATTCACTTGCAATTAAAACCTACTCATGTGTACCTGCTCCGGGGATGAGAATTTATTGTTGTGAAAGGATGGAGAAAAAAGTTTTTTAAAGTTAGTCAAGTTTGGGAAGCACTTGATTAAGCATGTTAGAATCAGATTTTTCACCATCGCATACATGTTTATTGCAGGGGAAGATGAAATCTTCAGCCTAAACCTATTTAGCTATAGAATCTTCCCAGAGTACGTTCTATGGAGTATACTTAGGCAAATGCTGCTCAGATAAAATGATCTGAAACTTCCCATTCAAAGAACAAATACAGACTCATGGTTATTGAATGTTTCTTACCATGGCTAACATTCATTCACTTGTTTTCATCCCCTAGAGAGTCTTGGATTTAATTTGTTATTTTCTGCTCTGTGATGAATGGGTCTTGCTTTGTTTCTTGCTTGATTACCTTTTTCTGGGTTTAAGGTAGTCTGCCTTTTTGTCTTTTCTTTTTAAATGGCTTAAAATAATGCCAAATCATTTCCTCCCATGGAATTCAACAAAATAAAACAAATAAACAAAATCTAAATACCAATATTTCTTCTTTAAGGTCTACTATAGGAAAAAAGCTGAATTCAGTGGGACAATTTCCACAGTAATAACTCAGGCTTAAAAAGTTCTGAATCTAGTGCTGCTTCAAATTTGCTGACTGGACAGATCTTATTGTTTATAAAGGAACATCTAATGCTAATGAGCCTTATGAGAAACTTCATTTTTCAAGAATTCAACATGTTAATTTAGCCCATATTTTTTTAAAGAGAGAGAGAGAGAGAGAGAAAGAGAGAGAGAATTATTTAATATTTATTTTTTAGTTTGTTTTCGGCGGACACAACATCTTTGTTTGTATGTGGTGCTGAGGATTGAACCCGGGCTGCACGCATGCCAGGCTAGCGCGCTACCACTTGAGCCACATCCCCAGCCCCTAGCCCATATTTTTCTTAAGAATCTTCTATCAGCCCTAAGACGATAGTGAATAATAATATCCATGTGACCCTTCCCCTGATGTTTCTATCTGATGAGGCAGAGAGAAGCAAAGAGAACTCTAATGCAGGTGGGTAGATGCCATGTTGAGGAAAATTTTGTGAAAATGCACAGAAGTCCTTCTATATGTCTGAAAGCTAAGTTCTTCATCATAAAAGGAAGTGGGAGGGCAATGATAGCCAAAGCATGGGGGAAAAGCTTAGAAATCCATTTTTTATTGAGTATTTAATGTTCGTCTCCCATTCTAGGCACTGGAGATAACACAGGCCCAGGTTATACAGGAACATACGTAAGTATATGAGTATTTATACTCGAGTTTGTGAAATACTGAAAGAGGTTTAGGAACATATTTCCATGGGAGCACAGAGAAAAGAAAGATTCTGTGGCTAGAATATTAGGAGGTTGACTGACACACGGTGGCTGAGAGTTTAGTTTTCCGGTGTTACTTTAAAGTGTCTTAAAATAGGCTTGGGTACATTTGCAGGGCAGAACTCTCTGGGACACAATTGTTTTCCCAACATTGCTGTGACATTCACCACCTACAACTGCTTGTGGAACCTGCTACTATTGTGCCTTCTCAATGATTCTGTGCTCCTTGTTTCATAGGCTCATTGAGTCATTCAAAGACTGGACTAGTTTCTGGTTACACTCCCTCGATGGTTCAGATTTGACCTACTTGTAATTTATATGTTTAATAGTGACCTTTTTTTTTTTTTTCCTACTTTGGCCATACGGGCTCCTGTTCCTCTATTGTGCCACGTTCCTCCCATTTCCTGGCCTTCTCATATACCCTGTCCTCCCCCATCAAGAGATGCTGTTTGTATAACTCCGTTAATTTTGTTCAAGTCTCAGTGGGAAAGAACAGAGAATATTTCTTAGGATTTCCTCTGACCACCCCTTCACTAGAGCAAGTGAGGTCTCTCTGTACTTTTTCTTGATGTACCTATTGCCATAGTAATTAACATCATATATAATTATTCATTCAATGTTTATCTTTTTGACCTAAGGGAGTTTCAGGGCAGACACGGTGTTTGTGTCTCTCTGTTGCTCCTTGCCATATGGATAGTGCCTATGACAGAGCCTCAACTTAGTAGATATCCAGGGAAATAATTTTTGAATTAATTAGTCCATGAACAGTAAGCTTTCCCCCCTTAGTCCCACAAAGTTTCAGAAAGGAGAAAATAATAGGATAAAATAATATGTCAGACTAGAAATTCAGATTATATTAAAAACTACAATTTTGGAGACTCAATGATACACCAGTGAGTCAGATTTTAAAAATTGTTGAGAATCTACAAGATAACTACATGGAAACTGGAACCCAGAGAGGTAAAGCACATTGCTAAGGGTCACACAGAGGTCTGAGAAGGAGCAGAGTGGACCCAGATCTGCCTGACTCTAAATCTTCTTTTTGTCTGGTCACATGGCAATTCATTGATAGGTGTCGTGAGCCATGGGGATTGGAAGTGAGCTACAGAGAGGTAACCCATGTCTAGGAGGTCCAGGCAGGAATGATACTTGAGTAAGCACAACATCAAGAGGCTAGTAACGTCTTCTGGTCAAAGAGAAAGGTATTGTGCATTGCATGTACAGAATGAAATTCAGAGTCCAGGGTGGTTGAGTGAATGGGACAGGAAGCCTAGGCTGGGAGATAGCATCCAGCAGATTGGGGATTCATGGAATTTCTGTTTAGAGAGCTCCAGAGGGCATCTGAGCTTCTGGGTCATGAGCAAGGCCAGATCCAGAAGCCCAGGCGTCCACAGAAGGTGTACCCCTAAGGTCTGCCTGCTCAGAGCCGGCCCAGCTCCAGGACAGAGGCCGTTGTCCTACACTTCACTACACAGTGGTTATCACTGTGTTTACCCTCTCTTTTCGCTTTCTGTTTCTTTCCCCAGTGAACTCCATTTGAAATTCCTAGACTCTGTTGCTTCATTTCTCTTTTACTTCCCATTTGATATATCTGTGTAGCATCCATTTTTCTTTTTCGTCATAAATTGGCTAAATTTCTTTTCCTGCCAGAGAAATGACAAGCACAATTTTACATGTCCCTAATGTTTTAATGAGGCACGTGAGCCCTGAGCACTATGCTTGGTTGGCTTCTATTTTACAGAGGGGCTTCCTAGTATATATATTTGGATTTTTTTTTAATGCAAGATGCTAATTGTCTTAAGTTGATCCCTATGGAATTCTTCCAAATACATAAGTTAGATTTACTGTCAGTTTATTTTTCTATAAATTTATGCCATTTGAAGTAAATAGTTTTCTACACGTTGGAGAAAAATATACTTTTTAATAAATGTTGCTGGTAAAACTGTTTATCCATATGCCAAAAATGAAACTAGGTCCTTCTCGCTCACCTTACACAAAAATCAACTCAAAATGGATCAAAGTTTTAGAAATTAGACCAAAAACTATGCAACTCCTCAAAGAAAAGTTAGGGCCAATGCTCCAACCTATAAATGCAGGCACAGGCTTTCTCACTAGAACCCCTGAAGCTCAGGGAATAATGCCAAGAGTTAATAAATGGGTTGGCATCAAATTTAAAAGCTTCTGCATAGCAAAGGAAACAATTAGGAATGTGAAGAGAGGGCCTACAGAATAGGAGAAAATCTTTGCTAGCTCCTCTTCTGACAGAACATTAATATCCAGAATACCTCAAGAACTCAAAACACTTAACAGCAATAAAAAATCAAATAACCCAACTAATAAATGGGCAAATAAACTAAACAGAATCTTCTCAAAAGAAGAAATACAAATGGCTGGCAAATATATGAAAAAATGTTCAAGATCATTAGTAATTAGGGAAATGCAAATCAGAACTACACTGAGATTTCGTCTCACTCCAGTTAGAATGGCGGTCACCAAGAATATAAACAGTAATAAGTACTTGAGATAATGTGGACAAAAAAGGATTACTTTTATTTACACTGTTGATGGGATTGTAAATTAGTATGACCACCATGGAAATCAGTATGGAATAGAAGACTAGGAGGCAAACGACTGTATGACCCAGAGACAACACTCCTTATCCTAAAGAATCAAAGTCAGCATACTACAGCAATGCATGCATACCTGTGTTTATAGCAGCACAATTCACAATAGCCAAACTATAGAATCAACCTGGGTGTCCATCAATTAATAAGTGGATAAAGATAATGTGATATACAAGTGTGTGCGCGTGTGCACATACACACACACACACAATAGAGTTTTATTCAGCTATCAAGAAGGAAATGATGTCATTTTCAGGAAAATGGATGGAACTTGAGGACAACATGTTAAGTGAAATAAGCCAAACTCAGAAAATTATGGGTCATATGTTTTCTCTCATATATGGAAGAAAAGAAAGAGAGGAAAAGGAAAAAGAAAGGTGTGTGTGGAATCTCATGAAAATTTAAGGGAGATCAACAGAGAAAATGGATCACAGCGAGGGAGATGACGAGGGGAAGGATAAATACTGGGGAATGATATTGGCCAAATTATATTGTTCTATTGTGTGCATGTACAAATATATAACAACAAATCCTACCCTTCTGTACAACTATAATCCACCCAAAAATAATATGAAAAAATAGTTTTCCAATGAGATTAAAATTCATCTGAAAACAAAAGGAAGTGCTACTGTTTTTTTTGTTTGTTTGTTTTTCATGGACAATTTCATTGCCTTTGGCAACTGGTCTTCGGATTTGTGGCCTGTTGGGTTCTGCCACACAGTGGTCCCAGCATTGCCGTTGGCTATCCAGGACATACTTACCTGTCTTCTTCCTGCACTCATGCTGGTCTGGGTGCAGTGAAGTTTTCCTAAATTGCTGGGTATGCCTGCCTTTCTGACTTTCAAACTGATAAACTGAAATTTTCCTTCAGTTTGTTCCCCAAAGCAGAAACTTTCTGGGATGATGCTTTATACTGAAAAATAGTCAGAAAGTACAACAACAACCACAAACACCATCCAAAATTAGAAATCATAATTTAAAGCAATTAAACCTTTCTTGTGTGTGTGCATCGGCAGTGCTCTTTCTGTGCAAGGACAGTTATAGATCTTGGTTAAGATTTTTTTTTTCCAACTGAAAATGGAAATTGGATGATATTTTAATTTCCCTATGGCCTGTCAGCACTTTTTTAGAGGTAAAAAAAAGTTGCAAAGTGTTATTTTTTCCTAAGTTTGAAAACATTTTGTATGTTGGGCAACCTGTGTGTGAATCTTTCAGTTCAGTTCTCCCTCACCAGCTTTCTGCTCTGTACAGTGTATTTATATTAGACCATGAATGACCTTAACATTACTGTCATCTTCATTTTCAGTAACATCGTCATCTTCATCAGCAGTCTTATATTTTTAACCCAAACCAGCCTTAGCTTGTCAAAGGTTATCATGCTTGAATTCCAAAAATTTATTTTTCACAAGAAAAGCAAAGTTCCATTCTTTCCTTATCTTTCAATCTCTCTCTCTCTCTTTCTCCTTTTCCTTTTTTCTTTTTGGCAGACCTGGAGATTGAACCCAGCGCTTCCTGCATGAAAAGCAAGTGCTCTACTAAATCCCAGCTCCAAAGTTTCATTATATATATAATTGATGGACTTTTATTTTATTTATTTATTTACATGCAGTGCTGAGAATTGAACCCAGTGCCTCCCACATGCTAGGCAAGTGCTCCACCAGTGAGCCACAACCCTGGCCCCTCTTTCCTAATTTCAGAGTAATTCACAAAAATTAGTTCCCCTCATTTCACCAGAAGCACCAAAATGATACATTTTGTGCCGTAATTTCAGATGACTGATACCAACATGATAAAGCCCACGGCAGGCATAGTAAATAATATTTCTTCTTTCATATTTTTCAGAGCCCTCGGCCGACATCACTAAGCAAACATAAAACATTCTTGACCTCCATCTAGAAGAACCTGGACATGCTTTTTAAAAAATTTCAGCATGGAGTCCAGTCATCCTCTACCAACTGGTTCTAATTGGCTGTGACCTAATTGTGAGTTTTTTTTTCTGCCTCAGTGCTTTAGCCAGAAACACTTTCTTCTTTCTTTACTGACATCTTCACCTAATATGGTCATTGCTTATTTTGAGATGACAAAAACAAGAGATTTTTTTTTCTTTTTTTAGTATAATACAAAAATAAAGGACTGGAGGACCATGGTAACAACCATTCAATGTAGCAAAAAGTACAAAGGACTAATAATTCAGAGTCACAGAAAATGGTATGATCCCATCTGTATACTGACCAACCACATTTTGGGTAGATGACTTAGTTTTGCTGTACTTAAGTTTTCTTATTTTCATCAAGGATTGGGATATCTTTTCTATATACATGACAGGATTAAATTGATAAATACTAACGTAAATGCTAAAGTAAAATGTGACAATGTAAAACCCTCTGCATAAGGAAGACACTAAGTGACATGTTATGAAATTATTAATTTGTTAGAGCAATGTATCTATTAATCCAAGCCTGCCATCTGCCATTTTCAAGGTGATATTTTTAGCATAACTCTATCAACCTACCACCTTAGGCATAAGAAGTTGGATTATAGCTGGGGTTGTATCTCAGTGGTAGAGCGCTTGTCTAGCACGTGTGAGGCCCTGGGTTTGAACCCTATCACCACATAAAAATAAGTAAATAAAATAAAGGTATTGTGTTCATCTTCAACTAAAAAAAAAAATTAAAAAAAAAAGAGCTGGGCATGGTGGTGCACACCTGTAATCCCAGGATTTGGGAGACTGAGGCAGGAGGATCTTGAGTTCAAGGCCAACCTCAGCAATTTAGTGAGGCCCTAAACAATCATTGAAACCCTGTCTCTAAATAAAAAATATAAAAAGGACTGAGACGTGACTCAGTGGTTAAGCGCCCCTGGGTTCAATCCCTGGTACCAAAAAAAAAAAAAAATGGCAGTTGGATTAAAGATGCATACCTGATTCTGTGGTTACTTCCTCAGGTTCTAGACCAGTTCTTCGACTATAATGAACCTGGGAGAGTGGAGCTCTACACCAATGGTCTATTTTCTCTCTATGTCTCTTTTTGGCACAGAAAATATTAATAAGCATTTTTCTAACTGAAAATATTTAGTCTTTGGTGGTTTTTGCTTGTTCCCTTTAGAGAACAGTATAATGTATTTTGACATAATATACATACATCGAGTATAACTTACTCTAATTAGGATCCCATTCTTGTGGTTGAACATGATATGGAGTTTCACTGGTTGTGTCTTCATACATGAACAAAGGGAAGTTATGTCAGATTCACTGTACTGTCTTTCCTATTCCCATTCCTCTCCCTTCCCTTCATTCTCCTTTGTCTAATCCGATGATCATCTATTCTCCCCACCTGCCTTATTGTGTGTTAGCATCTACATATCAGAGAGAAATTCAGCCTTTCCTTTTTGGGGATTGGCTTATTTCACTTAGCGTGATAATGTCCAGTGCCATCCATTTACCAGCTAATGCCATAATTTCATTCTTCTTTATGGCTGAATAATATTCTATTGTGTGTATGTGCGTATACAATGTATAGACTATACAATGTATAAATTGTATACATTTAAAAACTACAAGCTAATGTGATACATATACATGTATATATATATGTAAATATTTATATATATGGAATTATTTGGAACTTATTGAGAGACTAAATGAATGAATATACTGAGTCAGGGCACAGAGGAGAAATTATGGTTTTGGCTAGGAGTTCAACCAAGTTTTTTTATATATATCACATTAGCGTATGGTTTTTAAACCTATAGCATTCTGTAGCTTTAGTGGACCCCCAGGGCTCTGTGTCTTTCTGTATCCTTCAGCTCATGTATGCTGTGAGCACCTCCAATATTCCTTCCGAGGCTTCAACTAGTTTTAGATGTACTCCTCCCACTTGAAACTAAAATAATCATCTCTTTTAAGTTCATATAGTGTTTACATTTTCTAGGAAAAGCACTAATACTCGTGTTTTAAGAAAAGAGAGACATGATTTAATTATTTGTCAAAGTTCTCACATTATGAGATCTCAGGTTATCTTACTCCAAAACATGTTCTGTTGGTCTCACTAAACTGTCCTCTTCCTATAGGAAAGCCCTTTCTTATTATTTTCTCTTTCTCTATTTTTTTCCCCTCCCCTATAATTTCTTCCTTCCTTCCTAGTCAAGACTTCTTGAACAAGAATAAATCAAAGATTTCTACAGAAATATCCCAGTGTAAGTGTCAAAATGGTAATTGGCACGGGACAAAGACTACTCAGGAAGCTCTCCATGTTTCTTCATTTTTAAGCTGACACACGAGTATTATTGAGCCTCCTCCATGAGACCTCTACTTTTAATTAAAAAAAGTATGTAAGAGAAGAATAAGAAGGGAAATAGCACCACAATGTTTAAAATCAGCTTGGAGGGAAGATGGTGGCGAAGGGAGTGCATCACCCCCGTGTACCACGTCACTGTGCAGGAGAATGACGAGTTAGAACGGCTAAAAGCTATCTTGTTAAGAATTTCCAGCAAAATTGGGGTGCTCCAAAACCTAGAGGAAGGATTTCCATCCCACGAGGATCAGCTACGGGGGCTCAAAAGCGAGAGATTTGTCCGCACGGAGGGTCACGCTGCTTATTCAGCAAATCGCCCCGCAGCTAGAGTCTGCAGCGCGCGCTGGGAAACGAGGAGATAGTGACGCAGGGATACAGCGCTGCGGTTTCCGCGGGCTTCTGCCAGCTGTGCAGTCACCGTACTAAGTGCTGAATTCTGGGTTTGAGACAGGGGAAGGAAGAGGTCCAATTCGGTTCTCCACACCGGTCAGACCACAGAGGAAGCCAGCGGCCACCATCTTGGAGAGCTGACGTCACCATCCCTGTTTTCGACTGATCACAGCTCATTCAGCCATAGAACAGGTAATTTCAGGCTGCCATTCGCCTGCGGCTTGCAGACAACTTACTCAGGCTCAGTGCTAATTAACACACGGAAACTGCTTCTTGGAGCCTGCTCCTATCAGAACATACACCGAGCACGGAGCGGCCAAGTTCCGGTTCCCGGAACTGCTCTGGCCCAGGGCTAAAGAATCCGCGGAAACTGCTTCTCGGTCCGGGTCCTGCTGACCAACCAAGCCTTCATAGGCAGTGGCAACAGGACTGAGACGGGGCTTGTGAGGGCCGGTCAGGACTTACCCGTTGCTTTGGTCACCCGGCAAAGGGAACGAAATGCTGTCATTCGCATACATGGCAGAGATCTGATGTCATCAGAAAGTGGCGGAGGAGAGAACTTCATCGATACCAGCGGCGACAGAAACAGTTGGTCTCCTGGTAAAGAAAGTGAGTCACAAACACCCGAGTCTCTCTCACTTTGTCATCAAGCCAGAGGGGCAGAGCAGAGCCGCCACCCGCTCCCGGAACAGGCCCAGCGGCCTGCCGGCATGACCCCAATTGGAGTAGGGGCAGAGCAGAGCC
>NW_025999869.1:11002606-11011993 GCF_001458135.2 Marmota marmota marmota
AAAAAAAAAAAAAAAAAAAAAAAAAAAGAACTATGTAATGTTTTGAACAACCAACAATAAAAATTAAAAAAATAAAAAAATAAAAAAATTAAATTAAATCAACTTGAAGAGGTAGTACCTAAACCTAAATAAAAATAAATTAATATATCAGTGCATAGTTTATATGCTTGATCACAAAATAGAATTATTTTTATGCAATAAAATTTTTGGTTGTTGATTGTATAGGTTTGGTAATATACACAGAAGGGATTAGCAATCTCTATGGCTGGGAGTCATTGGAGTAATAGCCTTATGATCCTTCTACATTTTTCCTAAGGTCTGTCCCTCACATATTTGCCTCTCAAAGGACTGGAAACCTCATGCATTTATGCAAATTTTTGAGCATTAAATGTTTTATGGATACTAGATACTATGGATACAAATGACTGAAGCTTGAGTTTTGAAAACATGATTGCCAAATCCAAATGACAGTATCTTCTCATTTCTTTCCAAGAAGTTTTACATTCCTGCTTTTCTGAACACCATGTACTTGCTATTTGCCTTATCTTTTATTTGAGAGAAAAATCCTAAGGACATGTAATAACCAAGGGACGGGAGTCTTCTAAGATTCAGTTCTCCCTCACATCATCGCCAGTCTGTGGATGTGCCAGAACTTCATTTAAGACTGTTCTGGAGGAGGCAGGTCACAGAGGAGGGATGTTAGCAATTTGACTCAAAACTGTGTTTGCATAGCAAGCAACACTGGTTTTTATTTAGATTCTGTATTTGAATTGATTTTGAGGAAGAGGAAAAGAAAGGGTTGGAGAATACTGAGAAAAAAAATGAGTTTCCCCAGAGCCACCCCTTGGTGCCAGTATTGTTGGTAGAACTGAGAAGGATTCTACTATTTCTAGCTGAGTGTTTTACAAGCTGAGAGTCACCTCGAAAACTTAAGGAAAGCAGTTTCTATAGCAACACTGAAACCATTCGAAGAGTGACTAGATACCTCCTTTCTTATAACCAAGGAAGCAAGAGATGAAAATTTGTTAGAGGTATATTTCACATACCCTAATACATGTTAAGGGTAAATAAATTCCTTCTATAACACATCAACTATCTGACTTAAATCCTAGAACATAAAACATTTGCAGATGTATCTCAATGGCTTAGTTAATTTTCCAAGATGTATTTAAACTTCTAGGAGCATTTGCATCTGGTTTAGGGAATGTATTTTGCAGTCTGACTGCCTGGATCCATACCCTGGTTCAGTTACTTACTATGTCTCAATTTTAGTTGATTGACATATCTGTTCCTCAATTTCTCATCTTTAAATTGGAAATACAAGATCCATCCAGGATTTTTGTGAGAAATGAATATGCATGCATAGCTTAGAACTGGCTGGTACATAAAAGCAGTTCAATAAATATCAACTATTAGAATTAGCAAGTTTTTCAGAGATTATGCAGCTTTCTCTTTTTATAGACACAATTGGAATTTATAATACATTTAAATAAGTAAAAGCAAATTCAGCCAATGTTTCTTGGTCACCTAATTTACACATGGCATCATAATAGACATTTGTGAGTAATACAAAATAAATATTGTATCATTGCTAACCTTAACTGCTAATTATTCCGTGGTCCAGGGGGAAGGATATAGGACAACCATTTATAATGCAAATGTGGCAGGAGGGTCACATTCTCAGCCTCTTTTCTTTCTTTAACTCCAGATATTCTAGCTGACATTTGCTTTAGGGAACAATAAGCTGATTCCTGCCTCAGGAACTTTGATTTGTTGGATCTCTGTGTCTTAGTTCTTAGAAAGGCTGGTTCCTCCTGGTCAGTTAAGTCTCAGCACAGTTGTCAACTCCTTAAATACTCCATAAAAGCTGAGTCCTCCTGGTCATTTTCTATATTTTATTTTTTAAAATATTTATTCTTAAGTTTTAGGTGGATACAACATCTCCATTTTACATTTATGTGGTGCTGAGGATCGAACCCAGTGCTTCATGCATGCTAGGCGAACGCTCCACCACTGAGCCACTACCCCAGCCCATCTATATATTATTTGTAGCATGACTTGTACTTATTGATTTGTGTTCACGATTTGTATTTATTGACGAATTTGTATAGTTGCCTGTCTCATTGACTGCACTGAAATTTTGTGAAGGACATGACTGGTTTTTCACAGGTTTATCCTCATTGTCTGATATCTATTAGGAACTTATTGAGAGACTGAATGAATAAATATACTGAATCAGAGTACAGAGGGGATATTAGTGGTTTACAGATAAAATTAGTTGACTAGGAATTTAACCAAGTTTTAAAAGGAAAGAGACTGTGTTTGGTAAACTTTGTGGAGCCCAAGAGCAACAAGATGGAGGATTTCTCTGCCCTTATCTGCTTTTAATGGAGCATCTACCTTCTGACCTTCAGCACATACCTGCAAGGTCAATGTACTCACATATACTCAGAAGCTGCTTCTCCTGGCCTAGCCTCTGTTATTGTGTACCTTTTCTTTCCACAGTCCTGTTATTGCAATCTCGTTATCCTTCCACTTAGAGAAACATACCAGGATAGAGTGCCATCTTTTCCCTGTAAAGCAGGAAATTTTGCTAAAACATTCACACCCACTCTCCAATTATGCATTCACCAGGGGCTGCATAGATAGCACCATCATGTTTATGCATCTGAGAGCAAGAAAAGACCAGGTGACTCGTGGAGATCACTTAGCTAAGAGCCATGGGCTTCCATTAACTGTGATAACCACAGTCTAATTTCACTGCTGAATGAGGGCTGTAAGATAATTAGGAAAAGTGCATGCCAGAATGCCAGTGCACATTTTTCCTAAATTAATACAGCCTCGTCAAATAGGTTATATTAAAAACAGACACTGTATGATACAAGATCATTGATTGGCTTAATTAATAACAACCAACAGTCAGAGTCAGGACCTGCATTAACCTTGGCAGTAGTTGAGGGTCTGGGGAACATAACTGAGCAAGAATGATCTGCTGGGGAATAAGTCTCTGTCACAACATAGATTTTGATGTGCAGTCTGCCTGCTGGGCCTTGATGCTGCTCTCCTGATCTCTATGTGAAGTCTTTCTTCCTCAGGATCTCCCCTGAGAGGCCCACTAGGGTGGTGTTCTGGAATGAGGGAGGGAGGCTGACCATGATTTATGGTTCAAAGTTTACTGATGGAGATCCAACAGTAAAAGTAAAGCATTCAGGGTGTGTGTGTGTGTGTGTGTGTGTGTGTTTTAAAGAAACTTTGTTAATAAAAAGAACTCTGGAAATCAAAGTTTGGGGAAATGTGTAAAAAGTTAGAGACAGAGGTGAGTTATCTAGCCCCAAAGCCAATCTTACCGGTGAGCTGTTAGCTTAAAAGTCCCTCATCCCATTTGGTGGAGTTTGGGGAGTATGTAATTTCCTAGACCCTGGAGAAACTTTTGTTCTGTTTTGAGTGGTATTCTAGGAAATCTACAGTTATTTCAAGTACAACAATTTTTGGGTTGCCACATTTAGCAAATAAATATAAGAATTCCCAGTAAAATTTGAATTTCAGATAAACATGCAGTATTTGGGACATACTTGTACTAAAATAATTGTTTTCTGAATTTCAACTTCAACCAGTATCTTTTATTTTATCTGACAATCATACTTTATTTTAAGTTGCTTTATTTTTAAATGGAATATCTACCGCATTTGCAGTGAGGCAGGAAAATAGAATATGTTAAAAAAATAAATAAAACCCTGATACCAGTGTACCTGTATCTTGCATTTTTCTCAGCTAACTGATGGGAATATAAAAGTAATAACATTTATTTCTTGCCCTGATGAGGTTCAATGTACACTAGAAGAGAGAGACTTCAAATAATATAATATATTATATAATAATATATATAATTATGCTATACTCTTGATAAAGTTAGAGAAAAATTGGAGAGTGACCCTCAAATAATTGAGAATTAGTATCCCAATCATGAGATAATGGTATCTCACATTGATAGTATTGTTTTCATCTTCTTGAAAGAGGAATTAGTTCTTAAAAGGATGATGGGAAATTGGATACACTTTCAGGGAATCAGCTTTCGGATAACAGTGACATATTTTCAATGTCCTGTAGAACATTTAGAAAACAACCTTAACATTTTAAAATTTGGTTGTTTAGCAAAGGAATCTCATTAGATTATTGTAACACTGATCTACTCATTGAAGCTCTCAATGAACATGGGGACAGTACACTGGAAGCTCTGATGTGAGTCAATTTTGTAGTAGCCAAAAGATGCTTCTTATTATTTCAGTAAAAAAGTAAAATAAAAAGTAAGAAAGTGACTCAACATGTTTGCTGTATCTCAAATATTTAATTATTTTGCTCAACTTGTTCTTGACAAATTTTTTTTTGTGACTTGACCTTGACCTCAATTGTCCCAGGGAGACCAATTTTTCTTGTCCCATTGAAACCAAAGATATGAATATTTTTGAGCTTTGTTATCTAAGTTTGATGGATTATTGGTTATATTTAGAATTGGCAAAAGTTTAGAGAAAAGTAGTACTTCCACATATTGTCAGTACCTGGTTTATATTAAATGCTCATAAATATTCATTGGGGTGAAAATTGTATTGGTTGAATAAATACTCTGTTCACAGCAGTTTTATTTTATTTTCAGGAATATAAAATAAAGAGAATAATAATGATGCAAAATGTTTTATCAATAACTATAAATACAGAATTTTTACAATAACTAAAAAGTGGTAGACTAAACAAGTGGAGGTTAGATTACTGAAAAAAAATTATAGCTACATTATACAAAAACTCTTAACCACTGTATGGTGTAGATATGAGGTGTCCTCCAAAACCTCATGTGTGAGACAATGCAAGAATTTTCAGAGGTGAAATGATTGGGTTATGAGAGCCTTAATTAATCTACTAATATGGAGGCCTGCACTTGAGTACTTTTGTTTTTTTGTCTCTGGTAAGTGGAGATTTCTCTGCTTCCTGGTGCCGTATTCTGAGTTGCTTCCTTCCACCATGCCCTTCTACCATGATGTTCTGTCTCACCTTGAGCTGAGAGTTACGAAGTCAGCTGTCTATGAACTGAAACTTTTCCTTCTCTACAAAATAAACTTTTCCTCTCTACAATGTTCTTGTCAGGTTATTTGGTTACAGCAATGAAAGAGTTGTCTCAAATGACCACTTATTAAAAATTATTATGGTGATGCATACTTATTGATATAAGAATAATTGCATATTCTTAAAAGAAGAACCAGTTTATCAGCAATGGATATTCTAGTAACCTATGTAATGTGTGTGTGTGTGTGTGTGTGTGTGTGTGTGTATAATGGAAAAGCATGCAGCTGTCTATTCTATCAACTATTAAAATTAATTATATTTGAATGATAGGATTCTCTTTTATTTTTGTAGATTAATTAATTAATTATTGTTCTTTTTACATATACATGACAGTAGAGTGCTTTTTGACATATTATACATACATGGAGTATACTTATTCTAATTATATCCCATTCTTGTGGTTGTACATGATATGGAGTTTCACTGGTCATGTATTCATATAAGAACATAAGAAAGTTATGTCCGACTCATTCTACTGTCTTTCCTATTCCCATACCCCCACCTTTCCCTTCATTTCCCCTTGTCTAATCCAGTGAACTTATTTTTCTATGCCAATTATTTTCTCCTCACTCTAATAATATATCTTTTAATATCATCCTGCAAGTTGGGGGCTCTGTTAATTTTTTCTCTGTTTTTCAGGTTATGATAATTTCAACATTATTTGGGTCATTTTAGGCTTGATATCTGTTCATTATCTGTAATCCTTGAGTATTGGTTAGATGATTTTATTTTTCTTGCATGCCAAATATTTTTGAATTGGATATTTTAATTTTTTTATAGACTCTTGGTCCTATTAAATCTTCTTGAGAAATTAATCTATTTGTTTGTTTAAGCAGATGATCAGCCTACAACCTATGTGTGTCAGACCACAAGTTCTGATTGTCTTTCTGAGACTGTTGGTTCCAATGTCAATTTTCAAACCCTTTCTGTGCTTCTGAATCTGCCTTTTACGAGTGAGTCTTGGACTTGGGCAGTTTGCTTCTTGACTCCTTCACTGTCTTCCTTGGCTCTGTTCTGTATATTCCCAGCTTGGTGGGAAGCCTAGGACTCCTCCTTTCATACACAGGATTGCAGAAATCCCCTTCTCCAGTTCTCTTGGGGTCTTCTTCCACAATTCCTGGTTCCCATGAGTTTATTTTCCTGGCATCTCTATCCAGAAAGACATATTTCTCTCAGATTTTTAGCTTTTTCTGCTTTTGTGAAGTTCTTCGTGACTGGAGCCTCCTAATTTGTAGGCCAGTATTTAAATTCTGACTTTGGTCCTCAATCCATCTGCTAGTTTTTATTTTTCAGAATCTTTAAGGAGAGCATTTTGCAAATCTGTTCAAAGTTTTTAGTTGTTGGTAGTGATAGAGATACCCCGTGTCAGGTTCTTTATTTTGGGTGGCACCTCAAGTCCCCTGATATTTAATTGTTCCTTAAGTGTTCATTTACTTTCTAAATCTTCTACCATTAAATGTGCTATTTGTAAGGACTTTTTTTTTTTACTTTCAAAGGAACAATTATTGTGGGAAATACCATTGTTTTGGCAAACATGGAATTGATATAATCATTTTCAATGGTAAGATAATCAAATATGAAAACGACTAATAATAACCAGTTTGGGTGCAGGTATAGGGCAATGGGCTGTTTCCAGTTATGACAGTGGTGAACAAGTCTGTAGTCATTTCTGTACTCAATATGACATCTTGATAAATTTAAAATGGTGTTTCCTTTGATTTAGAAGGTCAAATTTCAGGAATTTATTCTGTAGAAGCACACAAATATATTATGCATTTGCTTATATATAATGTATGTACATGTGATACATAGAGCATTAGTATATTTGTGAAAATTGGAAAAAATTAAACTCACTAATATGGTGATAAATTATTATATTATAGTACTTGTACACAATAAATTTTTATGTAGCCACTAAAATGAACATGACAAATTTACTTACTAGAAGAGATACGTATGAGCTGGTCATAGTGGTGCATGCTTATAATCCCAGAAGTTTGAGAAACTGAGGCAGGAGGATTGCTAGTTCAAAGACAGCCTGAGCAATTTAGTGAGACCCTGTCTCTAAATAAAACATAAAAAAGGCTAGGGATGTGGCTCAGCAGTTAAGCCACTGGGTTCATTCCCTGGTACCAAAAAAAAAAAAAGATATCTATGATTTATGTTTGATTAACAAGTAGCTTACAGAATATTACCTATAGAAATGCTCATTTGTGTTTATATATTTAATAAACAAAACTTAAAATTATTATACAGGAATGTACAGGAAACTTGTAAGAATAATTTTCTTTGGAAATTAGGGTGTTATGGAAGTAGGAATGCTACTTTTTTTTGTCTCTTGAGGTTTTTGGAAATTAATAAGTACTAATATAAATACTTTTAAATTGATAAAACATTTAAAAAATGTTCCTAGATAAAGATTTCCAGTTCTTTGAGCAGTTTAAGGTTTGTTTTCCCTACGAGTAAGAATTCAATAGTCTTTGCCAAACCTGGGGCAGCAGTGGCATGATGGTAGCATAGGACTTGGCTGTAGTTGGCTGTCCTGGAAATTGTATAGGCCTTCTCTGAACAGTGATGAAGAAAACCTTCTAAATTACCCGTTTTTTACTAAGAATTGGTATTTACTGGGAAGGAAAGCATACTGTGACCTGAGTAATGCCAGAAGGACACTGATTCTGAGACAATGGAATGCAGATTTATACTAAAAGTTTGCCTTATTATGCTGGGATGGTGGCGCACGCTTGTAATCCTAGGGACTCAGGAGGCTGGAGACAGGATTCCAAGTTCCATGTCGGCCTCAGCAACTTAGAAAGACTCTAAGCAACTTAGAGTGAGACCCTGTCTCAAAAATAAAAATTAAAAAGAACTGGGGATGCTTAATCACATGCTTAGTGGTTAAGTGCCTCTAGGTTCAACCTCTGGTAACCCCTCCCTACCCAAAAAGAGTTTGCGTTATGATATATTTGAGGATTTGTTACAGAGTAACAAAGGCTACAATAATAAAGATCCTGAGTTCTGTGTAGAAATCAAGGGAGGGGTTGATTCCCATCTGCTGGCTTGATGGTCTTAGCAGATTTACTCTTTCTTAATAAGGTTCAGGTCTTCAAATCAAGATTTTTGCAGAGCCATAAAAAAAAAAAAACAGTATTGATGGATCCAAGTTCAAGGCTTAAGAGAGCCTCTGGGAGGGTGTCCCTGAATTCATGCATACTAAGTATCCAAACAATTTGTAACTGACCCTTAGTCACCTACTGCCCCAATGAGCTTGAAACATTATTGCATGCATTTGACTCAATTCTAAACTATATGTCTCTTGTGGGAATCACTCCTTACTGTGATTTAATTTTCTTGAGCACTTATGCTTCTTGACATTTTTCTAAGACATTTCAATTTAATTTTGTTATTTATCATTTGTTTTCTCTACTAAAATGTCAGTTCTGTGAGGAAGTTGCTCCCCTCATTCCTTACTGTAGGCCCAGTATTGAAATGGCACCTGACATGGAATAGACCCTCAATATATATATTGTTGATTAAAGAATAATGCCTGAGGGTTCAAAATTGAGCTTATAGTTTTTCTCTTCCTTCATCATCCCTTCCCATCACAATTTCACCTATCTTTGTGTCTAGCATGGTTTTGGATTTTGATAACCATCAAGTAGAGGATTTGAAAATCAAGAGAAGATTTGAAAATGTCTTTTCTATTCATATTCAAAGAACCCAGGATCTGGCTAAGAGTATCCACCATTGGCAACACATGCAGTGTGGTTTAAAAAAGAAAAAAAACCAAGTACAATATTCATTTTCCTATTTGAATTCTTATAGCCAGTTTTTCTCAAATGTGTACTACAATTAGCATGTTTTAATTTGTCCTGTCTCCAATTTAGTTAATCCCTACATTACTATTTCCCTCCTGATTTTCAGGTAAGAATTTTTATTTGATATTATAATATATCTAAGCTATGAATGTCTCTTATGATTTGCATCTTAACAATATGTCATAGACTCCTGCAAGGTAGGCGGGCCTGCGACCCACCGGCAGAAGAGGAGCAGAGGCCTGCTGAGAGGCAGAGCCGCCCCCTCCCCCTGCGCCGGCAAGGTAGAGGGAACTATGACCATCCACAGAGCAGGCTCAGCGGCCTGCTGAGGGGCAGAGCCGCCCCCCACCCCCCGCGCCTGCCAGGTAGGCGGAACGGTGACCACCGGCAGAAAAGGCCCAGTGGCCCACGGCTGAACAGAGCTTCCAATCACTCCTGCAAGGTAGGCAGGCCTGCG
>NW_025999869.1:11020240-11048281 GCF_001458135.2 Marmota marmota marmota
ACAAGGGGGACAAATGAATGTCAGTAGAGGGGGCAGAGAGAGAAGAGGCGAGGGGAGGGGAGGGGAGGGGGGATAGTAGAGGATAGGAAAGGCAGCAGAACACAACAGACACTAGTATGGCAATATGTAAATCAATGGATGTGTAACTGATGTGATTCTGCAATCTGTATTTGGGGTAAAAATGGGAGCTCATAACCCACTTGAATCAAAGTGTGAAATATGATATATCAAGAATTATGTAATGTTTTGAACAGCCAACAAAAAAAAAAACAATATGTCATAGTTTAATTTGGAATATTTGGTATTTTCTACGAGTGACGGATCTTAGATTCTGTGAAATAGAGTAGTTGGGTTTCTTAAGTTTCCATTCGAGGATTTTAGAGAATAAAGGGGGAATTAGTGTTGTAGGAAGAGTTTGTGTTGCAAAGGAAAAGAACTGAATTTAGATTTGCCAGTTATGTAAGTGACAATGGACAGGAGATTTCTTCTTCTGGGTCTCATTCTGCATTCTGTAAAATGGTGTTGGAAGAGGACATTATTCTAATATTTTAGTGAGAGAATATTTGGTTGCCAAAAAAAGCTTTAACTTAATAGTAAGTGAAGTTATTACATGTACACACACACACACACAGAGAGAGAGAGAGAGAGAGAGAGAGAGAGAGAGAGAAGCAAGTGGTGTATGGGATGTACTCTAAGGACAGAATGCAGAATTTGCTCTCCTGAGCTGTTAGTACCCAGGATTGGAAAATGATCAGGGTTCAAGGAAGCTATTTTTCTTTCTTTCTTCCTTTTGGTCTCTGTCTCATTCCATGTGCTTTGTCTTCTTAAATTTTCCTTTTTTTTTCTTTCTCTTTCCCCATACTCTATTTCCTTGCCGTGTTCACACAGGATCAGAAGTCCTCTCAAACCTTCTAGTTTAACTGCTAAGGATGACTAGCATGTTTGAAGTTGAAGACTATCCTGACTTTTTACTGGTTCAGGAATTCATACCTATGACCAGAAAGAGAAGGGTCATGAGTTGTAAACATGGCTGAGAGGTCTGTCTGGTCCAGTTTTTGAAGTTAATTCTCAGAAAAGAGGGGAGAAACTAGTCTCCAAAAGTTTCTGTAGTAGCTAGATAATATCAGGGTCTTTTTCAGATCTGCAATTAGGTGAGTTATGACATAAGGCAAAATTGAATTGCTTATGTAGTCCAGAACTTTTCTCCTAAAGAATGGTCCTAGTGAGGTATTTTAGGAGATGAATAGCCTTTGGTTTATATTATCACAGTATTGAAAATCTTGCAGATAACTCCTGGGCTTTCTTCTCACTTGGAAAAAGTGCCTATATAGATGTGGCTGTCTTCCAAATTGGACATGAAATCAGAGGGGAGAGAGCTATAAAAGATATTAATATTATGACTTCCAAGTTTTTCAACTGAAATAATTAGCCCGAGGGTATAATATGTCATTATGAGGTATTGTTCTATCATTAGAAATATTGCATTGTCTTTCTGTAGAGTCTGGATTTATTCTCTTGTTTCCATTGAGTGAAGCACTGTAATCTTACTAATGTTTCAACTTTCCCTGAAATACCATGTGTGAGTATATGAGTGTGTGTGTGTGTGTGTGTGTGTGTGTGTGTGTGAGAGAGAGAGAGAGAGAGAGAGAGAGAGAGAGAGAAGAGAGAGAGAGAGAGAGAGAGAGAGAGAGTAGAGAGAGAGAGAGGAGATGGGTGGAGGGGAGAGGGAACGATGGATGGTAGNCTATATATGTCAATTAGGTCTAGGTTATTAATTGTGTTATTGAGTTCTATAGTTTCCTTATTCAACTTTTGTTTGGAAGATCTGTCCAGTGGCGAGAGAGGTGGGGTGGGGAGGGGGAGAGGGGAACCTGTGTGTGTATTTTGCACCTGAAACAATACTTTTATTAGATATTTGGTGACAAACATGGTCAATGCTCAATTTTTGAGGATAGTTGTTGGACCAAGTGGAAAAACCAAGGTTGCTGAAATTGAGATAACCTACAACATTCACTAGGAAGAAAAGCTGCAAGAGACCCTAGTTTTCCTGGAGTGAAAATAATACACTTTGTGTTTATGCTTTGCACAGATTCCTTAATATGATAGTTCTAGTACATGTAACAGGCAAGTTATTATTATTCCCAACTTGTTTAAGAGAAAACTGAGGTACAGGAATGTTGAGGAACGTGGCCTACTTTTCACAGCTGGCTACGTAGAGCTGAGATCTAAATGTATATGTATCTCTTTCCAGAGCCTGTTCTCAACTTCTAATATGAAGTCCTGCTTGCCCTCCAGGTCCTATGCAGTGCATGAGTTCTAGTACGAGCTTTTGTGAAGTTGCTCTGAGAACTTACACAAGTCCCTTCACGTTTCTTTTTTTTTTTTTAAGATATTTTATTTATTTTTTAATATTTATTTTTTAGTTGTAGTTGCACACAATATCTTTATTTATATGTGGTGCTGAGGATCAAACCCAGGGCGTCGCACATGCTATGTGAGCGGTCTACCACTGAGCCACAACCCCAGCCCTCTCTTAACATTTTTATACTTCATGTTAATAAACCATAATGTCTTTCAAACAGAAATTGCTTGCAAATATTTATTGGTTTGAATCAAATCTACATACAGGACTGTTGAGATGATTGCTGTGGGGTGATACGTGTATAGAACACAGGAACTAAAAGTCACTGGCATGAACTTGGGCTTATTTAATTTCTTTACACTTTGATTTCCCAATGATAAAACTAGGGTTATCATTTTAGGAATACATTTTAGGAATATTATCACATAGCTAAGCACATAGCAATTGCTCTTTGAATTTCAACTATTCAATATTATGAAAGAAAATTGTAGATGGGCAAGGACTTTGAGAACTTTGGGTATTGCAAAATACCCAGAAGGTTGGACTTGGTTTCAATTCTTACTCTGGTAGGGTGGTGGAGGAAAAAAGGTAAAAATTCAGAACTTCATTAGAAGACACATGGAAACTTGTGGGGTTTAACACATGAGTTCCTTTACCTAGACACAGTTATGACCTTGGATATCTATGATACTTTTCACCAAGACAGAAATCTGAGAATTTGATAGAACCAAAAGAAGAAATAACAGGTAGCATGTTAACAATGAGTTTACACTTATGGTCTTATTCTTGAAAGATCCAGCGTGTGTGTGTGTGTGTGTGTGTGTGTGTGTGTATTTGTTTATAGTCCCTGTCTACAAATATTAACGTAGAAAAGTGACTAATTTACCTCCTACATATCATAACTTGCACAGAACTGGGTATTTCGTCACCCTTTTTAAATCAATTTCCATAAAATATTTGACAGAGAAAGATGATCTTTCATTCTGATGTGTAATTATATAAACTGCTTTAGAATTAGACTTAGATTTAGAAGTTTCATACACTGAAGTTATGGAAACATTTTTAAGTGATTTGTTTTTATAAACTATGTAACTATATTCCTTCTTATTTTTATTTTTTAGCTGTAACTGGCTAAACTATATTTTTTGTCACTGCCCATTGGTAGATACTAATCTTCAAGTTCGAAGTAATAGCTCTTCATAGAAATGGCTTTTATTTTCTTTTGTCAAAGTCAAATTTCTCCTCCCGAACTGTCATTTATTGGAATGTTAAAAAAAAAAAAACCACTGGTAAATTTATGAATAGGCCTGATGGGCAAGAGTTAAACCTTTTTCTTTATTACAATGGATCAAAACTGTAGGAGAATTAGAATGGAAGAGTCTGTCAGATTCTGCTATGACTATAAAGAAAGACATTGACATACATCCTGAAGTTTAAAGAAAGCATAACACTTTTAAATCTAGTCTATTTAAAATCAATAAAGCATATTGTGAAACTTTTAATGTAACTGGTGGACAGTAGATAAATATTCTGGACTGAAGTGTTTAACAGTGAAAGATTGTATGGCTTAAATTTTCTGAGAAGAAATTATATTTCAGATCTGCTTTCTTAGGACTCAGGCAGTAGCTCTTGGGGGAAGTTCCTCTTTAGTCTGAAGCTGAAGGTGGAGCCCTTGTGCTGTATCCAAGTGGCTTCCTTAGCAGTATCTCTTCCAAACATGTTTATGCAGTTTGCAAAAGGACACAGCACAATCTAGCAAGAAAACAAACAAACAAATTTTGTGTCTTGTTTTTAACTCTTGGCATGCCACTTTGGAGAGCTTGTGGAGGAGACTGTATAAACAAGATTCGATGGCTTTTGGGAAAACCTGCCAAAGGCTCTGCTGAGTTTTGGAATTTGAAGTTTTTCAGTGACTTGTGGTTTTGGCTATTTCTGCACGATGAAGGGAAACTGTCATTGTTTGTTCATGTATGTATGGGTTGCTCCTCTGGAATCACCCCTCCGTGGCTTCATTTTATCACTTGTAAAATGAGTGGGTTCTATTGCTGTTTCCTTAGAAATATCCATGAGTCTATGGTGGTTAAGTGTTTTCCATCTAGATCACCTTGCTTTTTGAACAAATGAAACTGCTCACACTCCAGGTATGTGGGCAGAGGAAGAAAAGAGGCAAGAAAGGTACTACTCACCGAGTTCCTATCCTGTGCCCAAACTTCACAAATCCCATCTCATTTTCCCCCTAATGAGAACCATGTAAAGGAGAGTACTTGCACTTTTTTTTTTAAAAATAGATGGAGAAATTCAAGGTCAATAGCATTATGTAATTTATGCAAAGATACATATTGGAGTGGCAGAACTAGGTTTTGGATCCAACTCAGACCAACTACAATTTTGGGGCTATTTCCATCAAAGCATTACATATGTTTTCAACAGAAAATATGGAAAACAGTTTATTTTTTCCTCAAAGTGAATGAAGATTCTGAATGAAAAATATATAGCATGAATTTAAATTACATTGAAATATTATTTGTCACCTATCAGTAAAGCAAAAATAACTAGCACATTGTGTTGACCAAAGCATTGCTGAAGAGGTACTTTCATGCTATGTGCTTATATTTCACACAGTTGAGAAGCATTTAGGTATTATTTATAATATAATTTGCAAATATCTTTGCTTAATCTGTTTTTTATCTAGTTTTTCTTCTTGGGAAAGTATCATAATTAGACATATCTTTTCCAATTTGAAATAATTGTAAATGCTGTCTTCTAACACTTTTGTTTCAGAAAATCCTTCTTTGTCTTTTTGGAATTTAGGTATAAGACAGATATGACTTTTCATATTACTCCCTGGTTGTCCTAACACGCCTCATTGTATATTCTATCTTTTCCTTACTGATCTGAGATGCCCTTTAACATATTTTAAAATTCTGTATGCATTTAGGCCTACTTCTGTTCTTTCTAATACAGTCCATTGATCACCTCTTTGTGTAATGCTACCATATCATTCAATTATTGTGATTTCCTATGTTTTAATTCCTCTTTGAATCAGTCCCTTTAATGCTGTTTGTTTTCCTCAGATATTTTTTCTAGCTTCTCTTTTTATTTTTTGATCTATTTGAAAAATTTATTTTTTAATTGGCAGATAATTGTACATATTTTATAGGGTACAGCATTCTATTTTTAGTACATGCATACACTGTGTAATGATCAACTCAGGATGTTTGGGTTACACATCATCTCAAACGATTTTCATTACTCTGTGATGAGGATATTCAATTCCTCCCTTCTAGGTATCTTGATGTATGTGAAGTGAACGATAATGACCCTCCTGTGAAATAGTACACCCAAACTAAGTCCTTTTGTCTAGGTATGTCTGTCCCCATGCCTCTACCTTCCCCAATCTCTGGTCACCACTGTTGTACTCTGTACTTCCAGAATTCAGCTGTTTTCAATTCAACATACGAGTGAGATCAAGCACTATGAGCTTTCTTTCTGCATTTGGCTTTGTTCACTTAACATTATGATCTCCAGATTTCCTCGCTGTTCTTGCTTGTTTATTGTTCCATATGAATCTTGGACTTAGATTGCCCTGTTTATAGATTAAGCATAAATAACAGGAATGCTCTGCATTTATAGATCAAGAATAAATATTTAAGCATATTCTATGCTTTCATTTTTTCATCTTTTTAATTCCAAGAGAGCATTTAAAACTTTTCCTTATTTAGATCTTGTAAATTTTAAAATAATATTTATTCTTGGAGATATTTTTAATGACATTGATCTTATAGTACTGTGTTCCATTATTCATGCTAAGTAGTTTTTATTTATAAGTATGAAAATATCCCTTTTATGTATTATTTTTATATTCAGCCTACTTATTTGCACTTATTTTTCAGGGGGAGAAGTTTTAGTTGAAGTTTTAGGTTTTTCTAATGTATGATCATATCACCTTCAAGATTTAAAAAAATTTTGGGGGGTACAGGGGATTGAACTCAGGGGCACTCGACCACCAAGCCACATATCCAGCCTTATTTTGTGTTTTATTTAGAGACAGGATCTCACTGAGTTGCTTAGCGTCTCGCTTTTGCTGAGGCAGGCTTTGAACAAGTGATTCCCCCTGCCTCAGCTTCCTGAGGCACTGGGATTACAGGTGTGTGCCACTGCACCTGGCTCACCTTTAAGTTTTAAACAACTTTACTCCTTTATTTGTATGAACTATAACCTGCAGAACAATGTCAAATAATTGCAGTGAGGGAGGACAGTCATCTCTTTTTGTTTTATGCAAAGAGTTTTCTAGCATTAAGTCACATATGCATTCTTGAATACATCCCAATTGGTTATTTTAAAAAATCATTCTAATATATTTCTGGATTCATTTTGTTAATGATTTTTTTATTCTTGCAAATGAAACTGTTTATAATTTTCTTTTTATTACACCCTGATTTAGTTTCACATCAAGATTGTTATTATTTTATTAAGTGAACTGTGACATTTTAAATCTTTTTGTGTTCTGAAACTGTAACAAAAGAATTATATGGGACTTGAAGATTTGGGAAGAGGTGTCCCTAAAACATGGGTGTTTCATTAATTCCTTTTCAAATCTTTGTATGCTTATTAGTTATTATGGTTTAGATGTGAGGTGGTCCCCAAAAGCTCATGTGTGAAACAATGCAAGAAGGCTTAAAGGTGAAATGAATGGGTTATGAGAGCCTTAACCCAATCAGTGCACTAACCCCCAGATAGGGATTATTTGAGTGGTAACTGTGGGCAGGTAGGGTGTGGCTGGAGGAGGTAGCTCTTTGGGAACATGCCTTTGGGGTATATATTTTGTGCTTGTTGAGCAGAGCTCTCTCTCTCTGCTTCTTCGTGGCATGTCCAGAGTTGCTCTCCTCTGCCACACTCTTTTACCATGATGCTCTGCCCACCTCAAGCCCTAACTAATGGTGCTGGTGTTCTGTGGACTGAAATTTCTGAATCTGTGAGCGCCCAAATAAACTTTTCCTTCTAAAATTGTTCTTATCAGGTCTTTTTGTCACAGCAGTGAAAAACTGACTTAAAATATTCGTCTACTGAAAATTTCAAGGATTTCAGAATCAATTTTTTTCAAATATGTTACAAGAGAACAATCCATTTTATTTATAATTATTGTTAATATTCACTTATTGAGTTGATCTTATGGATTTTCTTTTTTAGCTTGAACATGGTAAATTGTATTGATTGGATTTTCAAATGTTAAGCTAACTTTGCATACCTTGGAGAAACCCTCTTGACCAATGATGCATTATTCTTTTTACAGAGGGATGAGATAGATTTAATTTTTCAAAAAGTGATATTTGTATGTATGTTTTGGAGGAATGTTCATCTGTACTTTTTTTTGTCAAACCTTTTTGAGTTTTGCTATTGGTATTATGTTAGTCTCATAAGACAGTTGAGAAATGCCTTTGCCCTCCTTATTTTATGATTGAGTTAATGTAGGATTGATTTTTTTTCCCTTAAATGTGCCATAAACTGCTTCAGTGACACTGTCTGGACCTAGAGTTTGAGATGATGGTTAATAATGAGATGAGCTCTTTAACAGGACTATTCATATTTTCTGTTTTATCTTGTATCAGTTACATGCGGTCATTTTCAGGGAATTTGTTCATTTAACCTCAGTTGTTAAATTTGTTGGCACAAAATTGTAATTTTTAAAAAATTGTATATGGACAAAATATCTTTAATTAATTAATTTATTTTTATTTCATACTGAGAATCAAACACAGTGCTTCACTCATGCCAGGTCAGTGGTCTACCACTGAGCTACAACCATAGTCCCTGAATATTTTTTTTTATTATCTTTTGCATTTTAGTTTTAATGTTCATTTTCATCCTGAATTTGAAAATTTCTAATGGAGCAGAGTTTTTTTTATACTTTTAATTCATTTTTATTAAAACATTTTTATTTTAGAATAGATTTGATTTACAGGAAAATTGCAAAGATAGTAAGCACCCCCATGTACCCCTTGCCCAATTTTTGTTGTTGACATCTTACATAACTATGGCATGTTTTGTTACCACCAAGGAGCCAACAATAGTACTTTACTACTGCCTAATCTCTACGCTTCCCTCATGTCCTTTTTATTTTCTAGGATCCCATGCAGAGCACCACATTACATGTCTCCTTGGTCTCCTTTGGTCTGTGACATTTTCTCAGATTTTGTTTTTAATGAATTTAACAATTTCGCGGACATGTATTTTGGTAGAATGTTCCTTGTTTTGGGTTGATTTGAAGTTATTTTCTCCTTCATAATTGACCTCTGATTGTACCAGGAAGATCATGAAGGTGAAATGCCTTTCTCATTCTACCATACCAAAGGAGTATGCTGTGGACATCCCCTCTTGCTGATGGTGTTAACCAGATGCTCCGCCAGCAGTTATCAGGATCTCTAGTGAAACTTTCCCTCTTTTTCATACACTCATGTTTTGGAAGCAAGCCATTAAGTGCAGTCCACACTTTTATGGGGTAGAGAGTCAGGCTCTCTGAGGGGACAGTGTCTACATAAATTATTTGGAATTCTATATGGAGATCTGTTCCTTTTATGGGAAATTTATTTTTTATTTAAAAATTGTTAATGTCACATGTCTTTTGATAGCTCAGTTGGTAGAGGACTGTAGATTTCTTCATTGCTAGTATATAGAAATGCAATTGTTTTTATGTTGACTTTGAATTTTGCAATCTTGCTAAACTTGTTTATTTGTTCTAATAGCTTTTTTTTATAGATTTTTAAGAAATTTTTACTTAATCACGTTTCCTGCAAATAGACAGTTTTATTTCTTTCCAAAAAATTTATTAATGTCTAACTATATTATATTGTCATCAGTAAAATGGCCAAGTCGTCTCTACTTTTTGCAAATTGTGGTTTTCTGGAGAGATTCTAAATTATGGCCAATTTTTGTAAATGTTTTATGTTTTATAACATTTTGTTTTTTAGGTACAAGAAACTTATTGTTACTCAAATGTTTGTGACATTTGGCAATGTTTCATCCTTTGATCTGTCATTTTTAAGGAGCTACATTATCTTTAAAGGGCCAGCATGATTATTTGAAAGCATTAATTTATATATTGTCATTTTATATTATTAGGAGTATAAAGTTTTTTTCCCTTGCTTTCATATTTCTAATATGAAACAGATTATTTAATTTCATTTAATTCCTTTTGCCTTCTCTAATATTTGTATTATCATACCTTCTTTTCCTTAGTTTGCATCTGTAGATAAACCTTTGTTCATATCTTTACAGTCCATCTTTTTTTCTCAATTTTATAGCATAGGGGTGGCTCTTTAAAAATCTGATCTATTTTATTTTTCTCTTATAACAGGGGTATAATCTGGTTACATTTACAGTGATTATTGATACACATAGGGTTATTACTTTGTTCTGTTTTCCTGCATTTTCTCATTTTTCTTCTTTTCGTCTTATACTTTATTAAATCAAGTTTTTCTTTTTCTGTTTTTTATTATTTGTAGATATCTTTTTAAAAGGTATTTATTTTTTATAGGTATGCACAATATCTTGATTTTATTTTATTTTATTTTTTGTGGTGCTGAGAATCGAACACAGTGCCCTACAAATGCTAAGCAAATGCTCTACCTCTAAGCCACAATTCCAGCCCAGCTTCAGTATTGAACAGACAGTGCAGGTTCAGGGAGCTGTTTCTGACTGTGTTTGATCTGGGTCATGTGTTGTAAACAACCTCCATGTACAACTGGATATTGGAGGGAGGTAAGTGGCCCAGTCTTTAATTATCCCCAAATCCTCTTGTCACTTCCAGTACTATTGATCTTGAGCTAGTGTTTCTCTGCACCACCACTGGGAAAAGTGGCTCTGGTGTAACCCTTTCTCCTGTCTTTCTTGGATTGTCTTTTACTTGGATTCTTCTAGCAACATAATTCAAGTTGTAATCCACTTTTCCAAAATTTCTCCAAAGTCTGATTCAATGATGGAATGATTTTTTAAAAAAATTTCCAATCCTGGTCTGTCTGTTGTTATTGCAATAGGATTTTAGTCGGGAATAAATGCATGCAAGTATAATCATTTTATCATCTGAGCAGAGAGTTAATGTGTTTTCAGTGATTTTAAATGTTATGAATTTATGAATGAACAGCTACTTGCTGTAAGTAAAAGCTTTTTCTTTTTTGAAACCATTAAGAAAGTATTTTTTTTATTTACTAGTTCAGACATGGAGGAGATGTAATTGCAAATTATTTGGATCCATTTTAGGTGAAAATAAATTGGCAAATTTTATTTTACATACCCATTGTTCTTTTGTAAGCATTTGTAGCCATTTGTACCTCTTTTGTAGGTAATCAAAAGTTCTCTTTCCTTCCCTCTATTTTTCTTTTTTCCCAGTTCTTCCTCCTTTCTTCTCTCTTTCTCTGGTTAGTACAGAAGTTCAGAAGTTCAGCTACACTGGGGAGAAAACTTTCTCTTAGCCCTTTTTTATGATATAAACCTTATGCTATTTCTGAAGACTTCTTGCCATTTCACTATTCTTATTTGGTCACAATGAGGCTATGGATCACTAAAATAAAGGATAATTTATAAGCATGTGTTTCTGGAGAGCATCAGTAATACTTCTGAATTACACTATAGAAGTTACCAGTCTGCATAGCAGACATTACCATAATGTTTCCTCCTCATGAAACATTCTAGTGTGGGGATAATGGATGTTCATGAAATTTCTAATATTTATTCAGTTGCAGAGTGTCGTGATGATACAGTTCTTGGTGTGGGTGGAAGCGGGTAACCCTACTTTTGAATCATAACAATGAGTTCTTTTCAAGAGAAGGCATGAGAATAGTAGGTGCTATTTTGGCTCTATATAAAAATATTTCAGTGAACTCTATCTGCTGTCTTTTTGAAGGCACATGGGTTTTCTCTTTTCTATTATTAAATAACTTGATGTCAGGATATAAAACTCTTCAAATGACACATTCTGAAAAGAGGGGGTGCAAAATCTTATGAGGATATATGGGTAATGAGGTGATAGCTCATTAGTCAGCTTTGCATCACTGTGACCAAAATATCTGACAAGAAAACTTGGAGGAGGAAAAGTTTAGATTGGCTTGTGGTTTCAGAGGTTGAGTCTCTGGTTACCCGACTCCATTTCTCCGGGATAAGGTGAGGCAGAACGCCTTTAGATGGTGTGATGGAGCAGTGCTGTTCCTCTCATGGCAGCCAAAAAGCAGAGGGAACCAGAGAGGACCCAGTGGAACAAGCTACAGTCCCCAAGGGGACACCCCCAGCTATCCATCTCCTCCAGCCATGCCCCAATTACCCATGGTTACCACCCAGTTAGTCCATTCAAATTAGGATGGACCAATTAGGTCACAACTCTCATAATCTTATCATTTCATCTCTGAACATTTCTTCATTAACACAGGAGATTTAGGGGAACAGCTCATCCAAACCATAAACATAGCTTCTATCAACTGAGCTATTCCTTTTCACCACGATAGTGTGTGAACATTTTTAATGACATTGGTTATAAAATATTTTTTAATGCTTTCACCAGTGCATTATAGGTAATAGTTGGGTTCATTTTTGATATAATAATACATGTATGGAATTTGATTTGCTCTATTTCGGTCCCATGTGCCTCCTCTTTCCCTCTGTCCTCCCATTTATTTATTTTAAATTTGTGCTTTATGCCAGGTGTGGTGGTGCACACCTGTAATCCCAATGACTTGGGAGGCTGAGGCAGGAGGATCACAAGTTCAAAGCCAGCCTCATCAATAGCGAGGAACTAAGCAACTCAATGAGACTCTGTCTCTAATAAATTACAAAATAGGGCTGGGGATGTGGCTCAGTGGCTGAGTACCCCCGAGTTCAATTCCCAGTACCAAAAAAAAAAAATGTGCTTTATAAATGTACATAAGGTGGAATTCACTATGGTATGTTTATACATAAACATATCATAATTTTGTCAAATTCATTCCACATTTCCCCCCCTTTCCCATCCCTATGCTCTCTCTCTCTCAATATCCTTCCGAAATATTTTTATATGAACTCTCTACCACTGTTCAGCAACAAACATTATTCATATTTTGATTGATATTCTTTTAAAATATTTCCATGCCTATACAACAGTATATGCAATATGTTTATAATATGATAAGCCTACTAATCATATTACTTTAGAACATGTAAATATCATGAACATTTTTTCATGTTATTAAATATTCTATTATTTTATAGTGTCATTTTAATGGCTATGGTGTTCTAATGAATAAATGTGCTATAATTTGTTCAGTCTTTTAGCATTAAACTATCACAAATAATATTGTGATGGACAGTATTATTGGGTAATCAGTCTCTGATATATCATTGATTATTCCCTTAAGATAAGAACAAGATTTCTCAACCATGACACTATTGAAATTTTGTGAAAAACAAATTTTTGTTGGAAGGACTGTCCTCTGCACCTTAGGATATTTATTAGCATGCCTGGCCTTTACACAAAAGATGACAGCAGCACCCCTATTCCAAGTTCTGACAACCAGAATTGTCTCTTGTTGTTGCCAGATATATAACTAGCTTTCCATTGCTGTGATAAAATGCCTGAGAAAATCAATTTAAAGGAAGAAAACTTTATTTTGGCTCATGATTTCAGGGTTTTTAAGTCTTCACCACCTCTCAACTGCACCACCAGCTGAAGACCATGCCTTCGTGATTTGAGTCTTTAGGGGAGCATTCCAAACCCAAACCTGGAATCCTCCTGGGAGCCTGTGTCTACCCCCACTGAGAACCACTAACTCAGAGTCAAATTTGTGGAGAAGAATTTCTCACATAAAATCATATGATAGTTTAAAATGTCAAAAAAAATCCATGTGGGGTTTTACTTTTACTTTAAAGAAAGTAATATGGAGATGTCAAGAGACAACTTAAAATTTTATGGAAACTATCAAAGTTCTTAGAGTTCAGTGAGTCCTGGGATAAACACTATGTGATTTTTTTTTTCCTCTCCCTTTCAGCTAGGGGAAGGTGGCTCTCTGTAGCATAGCGGATGGGGCCCAGAGACACTGCAAGAGAAAGACCCAATTTTCAACCTGTTCCTCATCTTTTGACTACATAATTTGTGAGTTCAGATTTTACAGTGTTTACACATTTTTGACACCTACTATTTCCTTTTCTAGGTAGTAATTAGGGCTGATTATGTGTATAAATTTTGGAATCAGTCAGGCTAGGTTTCTGAAACTACATCTTTACTAGTTTCTAACTAGTTGATCTGAGTTTCCACAACTGTAAAATGGGAATAAGGTCTGCCATGCAGAGTTAGGGGAAATGAAATTTAAGGTGTTGCTAGTCTCTTGATAATTCTGTACACTAAAAAGTACTCATTTAGTATTATTCCTTACCGAGCTAAAAGAATAATTTATTTTTTTCAATTAAATTCTGTTCCCTGGCCCACTTAAGGAGTAAGTAAGACTTTTCTTGAAATAATTTCACTTGAAATTATTACAGCTGAGGTTGTAATAATTTAGGGATATGAATTTTATAATTGTATATAAGACACTATCATAGTAACTATGTGAGTTATTTGGAAGACTGTCCCATTGTTTATTAGAAGCTTGATTTTTTTTAACCTGTTTTAAATCTCATTTACTTTAATTTCAATTTTTATTTTTGGTAATGTTCATTGTTAAAATTAATATTGTTAAAATGGTGTGATGCATATGATTTATAAATAAAAACCACTAGGGCTGCTTGCCCAAATTTCTTTACTGCCGTGGTGTGAGAGCAACATCTATTTAGACACCACTTACCTGGAAGGTAGTTGTTACTGTTTCTGTGATTTGGAACAAAGAAAAGGAGTTGTAGATCTCACTGCCTGTTAGAATCCCCATAATGCAATGTGTATAATTTCAACATCATTATGCATGAATTTCATTGTTCTTGTGATTTTTTCCATCATTAGCAGAAGTATGTTTTAAGTGTTCTCACCCCCGTCTTTCTTTCAAGATTGGTTGAAGGAGGGAGCAAGATGAAACATTACCCTATGTCACTGATCGTACCTGGGAAGATTTTATTTCCTTCTGTTTTGGAAATGGAAAATAAAATAGAAGATTCTGTAATGTTTTGAAAAATCTAAGCTAGATATCAGGATACAAATGTCCTGATATTAAATCCAAAATTAAGTCTCCTCCCTGTTCCCTCAGGCCTCTCTGAAATATCTTAGAAGATAATGGAGATATGTCATAGGTTGGAGACATGCAATAAAATACCAGGTTTTAGAAGCTGTCAGAGTGAGTGGGTTGTGTATTTAACTGTATAAATTGTGTGTGTGTGTGTACGTGCATTTACATGTATCACTTATATTTGAATAAGGGAACCTACATTCCTACATTCACTGGGATCCCGGTTTATGAAGATAGTCCCCCCGCCCTTTTTACAAACTATTTTAGTTGTAGATGGACACATTATTTATTTATTTATTTGTATGTGGTGCCAAGGATCAAACCCAGTGCCTCACACATACTAGGCGAATGCTCTACCACTGAGCTATAACCTCAGCCCCTCTGATAGGCCCTTTATCCTGAACACTTCCTTTTCATTTTAACCCTCATGAAAGTAAGGTAAGGGAGAAGAGAGAATTTCTATTCCTTCTCCAGGTAAGAGTTTTTGATTAAGAAAGAAATGCTAATGTAGAAATTTAAGGTCTTGCTGCATCCCACATTGGCCTGGCCCTCGGCCCAACCTCTTTATCATACCTCTCCTCAGACAACAAATAATCTGTGAGCACTTCAGGAAATTTTTATGTATGCAAAGAATACATATCTATGGACTTTTTCACAAATGAAAATCATAGCACACAAATGGATATCATATTATATTGTCATTCAAACTGCTTTTTCTTTTCACTTTGCAATATACTTGAGGTATTTCCCACATCAATATATACAGATTTGCCTCATTTTTTTCTAAAGGCTTCATAGCACCCTATAGCAAGGAATTATTATAATTAATTTTTCTACCTTCTTATTCAGTGTTGTAATATCTTTGGTGTGTGTCCTTGAATACTTAGCTAGGTATACATTTATAGAAATTGGATTACTGTTTCAAAAAGCATGCATGTTTAAAATTTAGATACAACAACAGTGCATCAATTTGCCCTGCCACAAATGAGAAATTTTCCTGTGTTCCTCCAAAAAAAAAATTCTCATGTTTCATTTTTTTTTTTTTGGTAAATGTGGCATCTATTTTTTTGTCTTAATTTTTTTTTCTTGAATGAGTGCGCTTGATCATCTCTTCTGAAGTTCACTTTCCATATGTATCTCCTGGGACTAGGTGGCTTTATAAAATTATTGAGAGAGAGAGCTTTTTATTGTACTGGATGCATCCCTGTTTTTATATTTAGTGCCGCAGTCCGGCTGCAGCAAAATAACTGGGGGGTGACGAGCAACTTGTGTACATTGATACAGCAGGAGTGGGAGCCGTTTTTTGTAGGACAGGAGGGGTATATATACATTACACACAGCTTATCTTAATTAACATAAACTAGATACAGCAGTCAACCAATAAGGAATCTCCACACTTAATGGCTCGCTGGCGTTACTTCACAAACCACTCCCTCTGGCAAAATGCCAGGCGCCATCTTGACTTGTTTACAGACCCTAACAATTTAGGCTTGCCATAGAACCATAATGGAGACTACAGTGTGAATTGGCTTAAGTGAACTTGGGCTGTTCCATCAAGCAGGCTGTTTATTAAGGAAGAATCAAAACCTTTACCTGACTGACTCAGCACCCAAATTCAACAGAGATAATAGAAAAACTTATATTTCACAGCCTGTTGGCTGTTTAGTTGGCTGTGTGAGATCAGTTATGCCCACTCTTTCTGCAGGATTTTGCTCTGGGAAAAAGATTTATTGGTTAGATCTCACCTCACAATGCCATCAAGGGCTTTGGGACCTGATCCCCAATACTCAGAAGTATAGAGAAAAATTATTTAAAATGTTGGCCTCAGGTAACAATATCTACTTCACTGAGTCAGAGTAGGCGTCAAATTCTGTATGGATATACTACTGTCCATTGTGTTAGCTATTTTTTATGATGTTTCATTATTTTCTGAGGTTTTACTTTGTATTGGTTGGTGAAAAGCTTGCAGCCAGAAATAAACCCGAGTGGCAATTTTGAGAGGCGTGTGAAATAAAAATGTGACTGGTTATGCATGTGGATTACTAGAGGTGTAATGTATGACATAACTTTATATATGTAGTGTTGCCTGGATTGGGTGTATGTGCTATTACATGGTTTTAAAATTTATTTTCCATGAAGTTCAAATGATCTGACTAGTTTATATTCTCCAAACACTTCTTTCATCAGATTTTACTCTTAAAATTCACTGCATGGTCTTTGCAGACAAGAAGAAAATGTTTTGCATTGCCGTAACCTTTCTGTTAAATTCAGAGAATCTACATTGTTCTCTTACTATACTCTGAGCTCAACATTGTGTTTGATAGTCTCCCACATATTTTTCTTCTCTCAAAGACATTTCTAAAATATATTTAAGAAGTGAGATAATTTTCAGGTAATAAAATTCTGGAATACAGTAGGCTTTAAAAGAAATACATAAGAAATTTTTAAGAAAATCAGAGAGCCATTTACCTCATATTTCTAAAAATTGCTGCTATAAAATGGCTAGTTTCATTATTGTGAACTTGATAATATCACCTATGCTTTAAAAGTATTAAACTTAATTATGCTTTAAAAGTATTAAACTTAATTTGTTTGGAAATAATGCTCACTAAAAATAGGACAGAATAAGTCATATGTCTTTGTAGGTCAGCATAAAATTGATGAAAAAATTTAAGGGAAACAACATTTTGAAGATTAATCTTAATGTAGAAGTCCTTTCTTATGTAAATATTTCATAAATTTACACTGCATAATATTGAAGTTTTTCCTGATAATTTGGTATTTTGAGAGCTATTGATCTTAGTTAAAATGTACTGACTTGAAGATTTCTTAGCTTTTATTATAAGGCTTCACTGATTAAAACAAAACATGTTTCTCAGGATATTCTTTGTGATGCATCTAGTCTGGTCAAACAAAATAATTAACTGCAAAAATTATTGTGTAAAAAACTAAAAAAGAATTAATTGGATGTAATTGTGGTAAAAGATATAGTTTTATTGATCAGTTAGAAAGTGCAAAGGCATACTCTGTGCCTGCATATTCAATAGTGGATCCGTAATATTATTTTGTATAAAAAAGAATATTTTTAAAATGCATTATATTGTTCTATATTGAAGGGCATAAGAACAATAAGTAATATCTAAATCTTGCCAGAGAGACTTTGATGCTGGGTAGAAACACTTTATAGTCTATATATGCTGCTAGGTAGGGTAAGGGGTGGGTACACTAGTGATATAAAGTTTGTGTTAGTGTATGTTAGTAGTAAAAGGATCAGTGAAGCACATAACCTTAAGAATTTTACAAGTTGAGGATGGGAGAGTATGGAGAGGCATTTATTAAACAATAAATTATAGTATAAAGAAGAATGAGAAGTAGTCATCAAAGATGAAAATGACATATTAACAATTGCTAATTTCAATATGGATTTTACTAATTGTTCATCCTTAGCTAAGGATGTCTTTTCATTGCAGATGTGATGCCATCTCCAATATCCGCCCCCATCCTTCCCATTTTATACTTATTGTGCAGTTTCTTGGATGATATTTTCTTGGATTTGCAATCTCTTTCCCTGTTGCTTAGGCTATTTGAGCAGGTTTGAGCCAATTAGCACATGGAACCCCTCTCTCTGTCCCAGGCAATGCCTAATCATATCTGCATAACAAGCAGTGAGAGATTTTCTAAATATCTGGAAGAGTTCTCCCTCACTACTCTGGGAGAAATTCTTGAAAGGATCATTTTGTTTATTCCTTTGTTTCAAATAAGAAAACCAATAGCCTGTTCAAATCTTTTGTAACTATGATGGACAGCCAACCATAGAATGAATCTGATAACCTTAGAAGGCAGAACAGAGAAAGAAGAAAAGAAACTAGGTCTTTTGGGTTTTTTTTTTTAGTTGTAGATGAACACAATACCTTTTATTTATTTATTTATATGTAGTGCTGAGGATCAAACCCAGTGCCTCACACATGCTAGGTGAGTGCTCTACCATTGAGCTACAGCCCCAGCCCCAAAACCAGGTCTTTGATAGTGTGGCTGAGCCCCTGAATTGAAGACTACTTTACCTCTGGACTTCAAGATAAGTGAGACAATCATAAGCTTTTGTTTTGTATGCTAGTCTGAGTCAGGTTGTCTCTTCAACCATTTTAAATTATACTTAGGGATCATCTCTTTCGAACTCCATTACAACTCTGTGATGTAGGTGGCATTACTGTCACCATTTTAGAGAGGAGGAGACAGACCTAGAAAGGTTAGATAACCTGAATTGCAGTACCAGTAAGTGGTAAAGCCATGCATTTATGTCTGTAGTTTCACCCAGGGACACATTCCTAACTACCACATCTTATAACTTTACATGCCTTGGGGAGAGGAGAATGTCAGTCCAATGATAGAAAGCTTATCACAATGGGGGAAACATCGATGGAGACCAGCAGGCAGAATTTGAATCAACAGAAGATCTAACAGAAGGGGCAGTTTTGGAGCAGAGGAAATGAAGTACCTGGGGCTGGGGCCTCAGTCATGTGTAGTTCTTCAAGAGGATAAGAGAAGAGAGGAATTCATACCCTATTTGAATCAAATGTATGATATGTCAAGATCATTGTATTGTCTTGAGCAACTAATAAAAAAAAAAAACAAAAAAAAAAAAAGAAAGCTTGACCAGCATAGTGGGGATGGGGACAGGGACATTAAAAGACCAAGAGGGAGACCAGAAAAGGATGGAGAAATTTAAAAGGAGGTCTCTCTGAAAGAAAACAATGAAACTGTAGAAGGAGAAAAATTGAGGCTCATACTGACCTATTTCTAATTCCTAAGTTATTAGCATAATGGGTTAAAGGATGGGTTAGAAAAAAAATGTCACATCCCCAGGCTCTGTATACATCTGAGTTTAGTATTATTATGATCAAGGAAAACCCAGGATTCACAGGCTTTGGTTTGGGAGGGTAGAGGAACCATTACCAAGGGGAGCTTCAGGATGCGGCTGCAAGGGTTCAAAGGCGCATGGAAGGACTGCTAGGGGTGTGGAGATGGGTGGGCACAATTGTGTTGGGGGGCTGGTAGGCTGGTAGGCTACCAGTGTGAGGGGGCTGGTAGGCTGGCAGCATGCACATTTTGATCCATGTATTAAAACAGATGAGGCTGAGAAGTGTCCAAAGGGAAGAGGCTGTTTCCAGGTTGAACAGCTTCCCTGGTGGCTTGTCCCTGTGTGGACTCCTTCAGTTCTGACTGTAGTGCATCATGTCCCGCAGGCAGAAGGTGCTGAGGTGGCTATGGCAACCTGAGAAACCTCAAACAATGTTAATATTCACCAACACATGGAGCCTGCGATCCTTTAAAAACAACAAAACATCAGCAGTGGGAAACAACCTTGTAATTTGTAACTGTGGCCTCTGGAGAATCACAGAGTGCATTTATTATTTTTTAATAATCAGTCACAAATTAACTAATTGCTATAATCCTTAAACCTGTCTTTCCCTCTAGCTTGTCATTATCTGCAGATGTCAAAACAAGTAAAACAAATGGACTCGATTACTGTCAGATGTTTATTGAAAATAATTGTTCTAAAAAAAGCCTGTGAGTCTGACAGCAAAAGCACCTTTCTGAATACCGTTACTTTACCTTTCTCTTTTTAGGAGCTAGGGCAGAGAGGGGTGCTTCCTTGATCTTCTTCCCAGCTCCAAACCAAGTGGAACAGCTAATCATGTTTCAAACTACCTTCACAAGAGCCCAGGAAATAAGGTGAGAGACCACAGTGCCTGGTTTTAGTTCAGCGTAATGAAAAGACATTGAAGAAGGTAAAAAGAGTTGTCCACATCATTCATTTCAGCAGGCCAACACCTTTAAGCATCACCCCTTTAAGCTGGGGAGAAAAGCAAGTGCCAGGCCCGCCATGTGAAACCCTGTGCTGGACACAGCCCTGAGACTCCTGTGCTAGGCTGAAACTCTCCTTGCTACGCAGCCACTAGAACTATTTTTTAACCAGGCTGCTCACTGTAGCCATCACCTCTCCTCTAGCCTCCTGTAGCAGAGTAGGGAGCAGAACCCCATCCACTAGAGGGCAGTACTCCAAAGGTAACACTTAGAGCTCAGCATCAGGGCTGCATCAGTGAGACCAGCACCCAGTAGAAACTGTAAGCCTGGTACCCAGAGCTCACAGCCTAAGCCTCCAGTTCAGCCCCGCCATTGGGTGAGACCTGTGTGCTGATGGGACAACATGAGCTTCAGCTTGCATCATTTTCCAGGCTTTTAGTGAGTGTGGGGCACATCCTCTGTTTCCTAAGATTGTACAGGTCTGTGTGGCCGTATGATTCAGGTGTGACCCAGCATGTGTGCAGTTTGGGTGACAAGGAATTGTCTCTATCACCAATTCCCCATGCTTGGGCAGCAAACTTATCACAAGGCTAGTGTTTGCCTGTGGGGCTCTAAAAAATACTCCTGTGTCAGGCAGAGACCTTCAGCCCAGTGGGATGGGCTTGTGTTTCAGCCTGCCTCACTCCTAGCTATGGCATGGGCTGAAGGTCCTCATCGATATGAGACTCAGGTGTGCCTCTGCTTAGTTAGCATCAGCCTAGGTGGCAAGGGACCATCTCCACCAACACTACCCCAATTTTGGGCAGGTACAAATCTGGAAGATTAATTATACAGAAAAATTCAGGATGCTCCAATATAAAAAAAATGGTGCATAAACCATTCATGTCTTTGGTATGAAGACTAAAAAATAAAAACTTTAAGTAACAATTACATTATTATTAAAAAGGGACAATACAGGAAGATATAAAATGGGATATGAAAAGTTCGAAATATGAGGATCAATGGAAAACAAATAGAGAGTTTTATTATTATATTTTCTTTCATTCTGTTTGTTTCTGTTCTTACCATATGATCATGTTTATTTACTATCATTTAAAAACAGCTTTTTATAATCAAAAGATATTTTTGATAAGCCTGATGGTAACCACAAAGAAAAAGTTCATAGTAGACAGACCCTAAATAATAAGCAAGAAACCAAAACACACTACTGGAGTAAATCACTTAACCACAAAAGGTAGAAGGTAAGGGAGAAAGGAAGAAAGGAATTGCAACAAAACTAGAAAACCAGTTACATAATGGCTGTAATAAGACTTTATCTATCAAGAACTACTTTGAATATTAGTGGATTAAATTCTCCAGTTAAAAGACATAGTGACTGGATGAAAATAAAATCAAAACCCAATGTACATTGTTCACAAGAAACTCACTTCACCTCTAAAGATACACAAAGACCAAGAGTAAAGGGACTGAATAAGACATTCCATGCAAATGGGATCCAAAAAAAGTAAGAGTAGTCATACTTATATCAGAGGAAGAATAGACATTAAATCAAAAGCATTAAAGAGAGGCAAGGAAAGTTAGTATATAATTATAAAGGGGTCAATTCAGAAAGAGGAAATAACAATTCTAAATATATATGCACCCAATGTTGGTGCATCCAAATATATGAAACAAACCTTTGTAGACTAAAGGAGAGACAGACTACAGGACAATAATAGGTGGAACTTTAATACCCCACTTTCAGCAGTGGACATGTCATTTAGACAGGAAATCAACAAAGAAATAGCAGAGTTGAATTGAACTCTAGACCAAATGGATCTAACAGACATCTACAGAATATTCCATTTAACATCTGCCAAATACACATTTTTTTTTTCTCATCAGGACATGCAATATTATCCAGCATACAGGGTACAAAAGAAGTCTCTACAAATTAAAAAAAAAATAAAATCACATCAAGAATCTTTTTCAACTACATTGCAATAAAACTAGAAATCAAAAACAAGAAAAACTTTGGAAACCATATAATACATGAGAGTTAAACAACTTATATTTGAGCAACAAATATATTAAGAAAAATAAATCATGAAAAAAATTAAAAAGTTCTTGAAACGAATGAAAATGTAGACATATCAGACAACAAAACCTGTGGAACATGGCAAAAGCAGTACTAACAGGGAAGTTTATTTCAGCACTCAGTGCCAACATTGCAAATAAACAACCTATTTCATTCTTCTTGATTGTGGAATAGAATTCCTGTGCATATATGTCATTGATATGTCATGTTTTCCTTATACATTCACATGTTGATGGATATCCAGGCTGATTTCATAACTTGGCTTTTGTGAATAGTGCCACAATATGGTTATGTAGGCATCTATCTCTTTTAGATTTTTGAGGGAACTCAGTACTGTTCTCCATAGTGGCTGTATTAGTTTACATTCCCACCAATAGTGTATAAAGGGTTCCTCTTCTCTACATCCTCATTACCATTTATTGTTTTTTGTTTATTTTACCGTAGCCGTTCTTGGTTGTTTGAGGTGGATGCATGCCATTTGCAAGGAAATGAATGGAACTAGAGGTCATTTTGCTAAGCAAGCCAGACACGGAGACAAGTATCATGTGTTCTATTTCTTATATGTGGAAACTGAAAAATAAAAAAAAATAAAGATGATCTGAATGTAGAGAGGAACTATTAGGGAAGGAGAAACGAACTGGAGGAGGAAATAGAAAGGGGAGGGCAAGAGAGGGAAGTAGAGAGGGTATATATGATTAAAGAATGGTATATGCATGCATGGAAGTGTCACAGTGAAGCACAGTGACTTGTATAATTAATAGGAGTTATATTTATAATAAAATGAGATAAAAAACAACCTATTGATATGCTTCAATGAACTGAAAAAAAAACACAACAAAATCCAAAATTAACAGAAGAAAAAAAAAATAAAGATCAAAGCAGAAATAAATGAAATGAAGTTTAAAGAAGCAATACAAAAAATAAATGAAACAAATGGCTGGTTCTTCTTCAAAAAGATAAACAAAATAGACAAACCCTTACCCAGACTAAAAAAGAGAGGGAAGATTCAAATAAATGACACTGTAGATAAAAAGGGATACATTATAACTAATATCACAGAAATAGAATCAGAGATTATTATGAGCAACTATAGGACAACAAATTGAATTATCTAGAAGAAATGGACAAATTCCTAGACACCTACATCTTACCCAAGATGGAAACCTTAACAGACCAATAACAACTAAAAAGATTTAATCAGTAATAAAAAGTCTGCAGGCAGTGAAAAATCCAGGACCAGATGGCTTCATTGCTGTGTTCTACCAAACTTTTAAAGAACTAAGTAAGACCAATTCCTCTTGAGTTAAATTTCATATAATTTAAGAGAAAGTAAATTTTCCAAACACATTCTACACTACCAGCATTACCTTGATACCAAAACTAGATAAAGACATTAAAACATGCATGTGTGTGTGTGTGCGCACACACACACACACACACACACAACTATAAGCCAATATCCTTGATGAACATAGACACAAAGATTTTCAAAAAACTACTAGCAAATGAAATCCCATGGCATGATAAAAATTTATTCACAATTATCAAGTGGGTTCACTCCAGGGATGAAAGAATTTTTTCCATACATGCAAGTCAATAGGCACAAAATATCACATCTACAGAATAAAGAACAAAAACTATATGGTTATCTCAATAGTTGCAGAAAAGGCACTTGATAAAATTTGACATTACTTTGTGATAAAAATCCTAAACAATTAGGTGTAGAAGGAGAGTACCTCAACATAATAAAGGCCATTTACAAAACACATAAACAACCAACAAATAAACAAACAACAACAGGGAAAATAATATTGAATAAGGGAAAAGCTAAAGCTTTCTTTCTAAGTTCTAGTCCAAGAAAAGGATGCCCACTTCACCACATTTATTAATAGGGTTCTGAAAATTCTAGCCATAACAATCAGGCAAGATAAAGAAATGAAACGCATCCAGATTGAAAAGAAGTCAAATTGTCACTGTTTGCAGATGACCTGATATATATACAAAACCTCTCAACTTAGAAAAAATTAATTCAACCACATTGCAGTAGGCAAAATCAGCATATAAGATCAGTAGCATTGTTAGATACCGGTAGCAAACTATCTGAACAGAAATTTAAAAAGTAATCTCATTTATAATAGCTTCAAAAAATACCTAGGAATGAATTTAAACAAAGAGGTGCAAGACCTTTGTAGTGAAAATTATAAAACGTTAAGGTTGGATATTGAACAGGACATAAAGAAGTTGAAAGAAATCTATGCTCATGGATTAGAAGAATAAATATTGTTAAAATGTTCATACTGTCCAAAGTGTCCTACAGATTCAATGCAATCCCTAGCAAAATGTCAGTGGCATTCTTCATAGAATTATAAAAAATATCCTAAAATTTATATGGAATCATATAAAACCTCAAATAGCCAAAACCATATTTAACAATAAGCATAATGCAGAAGGCATTACACTAGGTGATTTCTAAATACATTACAAAGTTATAGTATATCAAAACAGCATAGTACTGAATAAAAACTGACACACAGATCAATGGAACAGAATAGAGAGCTTAGAAGTTAACTTGTGCAACTATAGTGAACTGAATTTCTACAAAGGCGCTAAGAATGTGCACTGGAGAAGGGACAATCTTTCCAGTAAAGGGTATTTGGAGAATTGGATGCAGCCGAATGAAACTAGGCTCCTCTCTCTCTCCGTTTACAAAAAATAACTCAAAATGGATTGAAGACTTGAATGTAAGACCTGAAACTATGAAATTACTTGAAAAAAAATATAGAGGAAAAGCTTAAGGACATTAGAATGGGTGAGGATTTTTTTTTTTGACAAGTGTTCCCCAAACACAGGAAATAAAAGCAGAAGTAGACAAATGGAATTATATCAAACTAAAAAGCTACAGCACAACAAAAGAATTAATCAACAGAGTGATTGCATGAGAAGTATTTGATAATTATGATTCTGACAAGCGGTTGATATTCAGAATATATAAGGAAGTTCCAAAATTCAAAAGCAAATGAACAAATATCTTATTAAAAAATAGGCAACAGTTCTAATAGGAATTTCTCAAAAGAACATTTATAACTTGGAAGACAGGTACCTGAAAAAATGTTGAGCATCTCTAATCATCAGGGAAAGGTAAATACAAACCATGAGGTATCACTTCGTCTCAGTAAGAATGATCATAAACAAACAAACAAACAAACAAAAAAACTGAAGATAACCAGTGCTTCTGAGAATGTAAAGAACAGGAAACTCTTATGTACTTGGTGAGAATTTTAATTACTAAAGCTGTTATGGAGGAAAAACTGACTAAACAATGACTATTAGTGCAACTGACTTGGCATTAACTCCTCACATCCGCCTGAGGCCTCAGTGTTAGTTTATGAAGGACTAGATGTAATATGCCCACATTAGAGGTTTTCTTTTGTTCCTTTACTCCTCCTTTTCCTTTCCCTTTGGTCCCAAGTGACAATCCATCAGTGAGGAGTTGAACAATGATGAGGTGAAGAAAGGGAAATGGTATTGGTGACTGGACTGCTGAGCTAAGACCGTGTGTGCAGTGTGATTTTAAGAAACCCCTGATCCTGTGCAGGTTGGTCAATAGGAAAACACAAGGAAGGTGTGGTGTCTATCTGATTTGTGGTGTCTGTTGGGGGCACTGAGTAGAGAATGTGGGTATTATTATTTCTTTCTTGAAAGGTGACTAGGTAGGTTTAGGCAGGGACAGAGGTCAGCAAAGGATCCCCTTGCTGGCATTGTGCATTCTGGGTTCTGTGTCTGTCTTTATGCAGTTGACACAGAAATATGATGAAACTGTGGAGAGATGAGGAATGTTCAGCATTGTGTGTGTACTGTTTGTGTATTCTACAAAACGTGCTCTCCATGTGGTGTTTTAGCATGGTAGGTGCTTTTAGTCATAGAAGTATCAGTATCAGACAGAAACCTGTGGATAGAGGCAGATATTTTAACTTTTGGCTTGGGTCATGGAGTCTAAAAATAAAGAATTTCTTGGAAATTCTTAATGTATTTTTTAATGCAGCAATGCCAAGGAACTGTAATTCTTGCCATGGATTATAAATTAGCAGCATATAGACCAAATTCAGTCTTAAAATGTCTACTTCTTTCTGACACTATTTTTATAAAAAATGGAACAAGTTATCAATATAACCACGCAAATAATCAGAAAACTAGGAAATTTTACCTAAAAGTCTCAGTCTCTAACCTTTCCTAGAAAATTCAAACACATGGCAATATTGGCTAAGGAGTAAGGAGTGAATCCACCAGTTACTTTTAGTCTCTGCTTTGTCATTCCTTATCAGTTCAGACTTGAGAGCACAAGCTCTGCAGGCAGGATGCCCAGGTGTGGGTTTCCTGCTCTTCCACTTAGTCTTGGAACTCTGGTCAAGCTAGATAACCTTTGTGTTTTCTCATCTGCACAGTAGAGATGCTGTCTCAGTTATTTGGGCTGCTATAAAATTATACCACCATCTGGATGACTCAAACAGCAGACAGTTATCTCTCTCTAACCTGGAGGCTGGGAAATTCAAGACCAAGGTGCTGGCAAACACTGTGTTTAGTGAGGACATTTCTCCTGGTTTGTAGAAATCTGTCTTCTCATTGCTTCCTCACAATGAGAGTGAGCCATATGCAGAGAACACAGGGTGCTCTGGATTCTTTATCTACAAGGGTTACAAACCCCATTTGTGAAACCTCCATCCTCAACACCTTCCAAAGGCCTTGCCTCCAAATGTTATCATATTGGGGATTTAGGCTTCAGTGTATTAATTTTAGGTGGATGTAAGCCTTCAGTCCACAGCAGATGATGATAATACCTGCAATCATTAGAGTTGTTAAGAGAGTTGCATTAAAAGAGATTAGAGAGTTAAAGTACACATAAAGACCGTAAAATATAATATCAATGGACATGCCTACTCTGATTATTATTGTTTTTAGATTAATTGGGTGTTTGCTTCATGACCAGTCTGGGCTGTAATCAGTGCAGGGATCCCAGTCACACATAGGATAATTTTCCCCCAATTAAATGACAGAATATTTCATTACTATGATTTTTGGCTACACAATAGGATAGTTTAAAAATATTTCTTTTTTTTCTTTCTTATAGAATGAAGATGAGTAAAATAAAAGAGAATAAGGTAATGTATATATTCTTTTAGTATGAACAATTTCAAAAATTCAAAATGATCAAAAAAATATTTGAATGAACATTTGTATAGCCTCAACCTAAGTGAACAGTAAACATTATGCCATATTCCATTTCTTAATGTTTTTCTTTTATTTGATGAAATGACAATAGTCATAACTCTTTATCTTAAATCCTTTTGTATGTATCTTCTAAGGAGAAAAAAATTCTCTATGATACTATGTTATACCTAACAAAATAATCTTAATTACATCCTATTTATAAAATACACATCTATATTTCTTGCAATTTCTTATGTATTTTTTTTTTTTTTTTAATTTTTTATTGTGGGTTGTTCAAAACATTACAAATTTCTTGACATATCATATTCCACACTTTGATTCAAGTGGGTTATGAACTCCCACCTTCACCCCATACACAGATTGCAGAATCACATCAGTTACACATCCATTGATTTACA
>NW_025999869.1:11053910-11067439 GCF_001458135.2 Marmota marmota marmota
GGTGGGTCGCAGGCCCGCCTACCTTACAGGAGTGATTGGAAGCTCTGTTCAGCCGTGGGCCACTGGGCCTTTTCTGCCGGTGGTCACCGTTCCGCCTACCTGGCGGGCGCTCTTATGTATTTTTAATCTTTTTATTTCATTTCATTTTATTTATTTACTTTTTTGGTGTAGGAATTGAACCCAGGGCCTTGTGCTGTGCTAGGCAGGTGCGCTACCTCTAGCCCTTTATGTGTTTTTATAAAGAAGGGTCCAATGGATTTTCAAATGTTGTGATGATTTATAATCTCTTATTTTAGAGGAATTGCTTCATTTCTTTTTAAACTTTAAATTGAGGTATCATTGACACAAAACTCTATGTATTTAAAGTATACAACTTAATAATGTTCAGCATGCATACAGTGTGAACTCTATCCATCATCAAGGCAAACATACATCACCCCCAAGTTTTCTTTATGACCTTCTCTAATCTTTCCTTTCAGACCTTTTCTGCCCCTCTTTCACCCCACCCAAAATACATGTCTTTAGATTTCATAAAAATGGAATTACCCAGAATGTACTATTTTGTACCTGTCTCCTTTTCTTCAACATGTTTATTCTGCATTCCTACATGGTCTCTTATGTATCAGTAATCCGTTCTTTACTTACTGGGCTGCATTTTATCTTGTGGATATATTGTAATTTGTGTATTTGCTTATTGATGGACATTTGGGTTGTTTCTATTTTTTTTTGCTTTTACATATAATGTTGCTGGGAATATTTGTATGCACGTCTTTATATAGGCTATGCTGTTTATCTTGAATATGTTTCAAGACTGGAATAACTTAATCATATAGTATGGATATGTTTAACATTTAAGAAACTGAAAACTATTGTCTAAAATTTATCATTTCATATTTTAACTAGCAGGATTAGAGAGTTCTGGTTCTTCCATGCCAAGACATAGTGAAGTAAATTTCTGAAATTTTACCCATTATAATGGCTGTGATTAAATTTTTCTTTCTTCTTTCCTTCCTTTCTTTTTCTTTATTTTTCATTGTGTGTTTTTGTTTTCCATGACATTCACTTTTGAGGAGTCCCACAAAAACAGTCTTTTAGTATGAGCTGCATTGAAGAATTTGTGAAAGTGTTTTACAGGGTGCTTTATCTGGCCCTTTATATTTCATAGTCTTTGGCAGGCAATCACATTGTTAATTCTCTGATTAGTAACTCCAGATGAGGATGGATGTAAGGCAGGAAGTATTTTCTCATGTTACAATATTGGGAACTTATAAATATTTATTCTGGAAAAACTTCATTATCTAAAAACAAAACAAAACTAATCCTGTTGAAAACCTCAAATTTTATCCTGCCTTCAACTTCAATATAGAAGTAGAATATCTTGATCAGTCTATCACATTTGTTTGAAGTGTATTTTTGTATGATAATTTTTACTCTCTTAAGCTAATAATTTGTGAAGCAAAAATATAATTTTTATTTTAAGACTTCTATCTTCAAGGAAAGTTAACAAAACATACAAATCTTTAAAAGGCAAGTTTCATGTGTTTAATTCCTTACATTTTCGTTCTTGACTGGGGAAAAAAATTGTACTGTGAAGTGTTTGACACTGATCTATCATGCATGCCCTTTAACACTTTGCCTTGAGTAGTAAGTGTTTTTAGATGAACTGACAAGGATCTTCAGGAATATATGTCCTCCCTATTTTGAATTTGTACTTTGGAGTTATGAAAGGAATATCTATCTGAATAGTAGAAAATCTTAAGATATAAATTAGAATTTTCCTTCTTCACTTTTTCCTCTTTTATTTCTTTGTATACTATGTAGTTAAAAACAATCCTCAAAGCAAATTTATGGTTACATATTTAAAACCTGGTTTGTTGGGGTTCCCTAAGCAATGCAGTATAAAAGTTGCCCTTGTTTTATAATATTGTATACTTCTGATAAAGTAGAAATAAGAAAAAAGTCATTTTGCTTATTGATATGTAACTATTTCATAAGCCAGTGATCTTTATGGGTGTATCCCAGTGGGTTAAGCTTGAAAATGAAAAACCAGCTGGTGTGGTAGAGCACACTGGTAATCCTAGAAACTCAGAAGGCTCAGGGAAAGCTGGGGCTGTAGCTCAGTGGCACGTTCTTGCCTACCATGTGTGAGGCACTGGGTTTGAGCCTTAACACAACATAAAAATAAACAAATAAAATAAAGGCATCCTGTCTATCTGCAATTAAAAAAAAGGCTCATGGAAGGGGGATTCCAAGTTTGATGTCAGTCTCAGAAAATTAATGAGGATTTCAGAAACTTAGTGAGACCCTCTCTCAAAATAATATGGGCTAGGGATGTGGCTAAATGGTTGAGCATACCTGGGTTTATCCCCTGGTACCAATAAATAAATAATAAGCATGAAATTAAAGAAAATTGAAAATCGTCAATTTTGTGGTTTCCAAATGCCTAGAGGAAATTTTTAAGATAAGAGTCATCTTATAATAACAAGAATCAATCTCCTTCTATTGTTGGAGAGGTCAAATTTTCTAAAAGGCAGTGGGACATAATATCCTACAGCTAGAATAGATATGAGAAATCATCACAGTAAAGCATCAATGACTCCTAAGTGTTTTCCTATTTATTAGGTTCCATAGTTGGAATGTCTTATTTCACTGCATTCTCTCAGCTACCTTTCCTTTTTGTGTTACTATTTCCACCATTTAATGAGGAATCTAAAATGGAGAGGTTAAGGAAGTTGATTAAGGTCATATAATTCATTTGCTCAACACTTTTATCTTAGGAGTATGGCTTGATTGGGTTCCTTTCAAGGTCATGTGTAAGCAGCAATTCTTGGAAATTATTTTTGGGCATAGGGTTTAAAAAGCCAAAAATTCCTGCTAGCATAACAACAATTGTTGGTTTTCTGAACTTTCATGATTTAATTTGCCTACCAAGAAATCCTTTTTCCTGTTGCAAAAACTCATAATATGTACAAACTCCAAAGTCTGGCTTGAGTCTCCTGTAAGATGTTTATTATTGACTGAAATATAAAAAATTCTGTGCTATTGAAGAAAAATGAAGGGATGTCGTGTGTGAATAAATCTCGTGTTAGTCACTGAAATTGGGGTTTAATGCTCATTAGAACTTTTCAGGTCCCTGTGTAGGTCTTGCCTGTGTCTAATGTGGTGAAGGTTAAGAAAAGGGATATAGAGAGAATGTACCAGTAGAACAGATAATTTGTTAAACAACTTCCTCTAAGCATAAAATTTGATTAATTAGGATAAATTATATCAAGTGTCCTGAATTTAGTATGAGGACTTCATTAAAGGTAATAAAACAATGATTAACTTCTTCTATGAAGAGAATGTTCTGTAGGCTAAGTGCAGGATGCCTCCTGGCCTTAGCTGGTGCTTTGGGTCCCAATGAGGAGGATTAATCAGTTCTTCTTGGGGTAAAAATCTAGGGACACTGAAGGTTGTGCGAGCTAGCACCCATGGATATGATCAAGTTTCAAGAAACTTCCCAAAGTGGCGATATCACAAAAAATAATATTCAAAAGAGGATTTTTTTGGTAAGAGAAATAGTAGTAGCTTTCTCTTTTCTAGGTCTTGGGACAACCCTGTAAGTGGGTTATAATGCAAATGGTGATTCTTATTTAACCAATAAATATAACGATTAGAGAAATTAGAGAAGTTACTAGGCCAAGTAATTCTGCCACAATTTTCAGAGGTGGATGGAACTCCAGGTTTGCCTAAGCATGTGTCCCCTTTTCTGATCATGCTACATCGTGTCTTTTTTTTTTAAAATAATGCTTTACATAAGATATAAGTGGTAAATATTTCACTCTTTTCATCAAAACTTTGTCCTAATGTTCTATGTTGCAATTAAACTTTCATGTGTATGGGAAATTACAAGTTTGAGAGAAATGATAGGTGGAAACAACGAAGAATTAAAAACACATATATTGTATTAAGATACCAGCAGAAAAGGGGTGGCATATTTATATTGAATAATTTTAGTTAGAAGAGGCATTAAATATTAAAAGAGGTATATAATAAAGGTATAATTACAAATACATATAAAGATTTAATATCTTATTCTTCTCAGGCTGCTGTAACAAAATACCACAGATCAGTGACCTTAGGTGACAGAAATGTGTTTTTCTCACAGTCCTTGAGCCAGGAAGTTAGTGAGCCAGCATGGTCCAGTTCTTGATGAAGACTCTCATCAAGGGTCTTGATGCAGATGGCTGCCCTCTTACTTGTCTTGTCTATGGTAGCATATGGCAGGGAAAGACAGAACTTTCTGATATCTTTTCTTTTAAGTGCACTAATACCATCATGAAAGTCCTGCCCTCAGGACATTATCTAGAGAGAGACAGAATTTTTTTTAATATTTATTTTTTAGTTTTCGGTGGACACAACATCTTTATTTTTTTTTATGTGGTGTTGAGGATCGAACCCAGCACCCCGCGCATGCCAGTGGAGTGCGTTACCGCTTGAGCCACATCCCCAGCCCTCAGGACATTATCTAAATATCATTATCTAATGATGTCTCCAAGTCCTCATTTCCAAATGTGACTGTACTGCAGTGATTGGGACCTTAATATGTGAGGTTGGGGGGAACATTATTGAATCCATAGCAGTTATAAACCCCACAAGGGATACTTCAGTGCCCTGGGACTAGAATCAATAAGAAGTTACCACTCTTAGGCTTGAAAGAGCTAGCAATTGTTTGGCCATTGATGTCTCTTTCTGGAGAAAGAAAGAATGGTTATGGTGTGGTCCACCTGGCAGGATTGGTAACTGTTGTTAGGAGAGGCAGACAGCTAACAGCAATTCCATCACAACACCCTTCTCTCCCTCTAATTTCTCCCTGTGTTTCTCAGTGGTGGAAATCAATTGGAATTTAGAGAGAAAGGAAGCCCATTAATGGAGTCCCTGCATGCCAACCTGCAAAGGTATAGAATAGAGTGGAAGAGGAAAGAGCATGGATCTGGGAGGGCAAAGGAAGGTGTCAAGACCTTCCTACTATCTACTTTATCTTTCAGCTGTCCTCCTTAACTAAAGTTCCTCCTAACCCATCCACTCTTATCTATCACACTCTTGGCCAGTTATTACCCAGTATGGGAAACACCCTTATTCATTTATTTATTTTTTTATTTGTAAGATTCCTTCTCTCTGAGTTTCTTTCTTTTTTAATTTTTACTTTTATATTTTTAAACCTTTATCTTATTCACTTATTTAATTTTTTAAAATGTAATGCTGAGGATGGACCTCAGTGCTTCACACATGCTAGGCAAGGGCTCAACCACTGAGCTACAACCATAGCCCTGTCTCAATCAGACACTTTTGTTGTTATTATTGGGTGCACTGATCTGGTTGTCCTCTTCATTTCTTTTAAGTACCTGGAGACATTATTATACTACCTGGCCCTCTTATGGTTTGGTTAGGGCCATATGGTTTATTTCAACTAGTGAGTTGCATGAGAAGTAACAGGTCACTTAGAGATGAAAATACTTAATCACTCATGCAACACCCTCTACAGTTATTTTTTCCCATTATCATACTTGACATGGTTGCACTCTGTCAGTCAGTACCAGGAGTAAAACTGTGCCCATGTAGGATAAAAGAGAAGCAGGCCTTTCTTTTTCTTTAAGTCACTGAGATTTTGGAATTTTTTTTTTTGTTGTTGTTATTGTTACCAGAATACAATGTGCTCACTGTTACAGATCCTTATTTTCAGAAAAATAAACAAATTTGCCTCTTTTTTCTGGCAGGGTGGGACATGGGTCCTGAGGATCCAACCCAGGGTCTCTTACATGCTATGCAGCACGCTACCACTGAATTCAACCTCAGAAACAAGATCTTGCTAAGTTACCCAGACTAGCCTTGAACTTGTAATCCTCCTGTCTCATCCTCCCTAGTAGCTTGAATTATATGCATGTGCCATCATGCCTGGCTCAAATGTTTCCCTTTTAACTTGAGCAAAGTCTTTGTAAAGACTGTGATTGCCAAAGTAGCTAATTTTCATAGTTTTGAAACTTTAGCTAGTCTATATGCCCTTGTCATGACCTTGAAATTCACAAGTTTAGTATTATATTCTATCTCACAGTACAAGGATATCTAAATATAGTTCTCATTAATGCCAACACTCTTTTGCAAATGGAATGACACTCTCGCCCTTGAAACTGTAAGTTTGAGAGAGAACAACACAAGAAAGACAGATCAGAATCAGCCAGGCAGCTTCTCCTGGGAGGACAGGAACTAATTTGAGTTTTGAATTTTTCCTTTTGATGTTCTATTATTCCCAACAATAGTAAGTAATTTTAAGATGGAGAATTGAAGCTGCCTAGGCCTGTTGTATTCTCTCATGTCTAGTTCACTCTTGTTATTCAAATGTGACTCTCATTCATTACTGTTATTTCTTGACAAATAGGCCTATAGACTTGAGCACTGCTTTTGTCCTGAATGTTAAACAGGAAAAAGGTTCTTAGCATAGCAAATTTACAAAAAGTATAAAAAAATTTGAAATTGAATGAGTCCAAAGCCAAGACTATGCTTTAATTGCCTGTTTTATTTCATTTTGCTTTGGGTAAGGAATTTTTTTTTTTTTAATGTCATAGGTTAACCAACTCTTTCTCTGTGTATATATGTGTAAGAATTCTTTTAGGGACATAATAAGATATGACCTTCATCTGACCTTTTCTCCACATCCTTTCAAGTGCTTATTATCTTTTGGATTTTAGATAATAGCCATTCTAATAGGTTTGAGGTGGTGCCTCATTTTAGTTTTAATTGGCATTACCTGGTGATGAGTGATATTTAATATTTTTTTTCATTTACTTGTTGGTCATTTGTTTGCTTTTATTTTTGAGCAATGTCTTTTTTAGGTCTTTTTACCCCATTTTTTAAACTTGTTACTTATTTTCTTAACTATTGAATTATTTGACTTTATTATGTATTGTGACTATTAAGCCCTTCTCAAATGTATGATTTGCAAATATATTCTCCCCATGTTATAGAGCAAGGGCCTTCCATGGAGGCCAGGCCGTCATGGCTGTCCTCAGTTACCAGTTCTTACAATCGTACCAGAAAGATTTCAGACACATTCCTCAGAGTACCAGGGATGAGTTCATTAGAAGGGACAGGAAAAGCAGAAAAGGGGACACTCTCCAGGAGTAGAGTGGGTCCTTTCAGAGAAGAGAGGGATGGTGTGTTCTTACTGCCCTTCGGCTGTATTTGAGTTCCTAGGGAGGTTTCCAGAGAGTCCTGTCTGCATTCACCTCTTGACTTTTGACTGACATCAAGATTGCATCTGACTTTCCAGTCCCCACTGTATAGGGGAGATTTGATATGCTAAAGATCCAAGGCAACTCTGGATCACTTTGATCCACTGCAACAAGTTCTCATTATCTAATCTCCCTGAAGCTGTTCTTTGTAAAGGTCACAAAAATCCTACTCCCCCTGCCCTTTCAGGATAACTTGTATTCCTCTTATAAGCAGAGAGGAACATTTCAGGTGTGCATTTCTTTTGTGGATGACAGGAAGATAGCATATCCTATTGACCTAAGCCAGGCAGGGCTGTAGGTTTATAAAGAAAGCATATGGCAGTAGAGTATTACTCAGCCATTAAGAAGAATGACTTTATGACATTTGCAGGTAAATGGATGGATCTGGAGACTATCATGCTAAATGAAGTAAGCCAATCCCAAAATGGTGGAATGTTTTTGCTGATATGTGGAAGCGAACTCACAATGGGGTGGGGATGGGAAAAATGGAAATTCAGAAGACAAAGTAGACTGATGGAAAAGGAGGGGGAATAGGAAAAGGAAAGAGAGTGGAGTGAATCTGACATGATTTTCCCATATACATAAATGAATGTAACAGTGAATCCCACCATCATGTACATGCACGAGAATGAGATCTTAATTATAATAAGGTATATTCCATGCTGGTATAATTATATGAAAATGGGTTCTATTGTCATGTATAACTAAAAAGAATATATTGGGAAAAAAAACCTAGACATCAGACACTCCTTGGTATCCCTCTCTTGGGGCTTGGACCCTTCTCTGAGAGAGAGAGAGAGAGAGAGAGAGAGAGATCCAAAATCCAGTGATGAACCTGGAAAAGAAAAAAAAGAAAGCATGTGGGACTCAGCGTAGTAGGCCCAATTCACAGAATTATTACCTTAACCTCATGTTCCTATTTCTGAAATCTGTTGATTCCCTCTCACTATTCTATAATTTTTCTCTTTATTCTGTTGATTATTCCTTTTGTTGGGTAGAGCTTTTTAGTCTGATATAATCTCATTTGAATGTTTTGCTTTTTACTTGTACTCTTGGGGTGATATGGAAAATCATGTTCAGACCAAAGTCTATTTGTTTTCTTTTTGCAGTTTTGCAGTTCCAGGACTTACATTTAAGTCTTTAATCCATTGCTAATTTTTGTCTATGGTATAAGAGAGGGTTCAATTTCATTTTCAATTTTGGCATGTGGATATCCAGTTTCCCCAGAACCAATTATTGAGGAGATTATCCTTCCCCCATGCATATTTTGGCATCTTTGTTGAAAATCAATTGATTCTTAGTACGTGGATTCATTTCTGAGTACTTTATTCTATTCCATTGATCTATGTGTCTGTTTTAATTCTAGAACCATGCTATTTTGTTTAGCTTCATAGTACATTTTGAAATTCAGTAGTTTGATGCCCCCAGTTTAGGTCTTTTCCTCAATATTGCAGTCTTTTGTGATTCCATATTCATTTTAGGACCCCCTCATTTTCATGTAACATTCCATATTTTCTTATTCCCACTTTACATGGACCTATCTTTTGAGAAAGTCTCTTCAGCTATTTAATTTTCTATGTCAGTCCCAGCCATATTTGCATAATGTTCTGGTAGGGAGATGGAGCCGGTTTTTGGATTAATACAGATAATTATATCAGGGATTAGGAGACATAAGTGAGACCAGAGACTAGGAATATGGATAAATATGAAAAGAATATGACACTTTCCAGCTAGCACTGGATTAGAAATTGATAGGTCAGGGGTTTAACAGAAACTTTTCATACTGAATGACATCAATTAAATCCTCACATTTGGAAGTATAAATGTTCTACAAATAAACACAATTTAGACCTTTTGTTTGAATCTGTTGTTTTTGTCAAGACCAAATAGCTATTTACAATTATTACTTAAGCCTACACAATGTTCTGTTGCTGGGAGCAACAAGGTCAGCATGGCTTTGCTATTATAAGTAATTTTACCTTTTCCTTTATGTTATTATGAATATCTGTGATCAGCCTTTGTCATCCTAGCTAACACATGCCTGTTTCTCTTGGTGACCTTAAAGCCTCTAACTGGATGGATTTGTACATGTTCTTTTTCAATATAGGTTACATCAATGGGGGTTTCTAAGTTATTTTTTTAATCTGCTTTTTGAAAGATGAAAAAATATACAAGCCTACTTCCTGTTATATGTAGAGCAATCTAATGTTGACCATCTATATGTATAGTATAATATTATTGCTGAGCCAAATCTTCTTGAAGCCTTATAAGACACACCAAGAAAGATTAAATTCTACATGGACTGCCAATATATCTAAATATCTAGTGAGTATGTATTCAGAGAATTCAATTAACCATAGTTGCTCAATGCTTGAGCTTTCTATAAGCATATAATAGTTTATTTAGATTGGCTGATAAAACATCCAATTAAAATGCAAAATGAAATTTAAGATCATATCACAAAAGAGTATATCCAATATTACTTATTATCATTAAAATTGTGTTTAAAGTAGTTTTAAAAATATACTACTGTCACTAATTTTGATTCTTACATAATAGGGCAGCTAACATAGGCATTCATTTAATAAGCTGAAGACAGCCTTGAAATATTGGAAGAAAATACAAAATCTTGAATTACTATGTGTGTTAGTTATCATCCTATGATTGTTTGAAATGTAAAGAAAAGTGTGTGGCATTCCTGTGACATGTTTCATGGAATGTCGTTTGTGAAAGTTTACTTTGGAGGTGTACTTGGAACTGGTGATATGTGTGTTTAGGTGGCATCTCATAACAATGATAGGTACTGTGTGAGAATGTATAGGGTAGGTTCTTGGTAAGTGGAATTTGAAATAGATGTTGGAGTAAAGCTAGTTTAAGTCAGGGACATGAAAGTGTATGATACATTTGGTGTTTGGGCATTTCTTTGCTTTGATATGGGTCTGTCTCAATTTGAAGAGAACTTCCTCACGAGAAGACTTGAATTAAATGAAGGCCTAAGGAAGTTGAGATCTAGCAATACTTATTTCACATGATGTTATCTGAAAGACACTCCATCAGATTGATTTTTTTTGTCTGCATGTAAAAAGAAAAAGGCTTTGATCATTTCTAGATTAAATAGATAGATCCTCCAAGAAGGTTCCAATGGGGGAGAAATGAAAGAAAGAATTGAGCTGATGTTGACAACTGAGAGAAATTTGCCCACAAAACTTAGGTTAGTTTGCTTAAAAATTAGTATATGCTAGATGAGTTGTTCCCATGGATTCTGCCCTTCCATCTGTGACCGATGGACAGATCCATCAATCTGAGGAAGTGAAAGAACTGTGCATTTATAGCAAGTATGTGATTACTGACAACTTGTAAAAAAGGGGATCTACTTTTGCAGAATATTTGGGAAAAGTTGCCAAAAATTCCCAATGAGGTGTTTGCTGATGATCATTTCCCTCTACCCCAAGTAAACAAGGCTTCAGTGGAGGTTTCTCTTAATAGCTATTTCAACTAACTCTAAGAACAAAACCAAAATTAACTGCTTTTCCTCCTTCCTCTTCATATTGCCTTTTGTGGTACATGTACGGTAGATGTTACCCAAATTCTTTGCCTGATTTCCCCTTTCCTCACCATCCTCTACCATTGGGATCCAGGCATTCATTCAGTCACCTGTTATTTTAGAAACTGAGGTAATATTTATAGTACACATATCCAGCTTATTCCTTACCTTTTCAGCAATCACCAGTGAGTGCCTCCCAAGCACTGGGCTTCACCAAAGGAGAACTTGCTTGCCCAAGAATGTCCTCCTTCCAGAAATAGCCAAACCAAAGATGGACTGATGTTGTGCATAAGAGCTTCATCCTTTTGCTTCCATTTGGGCCATTCCAATCTTAGAGATCCTCCTGGGATCAGCTGAGGCCTCTGTGGTGACTGCATCACAGCTTGAGTTCTTCTGTAATCTTATCTCCTTCCCTTCATTCCTCTAGGATTTTATCCTTAGAGCATTCCTTAGCAAATTATTAGTCGCCATCTGTTTCTTAGTGAACTGACCCTAAGACTCTAAATGAGGAGGAGACTTTAAAATGAGATTTCAGAGCTAGTTCCTGCTTGTCAACTTGCAATAAGGACTCTGTCACTGATGGTATATTGTGTTGATAGCCTGGGGTATGACAGAGCAGAGCAATTGTTCAAATTCCATTGGTGGTGAATGAAGAGTAGAAGTTGATAAAAGGAAATAAACTAGGAAATTTAATATCTTTGGTATGGGTAAGGTTTGGGGAAATAGTAACCATAATGTCTGTGGAACTAGATATCTTTTTGTGAGTGCCAGGGAGAAAGACAGTGAAAGGCTGGGATGTTCACTGACTTACATATGAAAGTCAAAAGGCTTCAGTAGTAAGATGTAAATAACCTTAATCTCTCAAGGTCAGAGAAAAGACAACATTGAGTATGAAAACCATAACTGTGCTCTCTGAGAGTGAGCTGTAGAGAATTCAAATTCTCAAGCCAGTAATTCTGTGATGCAAAGTGAAGGTCCTTATTGGAAAAAAGTGGAATGCTGAGTTTTGAGATGGGGACATTTGAGTCAAAAATATCTGAGAAAATGAAACTTTTAATCCCTCTGAATCCTCTGGATCTGCAGAAGCAGCTGACTCTATTCTATTAAAAGCTTGCACAAACCCTTACTTGACGATGTTGCCAAAATTAATATACGAAATAGAGCTTTCTTTTGGTTGATATTGGCAAGGCATATCTTTTTCTATCCATTAACTTTTAATCAATGTTTGTTTATGTATTTAAATTGAGTTTCTTGTAAGCTCCAAATAGTTGTATCTTGCTTTTTTCCTACTAATTTTCAATCTTTGCTTCTTAAACATAAACTTAGACCACTTAAATTTAATATGATTATTTTCATCATTAGGTTTAAATCTACTTTCCTATTTTCATTTTCTATATGTCTTGGATGTTTTTTCTTCCTTTTTCTCTTTTTCTTCCTTCATTTGGATTAATTGAATTTTTATGATTCCATTTTATCTCTTGTTGGCTTATTAGCTACACCTATTTAGAATTTTAGTGGTTGATTTACTAATTAAAGTATACATTTAAGTTATCATAATTAACATTTAGAGCCATTACATCCTTTCATTTATAGTGAAAATATTATAAGAGCTTTCCATTTTTCTCCTCCAAACTTTATGCTATTATCATCATGTATTTTACTTAAATATACTTTACGAATTCCACAATACATTGATTTTATTTTTTATCAATTATATTTAAAATAACAAGAAAAATTTCATGTGTTTACCAATGTATTTGCCTCTTCTCTTATTCTTAATTCTTCTGTGTAGATCCATATTTCCATCTGGTATCATTTTCTTACTGTCTCAAAGATTTATTTTATTACTTCTTTCAGTTCAGATCTGATGTTGATGAATTCCTTCACCCTTTTTATATGTGACAAAGCCTGTATTTTATCTTTTGTTTTGAAAGATGTTTTTACTGAGTATATACTTTTTTAAAAATTTTTTTATTGTTGGTTGTTCAAAATATTACATAGTTCTTGATATATCATATTTCACACTTTGATTCAAGTGGGTTATGAACTCCCATTTTTACCCCGTATACAAATTGCAGAATCACATCAGTTACACATCCATTGATTTACATATTGCCATACTAGTGTCTGTTGTATTCTGCTGCCTTTCCTATCCTCTACTATCCCTCCTCCCCTCCCCTCCCCTCCCCTCTTCTCTCTCTACCCCCTCTACTGTCATTCATTTCTCCCCCTTGTATTATTTTCCCCTTTCCCCTCACTTCCTCTTGTATGGAATTTTGTATAACCCTGAGGGTCTCCTTCCATTTCCAAGCAATTTCCCTTCTCTCTCTCTCCCTTTCCCTCCCATCTCTCATCCCTATTTAATGTTAATCTTCTTCTCATGCTCTTCGACCCTACTCTGTTCTTAGTTACTCTCCTTATATCAAAGAAGACATTTGGCATTTGTTTTTTAGGGATTGGCTAGCTTCACTTAGCATAATCTGCTCTAATGCCATCCATTTCCCTGCAAATTCTATGATTTTGTCATTTTTTAATGCAGAGTAATACTCCATTGTGTATAAATGCCACATTTTTTTTATCCATTCGTCTATTGAAGGGCATCTAGGTTGGTTCCACAGTCTTGCTATTGTGAATTGTGCTGCTATGAACATCGATGTAGCAGTGTCCCTGTAGCATGCTCTTTTTAGGTCTTTAGGGAATAGACCAAGAAGGGGAAT
>NW_025999869.1:11068515-11120261 GCF_001458135.2 Marmota marmota marmota
AGCAGTATGTAGTGTCCCTCTTTATCCCTTTTGATTAACTTTGGCTTGAAATCTATTTTATTTGATATGAGTATGGACACTCCTGCTTGTTTCCGAAGTCCATATGAGTGATATGATTTTTCCCAACCTTTCACCTTCAGCCTATGTATGTCTTTTCCTATCAAATGCGTCTCCTGTAGGCAGCATATTGTTGGGTCTTGTTTTGTGATCCATTCTACTAGCCTGTGTCTCTTAATTGGTGAGTTTAAGCCATTAAATGAGTATATACTTTTTGATCAACCTTTCATTATTTAGAGATGGACTTTCACCTGTATCCCCTCAACCCAGGGATCATTGTCCATTGTTGCCTGGTGTCCAGTGTGTTGAAAGCCATGGTCTCAGGTCTTGTCTTTTGTATTTGATTGTTTCAGGTGTATGTATAAATCAGTATCTAATTTCATCTTATGTGAAAGAAGAAGTGCTTTGTATGATATTTTATTATCTAACACAGAGCATCTATATAGAAGTGGCACTAACTAACTATGTAAGCAACAATAATTTGGACAGGTGATATTAACCAGCCTCTGCCATTGGCCATTCCAGTTCTCAAAGTAGCCATGGCAGCAAAGATGGAGGCTATTCATGGGTCCAAGGCTTGAGTTTCAGCTCACCTATGTTAACCCAACTACACTACTGTTTCATGCTTAAACTGCTAGCAAGAGTTCAGTCACTTTGGAAACTTTGTGCCAAGAACTCAGAAAGCAGGTAAAAAGGCATCATTGTGACTAATATTTGACCCTTATTATCAGAAGATAGGACTTCCATCATCCATTAGACACACCTATCATTTACCGAGTGTCTCCTGGTATTCCACTACCCATTTTTATCCACAAAGGGGCAAACCTAACCACTTCCATCTAGGAAAGGCATGGAAAACAGAGTCTTATACCTTAAGACTTGGGCTGGCAGAAGTGCTAACTGAGGGAAGAAGAATCTAGAATTGGTAACAGAGGAAGTTGTTAATAATGTTTCTGTCATTTGGAATCCATTATGGATTTTTTTTTTTTTGTGTGTGTGTGTGGGGGTAACTCTGTACTTAGTTTCCTCTGAGAATACATTCCTTTTTTCTTCTCCTTTTGTGTGCTTTAGATGACATAGACTTGTTCTCAACTCAAGAGATTGACTTAAACCTAAGCTTTCAAAGTATCACTGAATGAGGCACAATAAGACTTAAATTTGAGTTGCTAAGAAAAAAAAAATTACATGTACTTTTCCTGATGAATTTTAGCTTGGAAGGCTGCATCTGGCACTGTTGATAATAAATTTTGCCCTCTGAGATGGAAGCTGACGTTGAGGAGAAATGAATCGGAAGAGAATTACATCCTTATGTCATTTATTTAACCTCCTGGATCAAGACATACCTAAAGCAAACATATTTTTGGAAACGAAATGACATAATTTCAATACCTCCTTTTGTAAAAGCCATTTTTTTGCTAAATTTTCTGAAAATTTCATGGCTAAAGCAGTATCTTACTGAATTCAATTGTGAAAATGGTAATTTTACTTACAAAAATTGCTTTGGTTGGAAGGAACAACTACACGAAGGGAACTCTGAATACTGTGAGGTGCCATTTTGAACACTTGTAAGAGTGTCAAAGTCCTGTTCTTTTTCTTTTCTTTTGGGCTACATCTATGCCTTTTTCTTACAGTGTGTTCTATTCTTGTTAACATCATAATTACTGTAATCATATCAGCATGGTATTAAAAGGTCCTGCTGTTAACTGTGGAGAAAAGAGGAACACTCATTACATTTTCTCTAATTATTAAACATGGTATTTACAAATCCAGAATATTTTTCAAGATATAGAAAAATGTCTAGGAAAAATATTTTAATCTCTCTGAACCTCCATTCCCTAATCGATATAATGGAAAAAGTTCTTCTAACGAAAGTACAAATTATAAAGATGAAATTATATACATGGAGGTCTTGACATAGATGTTGACTTTTTTTTTTTTTACTCCTTAACTATAAAAGTGTATTGTATAAAGGGAAGATTCTCAAGACTGTAGGAAAATAAATGACAGATAGAGGTGTGCCAATTCACCTGGCAACAGATTTCTCAGCAGAAACCTTATAAAGCCAGGAGATAGTGGCATGGAATTTCACAGCACTGAAGGCAAAATACTCTCAACGGAGAATATTTTACCTGCTAAGGCTCCCCTTTAAAAATGAAGAAGGGATAAAGACACAAACATTAAAACAACAATGATAAGGATATCACTAGAGCTGAGAAAGTGGATTAGGGAGAGGAAGAAGGGGAGGTAAAGGGAAGGTACTAGGGAGTGAGATTAATATGGAATAATGAATCTCAGTATTATATATAGTTATGATGTACCAATTTTAAAAATATAAAAAAGTTTTAAAAGTTTACAGAAAAAATAATAAATAAACAATCTATCTCTGTGTTTCAAGCAACATGAAAGACAAGAACAAGTCAAATAAAAAATAAGTAGAAGGAAAGAGAGCAAAGATCAGAGCAGAAATAGATGAAATGAAGAATGAAAAATAATTTAAAAAATCAATAAATAATTTAAAAAAGAGCTGGTTCTTTGGAATGATAAAAAAAATAGCCAAACTCTTCACTAGATTAAGAAATAGAGGGCTGGGGATGTGGCTTAAGCCGTAGCGCACTCGCCTGGCATGCGCGGGGCGCTGGGTTCGAAACTCAGCACCACATAAAAATAAAATAAAGATGTTGTGTCCACTGAAAACTAAAAAATAAATATTAAAAATTCTCTCTCTCTCTCTCTTTAAAAAAATAGAAAACTCAAAATCAGAGATGAAAAGGGAGACATTGCAAATGACACCACAGAAATACAAAATATCATTACAGATTATTACAGAGAACTATATTGTTTTAGCTGTTTGTCATGGTGATAAAATACACAAGAAAATCATTTTAAAGGAGGAAAGATTTATTTTGACTCATGGTTCCAGTGGTTTCAGTCCATGGTCACTTGGTCTTGTAGGTTTAAGTATTTGGAGAAGCAGAGCATCACAGTGTGGGCATGTGTTGGAGTAGAGAAGCTCACCTCAAGGCAGCTTGGAAGTAGGTAGAGATAGGAAGGGCTTGGGGCAAAATAAACCCTTCAGAGGCATCCTCCCAATGACATACTGTCTTCAATTGGCATCACCTTCTAAAGTTGACATCACTTTCCTATAGTGCTACTAGGTGAGGACCAAGCCTTCAGCTCACAAGGCTTTGGAGAATATTCTAGATTCAAACTGCAATATTTCCCCTGGGACCCAAAGGCTCATGCTCATCTCATAATGCAGAATGCATTCAGTTCATCTCCAAGAGTCCCCATAGTCTTAACAGGAAGCATACAAAAGTCTAAATGCAAAGGCTCCTCTGGGACCGAAGGCAAACTTAACAGTTATCTCCATATCAAAAAAAAAATTACATACTTCCAACATACAATCACACAGGGAAAACATTCCTATTCCAAAAGGCAAGAAAAGAAGAATCCCACAAAGGGATGGGACCAAGGCAAGACCAAAACCCAGTAGAGCAAACAATAAATCCTGTAGCTCCATGTCTAGCATCCAGGACATGATGTGAACTCCAAAGGTCTTGGGCAACCCTATCACCCCATGGCCTTGCCAACTGCAGCCCGTGTGGAATCTCTCTTGAGCTGGTTCTGTCTGTTGCCTGCACCTTTCCTCAGAAGATGTTCCATGTCCCTGCCATCTCTTACTTTATTGGGTCTCCATTGCTGCTTCAGCTTCAGTTTCCCAGCCTCACACCTTGACCTCTCAGGAGCAGCCCACAAGTACATGCTGCACACTGGTTGCTCTCCCAAGTCTTCCTGAATACCTGAAAAACCAACATCATGTGGATGATGACAAGGTCTACCACCAATTCAAGCAGCAGCTAGGCTGGACCATGACTGCAGTGGCCTATGAGTGCATGGACCGATGAACACAATGAAACAAATCCTGGGGGAAGAGCTGCCTAGGGAGTCCAGTGGGGAGAGGTCACGGGCGGGGTGAGGGGCTCTCTTCTCAAATGAGAGGCTTATACTTTACACCTTTGAGCCTGTGAAGCTTCTAGGAGCACACCTGGATCAAATCAGGTGTTAAATCTATTGGTTATGATTTAAAATATTTTAACCACAAAAGTAATGTACACCTGATGTAAATTTAAGTAATGGGAAAAGAGTAGAGTGTAAAATTAACTCCCTCTGTACCATCTTCTTTCAATACCATCCATTCCTCAGAGATAACAACTATGCTATTATCGATTTGCTATGTATCTTTATACATGTTTTATTTTGCATTTGGAATCATGTTTGTGAACATAAGCACAAATAAACCCTATTTTGCGGGGGGAGGTGGGGAAGTGGAATTGAACAGAGGGGCACTCGACCACTGAGCTACATCCCCAGCCCTATTTTGCATTTTATTTAGAGACAGGGTCTCACTTAGTTGCTCAGTGCCTCACTTTTGCTGAGGCTGACTTTGAACTTGAGCTTCTTCCTCAGCCTCCTGAGACACTGCGATTAGAGACATGTGCCATCACACCCAGCAAATAAACCCTATTAACACAAACTGTTTTTGCATGAGTAATATAATACTATAAAGATTGTTTTGTAACTTATATATATTTTGTAACTTACTATATGTGTATATATATATATATATATTTACTTTTCAGATTTATATATATATTTACTATATATAGATATTTATTTTTCAGATATATATTTACTATACATATATTTTTACTTTTCAGATAATAGTATAGCTGGAACCTCTATCCAAATTGGTATTTAGAAATGGTTTTATGATTTAAAATTGTTGCACTGCAGTCATAGCAAATCGAAATAATTAATTCTCATAATTTTTTATTGGTAAACTTTTTTTAATTACAAAAGAAAGCAATAATATTTTTAGACATGTATATTTGGAACATGTCAGAACTCTGTAGAAGTGGAATTATTGAGTGAAAATATATGCATATGCTGGGAGCCATTAGCCAAGTAGGTATGACAATTTCCTTGCCATCGTACCCCATGTTGCTTAGTGGAAGGACTCGTGGAAATAGGACATTTTGCAGTGACATTGCATGTAGGTGACCTTGCTCAAGGACCAGGGCGGATTAGGGTGTTCCCGGTTTAGGATAATCGGGTTTAGGGCGTTCCAGGTTTAAGATTATTCCTGCTGGGAATAGGGCGTATCCTGCTGCCTGAGTTCCCCTTGAGTTCTCACGGGATTCAGACAGTATTTTTTGGGAGATAGAAGCCCAGTGGAGGTGGATTTTGGGCAGAGAACGTGGATTTCCCTAGAACGTGATTGTAGAGTGCCGGTGTGAGTTCGGGAATAAAGAGTTGCTGTTTGAATCTACAAGCTGCGTGGTGGCTCGTGATTTTGTGCCCAGCCAGACTGCGGCATGCACATAAGATAGATGCCAAATGATAATGTAAAAGACTGCAGCAATTTATACTCCACAAGATATCCATATCATCAACAGCTATGGTATTTATTATTTATTTTTACCTTGTATTAATTTATGTGTGAAAAATATTTCATTCCTATTTTATTTTAATTTCTCTGATTACCAGTGATATTTTTCTTGAAGGATAAAACTTCTTTCTCAGGATGCCCATGTTCTCTAGTGATTCTATTTAGGTTTAACTCAACTCGTTGTCTCAAAAATTCAGGCAGTATCAAATTACAATCTTTTCTAATAGAAAATGGTAAAAATAGTGGCTCTTTAGTAGTTTAAATATTGAGTTATTTAACTAATTTACTGACAGCCTTAGAGCTACTCTAAGTTGCTTCCTCCATTTCCAAGTCAATTTCCCTATGTAAGTAGGTGTCTTGCATACTGGGACTCTCATTGACTATTGTATATGCTGCATTTAATCCAGGATGCTTTTTCCATTGAAAGAGTGAGAAGTAGATGGAATAGTAAAAAAAAAAAAAAAAACTGCTATTATTTATTGAGCCCCTATTGAAGTTTGAGTATTTGACAAGCTTTATTGCATTTAATACTTTCATTAGCCTTCTGAAAAAATTATCACTGATACTCATTTTACACATGAATAAACAGAAGCTCAGAGAAGTTAGATTAGCTTCCCAAAATCTCTCCATTATTAGGCATCTGAGACCAGAGCTATCTGGCCATTCTATCATTTCTTTACAGTCTCTCATCCTAGTCTATCTCTCATTCACACTCCCTCCATGGCCAGTTCTCATTGGCCAAAGCTCAGGACAGAGTAGGAAGAGTAAGCATTGTCAAAAATGTCTGAGTAAATGAGTCTCTCAACCCTTTCTCTACCAATTTTTGTCTATTGTTATTCTGAGATAAAATTAATTATAAAAAATAATTGAGCTACTCTTTCCTCATTCTTCCTAGCCTGCCTGGTATGTTAGTACCATTTTACATGTATAGATGATAAGTTAATTCATGGTATGTGAAGGATGTCTGGGACCATCATGGCTTAATGCTGTCCTGGAATCCTGGTTAAATAGGGCTGATAGATTGTCATCTTTCGTGAATTGCTGTCACTTGAGCATTGTTAAGTGTTTCAGCTTTAAAAACAGACACACATGAAAACATAACTCTTATTGCTCATGAGATAACATCTCTGTGACCTTTTTTATACCTGAATTAATCAAGCTACAAGTCTATTTAGTAATAAGCTTGTTTTTCTACAAGTTACCTAAATGTTGATAATTTCAATTGGTCAATATGTTAAGCAGGCTTATTTTTACTTTCAACTGTCACCAATTCAGAATATAGGATTTTGTAAGAAATTTCACTGGATCATAACCATGCTGTGCTCCTGAAAATTTTTTTGTCAGACTGTGCAGTTAACAGTACCTGGGTAGAAGATTAAAGAGATTAAGCAGGAGTTAAACTTCTATTTAGATCTATTAACCTCAAATATCTTTACCTTAAAGTATTCTTTTTCCATAGGTGGCAATAAATAAATAGTAAAATAAATGGAAATGCCTTCTCTTTTCATCTGATGACTAGTTTCAGGTTCATGATTTGAAAAGGAAGTACTGGAAAACAATAATAAAAGATAAAAGTAGCACTGATTACTGAAAACACTTTGTGAAAACACTAGACTGTAATTGGCTACAATGAGAAAGAATAAGTAAGCCATTTCAGAATGTCCAAGAAAATGCAGATTGGATCTTCCAAACTTGTTAAATAAGGCCAATTTATTACTAGTGTCATAATTCTTTCCCCAGTGTCCTATAACTCAGGCTACTAAGAATCTTGTGGAAAGAATGACAAAACCAGAGATCAGACTCCCGATCGTGGGAGACTTTTTAATTTGATGGAAACAACCTGAGATCAAGCTGGTAACTTGATAAATCAAAGAAGAAATGTTTTATAAAGAGTTTACAGGTTAGCTCCCTGCCCATTATGAGAATTCTTTCATTCCCCCAATTTTCCTTCTTCTCACACCAGTTTCCATAACAACCCACATCCCATGACCATCCTCAGTTTCCGCTGACTTTCAGATGTTTGCTTTTCAGGGAATCTTCGCTTTTGTTGATACTGTGTGGTCCATGACACTGCCAATTAAATTTGGTTCAAAGCATCCAGACTCTCCTGTGCCTAATATGCTAGTATTTTAGGTTTTGCAATTGTTACTCCTGTATCAGTAATTTTTTTAAAATCCCATTTTCTATGAACATATTTAGGGTATAGACGAAACATTCTTCAGCTTTATCCAGTCTTCGGAAAGAAGAAAACACTTATTATATCTTATTGAGATAAGGAATTATTATGAATGTGGGAAAGATTTCTATAGTACTCCAATTAGAGAAAACCATGGTGTTTAGAGACTTCACAGTATATCAATTTCTTGGTTAGGATGATGAGAAACTGCAAAAAATGTGCATTTTAAAGGTTTCTGTTCCTTAGAAATGTCCATTCAGAATAATTTTGATTACTAGACATCTCCAATGTTAATGTTAGGACTTGGAGACACCAACATTAACACTTGTGGTGTCATCCAAATATTGTCTACTTTACATGTGAAACAACATGGAATTTAATACCTGTAGGTCATCTTGACCAAATTATTATGCCATGAATTGTTTTTTACTCTTTTAGTTACTCTTTAAATATTCTTGCTTCATTACCTCTTATTTCATCAGTTCCTACATCTCTTCCAATTTATGAATTGAAATTGGCAGAGGACTGTTTGAATCTTCTGATAGAATGGTAGAAGTTGTTTATTATGTATTTCTATGCATATTACATGTATATATTATAAATTTTTACATAATATTTACAAGTGGAATGAATTATACTTACAGTAATGTATGTGTGTATATCTATATTGTATGAATCTACCAATCTATCAAGCATTTAGTTATTCATTCATTTTAATAGCATTACTAATATAAAAATTTATATCACAAAATACACCCGTTTTAAGTGTACAATTTAATGACCTTCATCAGTTTATAGAGTTATGTAATCATCACTGTAATATAGTTGTAGAACATTCACGTCACACCTCAGAAAGATCCCTTGTACCTATTTGCAGTCACTTTCTGCTCTTACCTCTGGCATCAGGCAATCATTGATCTGCTGGTTCTATAAATTTTCCATTGATCTGCTGGTTCTATAAAATTCCTGTATATTTTATATAAATTAACTTATGCAATATGTAATCTTTTGCATAATATTCTATTATAGGGTATATCGAAAATTTCTTTCATTGCTGTAAATGCTTTCATTGAGCAGATACATGTTTCTTCATTCATTCTCCAGTTGATAAGCATTTGGACTGTTTTCAGTTTTTGGTTATATGAATACTGCTGCTATGAATATTTGGGTATGAGTCTTTGTGTGTACATTTTTATTTATCTAGTGTTAAGGTTTGGATGTGAGGTGGCTCCCCCAAATAACTCATATGATAGATAATATAGAAATATTCAAATGTTTAAGGTTTAGATTATGAAAGCTATATCCTGATCAGTGGATTAATCTATTTGATGGATTAATAGCTTGAAATTACTACTCTCCTGGGTGGGAACTGTAAGCATGTGGCACACATCTGGGAGAAGTATGTCACAGGGGTCAAGTGAGTAGCTGTCCTCTTCCATGCCCTTCTAGAATGATGTTCTTCCTCACCTTGGACCCAGAGCTATGGATTAGGCCATGTTGGACTGAATCTCTGAAACTGAGACCAAAGTAAACTTTTTTATCCTCTTAGTTGTTCTTGTCAGGTGTTTTGGTCACAGTGATAAAAAGCTGACTCACATCTAGGAATAAAATTGTGGGTTCATATATAAATTTATGTTTAACTTTTTAAGAAACTGCCAAACTGCTATACAGAGTAGCTGCCCATTTTACATTTCTGCCAGCAATACTTGCAATTTTCAGTTTCTCCACATCTTTGTCAACACTTTTAATTACCTGCTTTGGATAGCAGACATTCTAATTAGTGTAAAATGATATTTTTATGTTTTAAATTTGCAGTTTTATAATAATTAATGATACTGACCATATTTTCATGTGTTAGTTATTTTTATATCTTCTTCAATAAATTATTTTCATTTTTATGTTTTGAATTGACTTTTCATATTTGCATTTTAAGAGGCAAGTATTTTTCTTTTTAAAATACATAGTCTAGAACTTCATCTGATAAATGAACATTTTCTCTTGGTGGATTTTGTTTTCAATTTCTAAATGATATCTTTTTAAGTAAAAAGTTTTAAATTTTGCTGAAGTCCAACTAACCAAGGTTTGCTTTTATGTATTATGCTTTTGGTGTTGTATCTAAGAACTTATTGCTGAAGCCACGATCATGAAAATTTTCTCTTATATTTTCATATACAAATTCTATCATTGTAGCTCTTACACTTAGATATCTTCTACTCTGAGTTAATTTTTGTTTATGATGTCAATATATTTCCTAAATTAATCATTTTGCCTATTGATATCCAATTGTTCAAACATTATTCTTTCTCAAGTTTTGATACCCTTATCAAAAATAAATTGGCCATAAATGTGTGGAATTATTTCTGTATTTTGTTTCCTTGATCTGTGTCTGTCTTTATGCCAGTATCACATGATCCTGATTGCTATAGCTTTATTATGTATTTTAAATCAGAATAAATAAGTACTCTGACTTTCTTCTGTTTTAGACAGTTTGGCCTATTTTGGGTTCTGATTCCCATATAAAGTTTAAAGTCAATTTGACAATTTCCCTACTGGAGTATTGATTGGTTGTGTATGGTCTAAAAATACATTTGGGAAAAATAGTTCTTTTACTGATTTTGAATCTTTCAATTCACTAACATAAAATATTTCTCTATTTATTTAGATCTTTAATTTGTCTCAGCAGTGTTTTTTAGCTTTCAGTGTACTAAACTTATTTTGTTAAATTTATTTCTAAATATTTTATACTTTTTAAAACAATATTTTTTGGTTGTCAATGGACCTTTATTTTATTTATTTATATGCAGTGCTGAGAATTGAACCCAGTGCCTTACACATGCTAGACAAATGCTCTACCACTGATCCACACTCCAGCCCTATTTTATACATTTTATTATTTATTTATTTATTTGTTTGTGGTGTCAGAGATTGAACTCAGGGGCACTCAGCCACTGAGCAGCATCCCCAGCCCTTTTTTGTATTTTATTTAGAGAGAGGGTATCACTGAGTTGCTTAGTGCTTCCCCATTGGTGAGGTTGGCTTTGAATTCATGATCCTCCTGCCACAGCTTCCTGAACCACTGGCATTATAGGCGTCACCACCTCGCCCAGCTAATGTTTTTTAAATGCTATTATGAATAGTATATTTTGCTTAATTTTCCTTTTCAATTGGTCACTGTTAGTGTATATATTGCCAAGAGATTGATATTGGCCTGGGACTTAGCATAGATCGTTATTAAAATGTTGAGATATGTTCCTGTTATCCCTAGTTTCTCTAGTGTTTTGAACATGAAGGAGTGCTGTATTTTGTCAAATGCACTTTCTGAGTCTATTGAGATGATCATATGCTTTTTATATTTAAGTCTATTGGTGTGATGAATTTATTGATTTTTGTATGTTGAACCAATCTTGTATCCCTAGGATGAACCCCGCTTGATTGTGGTATACTATATTTTTGGTATGTTTTTGTATTTGATTTGTCAGAATTTTATTGAGAATCTTTGCATCTATGTTCATTAGAGATGTTGGTCTGAAGTTTTCTTTCTTTGATGTGTCTCTGTCTGGTTTTGGAATCAATGTGATATTGGCCTCATAGAATGAGTTTGGAAGGGTTTCCTGTTTCTCTATTTCATGAAATAATTTGAGCAGTATTGGTATTAATTCTTCTTTGAAGGTCTTGTAGAACTTAGCTGTGTATCCATCTGGTCTTGGGCTTTTCTTGGTTGTAGCTTCTGATGGCATCTTCTATTTCATTGCTTGAAATTGATCTGTTTAAATTGTGCACATCTTCCTGACTCAGGGTAGGCAAATCATATGACCCCAGAAAGTTATCAATGTCTTTGATATTTTCTATTTTATTGGAGTACAAATTTTCAAAACAAATGGAGAAATATTGAAAGAATTTCCTCTAAAAACTGGAATAAGACAGGGATGTTTTCTTTCACCACTTCTATTTAACATAGTTCTTGAAACTCTAGCCAGAATAATTAGACAGATTAAAGAAATTCAAGGGATTTTTTTAAGAGAGAGGGAGAGAGAGAGACAGAGAGGAGAGAGAGAGAGAATTTTTTAATATTTATTTTTCAGTTATTGGCAGACAAAACATCTTTATTTGTATGTGGTGCTGAGGATCGAACTTGGGCCGCACGCACGCCAGGCGAGCGCGCTACCGCTTCAACCACATCCCCAGCCTGTCAAGGGATATTGATAGGAAAAGAAGAGCTCAAATTATCACTATTTGCTGATGACATGATTCTATACCTAAATAACCCAAAAAATTCCACCAGAAAAACTTCTAGAACTAATAAATGAATTCAGCAAAGTAGCAGGATATAAATCAACACCCCCAAATCAAAGGCATTTCTGTACATCAGTGACAAATCCTCTGAAAGATAAACTAGGAAAACTACCCCATCTACAATAGCTCCAAAAATAAAATAAAATAAAATACTTGGGAATCTACTTAATGAAAGAAGTGAAAGACCTCTACAAGAAAAACTACAGAACACTAAAGAAAGAAATTAAAGAGGACCTTAGAAGATGGAAAGAACTCCCTTGTTCTTGGATTGGCAGAATTAATATTGTCAAAACGACCATACTACCTAAAGCACTATACAGATTTAATTCAATTCCAATCAAAATCCCAATGATATTCCTCATAGGAAAAGCAATCATGAAATTCATCTGGAAAAATAAGGGACCCAGAATTCTTTAGCAAGAAGAGTGAAGCAGGTGGCATCACTATATCAGAACTTAAACTAGGCTACAGAGTAATAGTAACAAGGACAGCATGGTATTGGCACCAAAATAGACTTGTAGATCAATGGTACAGAATACAGGATGCAAAGACAAACCCAGATAAATACAGTTATCTCATATTAGACAAAGGCACCAAAAACATGTATTGGAAAAAAGATAGCCTCTTCAACAAATGGTGTTGGGAGAAATGGAAATCCATATGCAACAAAATGAAATTAAACCCCATCTCTCACCGTGCACAAAACTCAACTCAATGTGGATCAAAGACCTAGGAATTAAATCAGAGACTCTGTGTCTAATAGAAGAAAAAGCAGTCTCAAATCTTCAACATGTCAGATAGGGCCCTGTCTTCCTTAGTAAGACTCCTATAGTGCAAAAAATAAAATAAAGAATCAATAAATGGAATGAATTCAAACTAAAAAGCTTCTTCTCAGCAAAAGAAACAGTGAGATGAATTGAAAGCCTATGTAATAGGAAAAAAATTTTACCACATGCACATCAGATAGAGCACTAATCTCTAGGATATATAAAGAACTAAAAAATCTTAACACCAAAAACCAAATAACTCAATCAATAAATGGGCCAAGGAACTCAACAGACACTTTTCAGAAGATGATATACAATCAATCAACAAATATATGAAAAAATATTCAACATCTCTAGCAATTAAAGAAATCCAAATCAAAACTACTCCAAGATTTCATCTCATTCCAGTCAGAATGGCAGCTATTAAGAATACAAGTAACAGTAAGTGTTGGTGAGGATGTGGGGAAAAAGGCACATTCATACTTTGCTGGTGAGACTGCAAATTGGTGCAGCCAATATGTAAAGCAGTATGGGGAATCCTTGGAAAACCAGAAATGGAAACACCATTTGACCAGCTATCCCACTCCTTGGTTTATACTCAAAGGACTTAAAAACAGCATACTACAGAGACACAGCCACATCAATGTGTATAGCAGCACAATTCACAATAGATAAGTTGTGGAACCAAACTTGATGCCCTTCAGTAGATGAATAGATAAAGAAACTGTGGTGTATATGCACAATGGAATATGACTCAGCATTAATAGAGAATAAAACCATGGCATTTGAAGGTAAATGGATGAAGTTGGAGAATATAATGCTAAGTGAAGTTAGTCAATCCCAAAAAATCAAATGCAAAATGTTTTCTCTGATATGAGGCTGCTGATGATCCATAATGGGGATGGGGTGGGGACTAGCATGGGAGAAATGGAAGAACTTTAGATAGGGCAAAGGGGAGTGAGGGGATGGGATGGGTTAGGGGGGTAGGAGAGATGGTGGAATGAGATGAACATCATTATCCTAGGTAGATGAATGAAGACATGAATGATGTGACTCTACTTTGTGTACAACCAGAGACATGAAAAATTATGCTCTATATGTATTCATTCTGCTGTCATATATAACAAATTGGAATAAATAAATAAATTTTAAAAAAGCAAAATGCGAACCTAAAAAAAGTAAACAAAAAAACTCCAATGCCATGAAATTTTATGGAGGAAGCCCCTACCATTGCACCAACATATATGGAGCTAGAAGACTTTGTGGTAAGGGAAAGAAGATGGTTCTGGAAGGACAGATGTTGCATAGTCTCTCTTATACAGGGCATCCACAGTAACTGGAGTTACAGAAATAGACAGTATAGCAGCCATGGCCGGGGTGGGGCCGGGCATGCAGGAGTAGTATTGCCGTGGTGGAGGTCACAGTTGTCCAAGCTGATTCCAGAGACCTACTGTGCTGGTGCCTACAGTCAATAATAAGGTATTCTGTACTTAAACTTTGTTAAGAGGTTAGATCCAATATTAAGTGAAGTTCTTTCCACAAATTACCAAAAAGCACACTAAAGTAGGGAAATAAAGAATTTTTGGAGGTGATAGATATTATTACCTAGATTGTGATGATTTTGCTAACAATAAATACATGTGTCCAAGCTTATCAGGTTGCATTCATTAATTATGTATGGCTATTACATGCCAGTTATAACTCAATAAAGGTGGACAAATAAACTATAAAATTTTGAAACATTAATCTTGTATTATGCACATTTTTCAAAACTTATTTGTCCCAGTAGAGTTTGAGTGGATGCTACAGGATTTTCTACAGTATATTTTATTGCCTGTTGAAGGAAGTTTCAGTTTTACTTCTTCCCCCTTTCCTTCCTTCTTTTCAGTCTTCTTTTTCTCCTCCTCCTTGGTCTTCTTCAGTTGTTCCTCCTCCTCCTCCTCTTGGCTAGAACTTCCAGTACCATGTTAGGATAGTGAAAACAGCAAAGAGAATCTTCCTTCTTCCCAAACTTAGGAGGAAAGTCTAATTTGATATTAACTATAGAGTTTTTATCAGGTTGATAAAACTTTCTTTCTCTACTTTGTAAAGAGTCTAAGTAGGAGTAGATGTTAGATTATTGTCAGATGCTTTCTGAGTTTGATGAGATGTTGATGTCATTTTTGTCCTTTAATCCACATGATACATTACTCAGTCCTTTGATGTTAAGTGAAATTTACATCATTTCTGGGGTAAATTCCACATAGTCATGGTGCATACTTTTTATTATAGGTTACTAGATTTGTTCTGTTAATATTTTTTGAGGATTTTTTGCATCTATTTTCACATACATCAAGATGGCTACTGTTGCCTGTTATTTTGGTTCTCTTGTTTCTTTGGTTTGCTAATACTGACCTTATGGTACATATCTTATGGGTGAGTTGTTGAAGGAATACTATTTGTCTTTCTTATTGAGTCAGATTTAGTAAATTGAGGTAGTTACTGTGCTTTTTAAATACAGAAATCATTTTTCCATTTAAATTTTTTTTCTATTGAGTTTTTGTATTTGAAGTGTCATACTTTCACAATTTCCTTTAATTTTTATGAGCATGATTCTTTTAGTGCTTGAACATATGTATAGTGGTTAGACATATTTTGATAATCAAAATCTCTATCTGCTAAGTTCATCACTTGGGAATCATTATAATTTCAGTGGACTTTTATCCTGCCCTCCAATAGAGGGCATACCTTCCCTTTCCAGATTTCATTTGTTGTTGTTGAAAAATGGAAATTTTTGTTATGTTGTAGCAACTCTGGATTCTGAATTTCTCCCTGCTGAGTTTTTAGTTTTCTTTCTACTGTTTTATTTGTTTAGTAAGTTGCATGAAACCTGCTGTCTTCCCTTAGTGCTTTATCACTATCTTTAAAAAAAAAAAAATTTTTTTTTTTTCAATTTAAAAATCTGGCTTCCTAGAGGGCCCCCTGGAGTCAACATAATTTGGTGGTTGGACAACAACTAGTCAAACGTTGTGTTCAAGCTTCTCAAGCCAATCACATTTTTATCCTTTGCCAAGGGTGAATATCTGTGTGGTTCAGGAACTGGGTTCAATAATCAGTTTTTGAGTCTTCCCTGCCTTCCTGCTCAGGCCTCTTCTGTTTGCTGACTTCCTGCTCAGCGAGGGATGCATGAATTGCTATCTAGTCTCACCTATGCTTGTGTGAAGAGTCCCAGACTGCTTGGGATGTGTAGTGGCAGACCAAGGCCCACACAGTGCCTGGATCTCCCTGTTAGGTTACAGGATAGTCTGTGACTTGTTACTGGACCCAGCCAGGTTCACCACGTCAGGCATTCTGTCACTGTGTTCCTCCCTGTGCTTTTAAACATCAAGATGACTAGTATTTCTGACAGCACAGGAGCATAGGCTTTTTCTAACCCTTATTCTGAATCAAGACATCCTCCCTTGGGTAAAAAGCTGCTGGCTTCACCGCCTGTCCCAGGCTGCAAGGCTCTTGGGCGGCTCTTGGGCTGCTCCTGCTGACTGGGCTGGGGATGGAGTTGGTAGCAGCTTTAGGCTAACACTGCAGAGACTCCCACTGCTATCACCCAGGGTTCAGCAATTATTCTCTGCCATGCTCCCTTTCCATTGAAATTGTACCCCTGTCCATTCTAGAATCATGAAAACCTTAGTTTTTGACCAGTGTGTTAGATTTAGGAGAGGATTTGCTGAGCTCCTCACTTAACTGTTCCAAAAGTCCTGCTCAGTGAAGTCGCTTTTGAGCAGTTGTTCTCAGACCCATAAAAATAAGGTCACAGAGACTGTTTATTTAAGATTCCTTAAAATTTCTATCATTAAATGCAATTGGTTTGTTTATTCTCTAGGCATTTGGCACATGTTGTCTGGTCATAATCACCTGTTCTTTGGAATTTTCTCATAGTTGCTCAAAACAGATGATGTGATAACATTTTATTTAACATTTTCCTTATCAAATGCTAGTTTGGTAGCCTGACATTGGCTCCTAAGGTGAAAATTTTCATTGATTTCTAGTACTTATGATAGACCCAACCTGATCTTTTCTTAAAATTGGGCATCTCGCCACAAAGCCATGAAAAGATAATTTCGGCTTTACTATAAATTACTGCAAATTCTGAACCTGCTTGGAATGCCTGCCCGTGCCTTGAACTCACCCATGCCTGGCTCTCTGACCAGATAGCAGCCCTCTCTGAAACTTAGTGACACCTCATAAATCTTGGCCTTCCCTGGCCAGACAACGACCCTCTCTGAGGCTCTAATGGTCCTCATAAATTCTGATGTTGGGGCCAGCAAAAAATGTAAACTACCATTAGTGTGATGCTTGTCAGAGTTCTGTTATCTGTAACCCCCCTTTGTGTAACTTTCTGGGCTATAAAGCTGGGCTGCAGGAAAGCTGGGGTTGCTGTCTTGTTCCCGCCGTTTTGGGAGGGAGAGGCAGCCCGGCCGGTGGAAATAATAAGCTTGCTTTAATTTGATTTTAATTGGAGTCAGTGGTCTTTTCTTGCGTCCTGGTCTAACACTTACTTTTCTCCCTTTGAAGTACATCTATCTGCCTCCTCACTCTGTAGATGGCCATGTGAGGTCTTGGTGGGACTGAAGGTTCTAGAGTGGACTTTCTCAGGAGTCCCTGGTTCCCTCAGCTCTTCCATTCTTCTCTTTGGCTAAGGATCTTCCTACATTTCCCCTGTCAAGGACATCTTTTCAACATGTTTTCAGTCCTTGATCTGTACCGTCTGTCTTCAGTCCTTCCTCTTACATATTCCTTTGTTAAAAAACTTATGTTTTTCTACTCTATTGTCTGAAAGAACTAATACTGCACTTAAAATAACTTTTAAACTAATAAAATTCTCTTGCCTAATTGAGGTGGTAATATGGACGTTTTCTGTATCTTACCCTAGAAAATATGTACTCGTCTTCATTCTCACTGCAAAAGGAAGACATTGGAGTAGGTCAATTCTAGGGCTACGTCCACCCCTGTATCTCTCTGATTCTCTGTGGATTTCAATCCTTTTATTAATTATGAAGTATGTTTATATAATATCTTTGGATTTTTACATTGAAACTCAATTAATATGTATGTGCAACAAGAGGGATAGGTATATACATATTCATTATTGGCTCACTTAATAAAATTGTTGTGGTAGGTGAGTGGAACTTAAGAATTGAAATAAGTTATTTTCCATGTCATGTTCTCAAACAAAAACTCTCTTTTGGAAGTGATTAGTGTCCAAAAGCTTTCTATTTTGCAGATGTGTTGAGTGGTGAGAAGTCAGGGCACTGTCAGGTGAGGTTGCAGAGCAGGTTAACTGTGAGAGCTGGAGATGGGATTTCAAACTCTGAATAACCTTCCATTCCCTGTTTACCCACAAGTCTTTGCTGCTGCCTGAGTGTGTTTCTGTTTTTAGAAACCCATTTAGCCCAGTTTGAGTAGTGCTAATTATTCAGTGTATATTAAATATCAATGTGAATATTGAGACTGAAATAATTTGCAACATAGTTATCGCAACTACACACCCTCAGAGCATGCTTTGTTTGAGAATTAATCATTGTAATACTCCAACAAACTCCGTATAAGAATACATTGATATGTACACTATATATAATTGAAATTTTATAAATTCAGGTTACTTCTTATTTGAAATATTTTAAAGCAAATATGTCCATTTATTTACTTGCTGACATAGAGGGTAAATTGTATTTTTAAAGTATGTTTTAAAATCGCTGCTTCTTTTCAGCTGAGATTTAGAATTAATCTTGGTTCTTTAGTTTTGTCCAAATAATTTTTGTTTACTGGACATCTACTCTGTGACAAGTGCCATGCTAAGGGCTTTCCAAAGAGAATATCTAACTCTTTAAGTAAATCTACAAACTGGGGCTTGCTTCACAGAGGGAAAACAATCTAAAGGAGGTGACTTAGGAACTTGCAACTTGTAGGTCCAGTCTTCCCACACAGCCCTTTACCTGGAAGCTTGTACCCTATGGTCACCAGTGCTTATCCTCCTGCCTACCGCCATTACTGGTTGTATTAAGAGGTATTTGTGGATATTGGCTCTCTTATTTTTGTAGTCTGTTCTGCATCTGTTCAGTTTGAGAATGGTATTTTTTTCCTGCAACCTGAGATTCTGAAAAGATTCTCAGTCATGTGTCCCTCAGTTCTCTACCAAGAGCATAGGCATGTTACCTAAATAGAGGTGGCCCAGTCTGAAGACTGGCATAAATAGTCAAGGGATGCTCTTTTCATTGAATTTGCAGACTCTGAGGACCATACCCACACTATCTTTGTCTTTATACAGTGATGATTTCCTGGGAAAACAGAGACTATGGAAGAAAAAGAAATATGAACCCTTCAACCAGCTCTACCTGCGTCCGTCCATCTCACTCCCTGCCCTTCTAGGTGAATTGAAGCAAAAACCTCTGTTACTTAAACCAGTTTCCATTGGGATTCTCATGTTTGCACCCTATCAATACTCACTGAGAATTGCTAACACATTCGTATAGAACTTGAATAGTCTGTGAAGTTTTTCCCTGATAAAATTATTAGATTTAATACTGACTGGTGACTGCCTGGCTCCTCACCCTAGAGCCCCAGAGAAGGGAACTACTTGCTTCCTCACTCAGTTATGTAAAATTCAGGCTGACTTGGGTAGAGGTGCAGAGTCATCTTACTCAGTTGGGAAGAGAAGTCTGGGGGGAGGGGAATGCCAATGAGTTAAAAATGATAAACCCTTCTTAAGGTTACATTTAATTTGATGTGCTGAAGTTTCTGTTCTGGTGCTGAATATTCATGTTTATTGAGAAGTCCCAGAGGCTTCACAACAGTGTCATTTTCCACAATTTCAGAGGGACAGGAAATGTGCTTTCTGCTGATAATGCACTGGAGCAATGGTGAAGGTGAGCTCTTGGACCCTTCTTAACCATTTAAGTCCCGACTTAAGCCATTTTTATATAAAAAAAAAATACTTTTGGGGCTGGGATGTGGCTCAAGCCGTATCGCGCTCACCTGGCGTGCATGCGGCCCGGGTTCGATCCTCAGCACCACATACAAACAAAGATGTTGTGTCTGCCGAAAACTAATAAATAAGTATTAAAAAATTAAAAAAAAAAAAAGAAAGCCTCACATTTCGGAAAATACTAAGAGTACCATAAGGATTGTTGACTTAATTCCTGGCAAACTTGTTTTTAAATGAGGATACACGAAGGGCAAAAAGGTATAAGAACTTATTTTTTAATAAACCCTGATTAAACTCAGTATGAGGTGCATGCATTATTTCAAAGTTATTAACTTCTTGACTCAGTTTAAATTGCCATAAATTACATCTGTACAAAATACTTATACCCCCTCCCTCCTACCCAGTAGTACAAAATGTCATGGGATGATAACAGGGTTAAAAGTAAATTGAAACCAAAATGAAATCTTAATTCATGCAGGTTGATAGGTTTCCTTATCATGACTCCCTGTTGGAATGAAAAGCCTTGCTATCTTTTTACTTGCAGCATTTTTTTTTAAATCATGCTACATGGAGATTTCCTAATAAATACAATTCTTAGGGGTCTGCCTTGGGAGAGGTTGAGTACTATGAGAAAGCAAAATTTGGTTAGATTAAGAAAACAGTAGAAGCCCTCTTCCCCAAGTGGTTAGGAGCAATGGGTGGTGGATTAGTTGAGAAAGCCATTTGGAAAGGGCTGGAAAACATACACCTAATTCAAATATATTATGTTAGTGTAAAACATTTAAAAGTATATTCTTTTGCTAATCTTATTGATATAATCTATGGCCTTACTTTGAGGGACACTCCGTTGATTGAATCTTTTTATCTTTTTTTGTGGCTATACTGTACCCATAATTCTTTGTACCTGATGGTCTATTTTCCAGATTTCTGTTTTTCTAAAAAGGGTAAAAAAATTTAAAATATTTGTGAAGGTGCATGTCTTCACACTCCATCTAGATTTTTGTGATTCTTCTATTTCATTCATACCTAATAAAATAGCAAGTTTTGATAGTGGTCATGTTTTGAATGTCTCTCAAAAATGTCAGATAGGTTTTTGTGGAATAATATCTTTATATATATGTTTTTGGACCTATGTTTAGGTAGTTCACTTAATAGTTAACTAAATGCTTTGATTATCTTATCAAGTTCAGCCAGTAGAAACAGAGCAGAAACAAACATATCTGTTGGTCAATATATAGGCCACCTGGTGGGCCTATAATTGACTAGGGTGATAGAAGGACCCTGTGATATTGTGATATAATAATTATGTCATGTGCATGTATCATGGCATAATGAATCTCACTATTAGGTACAATTATAATGGACCAATAAAAATAAATAAAAAAGAAACATATATTTGGTTGCTGTCCCGGGTTCCTGGCACACAGCTTCTAAAACTCTTGGAATCTCCACAGTGATTTTTTTCATATGCTAATGAAATGACTTATGAAATAATTGATCACTCAGAACCCCTATCTCGCTTCTTGATGGAGACTGGTCACCAGAAAAAGGGAGGCATGTGTAGAAAATCAGGACTTTTAGCCCAACCCTCTGACCTTTAGGAGGGCAGAGGATCTGAAGGTTGCATGGATCACCAATATCAATGATCTAATATGGTCATGCCTATGTAATAAAGCCTCCATTAGAGAACCCTACAACTAGGTTTGAAGAACTTCCAAATTGCTGAACACAGGGGTGTTCTGGAGGATGTTTTTCCCCAAGAAGACATAGGAGCTCCATAACTCTTTCCATGTACCTTGTCATGTGCTTCTCTTCTATCTGCCTATTCACCTCTATCCTTTGGAATATCCTTTATAATAAATTAGGAAACATGAGCATTTCCCTAAGTTCTGTGAGCTGTTGTAACAATTAACCAAGAAAGGGATCATGAAAACCCCAATTTATAGCCAGTTGTCCACAAACACAGGTCACAACCTGGGGCTTATGATTGGAATCTGCAGGAAAGGGTAGTCTTCTGGGACTGAACTTTTTACTTGTGAGGTCTGAAGCTATCTTCACATAAGTAATGTCAGAATCAAAGTGAATCATAGGACACTAACTTGGTGTCTTCTGGAGAATTTCTTGTGTTGGAGAAAAATCCACAGACATATTTTGGTTACCAATATAAGTGTGTTGTGTTGAGTATGTGATAATAGAAAAAAACCACTGATTTTTCTTTAACAGATGCTTATCATTTGATTTCAACATGGATATTAGTTTGGTGAGTGAATAATTTAAGTTTTTTTTTTCCCCTGGAGATAGAATCCAGACAGGGCTAAGCAAGTGTGTGTTACCACTGAGCTGTACCCCCAGACCTTTCATGAGTAGTTTAAATGGAGGCTAATTAAGAGACTTTCCAAAGGAAATGTTCAAGAAGAAAGAGCTGGATTGTACCTTTTACTCATTAACAGATTTTTTCTTTAAAGATTCTTGAATTTTGCTTCACGTTTATACATGTTAAAAGAAAATATGCAATTTGTACCATGAAAAGTAGATTCCTTTTCTTTGTGTTTGCTTTCAGAGTGGATAAGCCAATTAGATGTGAACTCTGGTGTCCACTGTAGCCAACCTGAACAGGAAGCTAAGGTTATAGGAGGATCCTTCTTGCTTCTTTTGAAACAAGTGCAGAGGAAAGACGATTAAAAATCCTGGGACTGCTGCGAAACATCCCTGTTTAAATTCTGCTCTGAAACCTGACTCAATCCCAATCACATCCTCCATTGAACTTATTATCTCACAGATGTCATTGCATTATTCCCTTACAGGGGTGGGGGGGGGTAGGGTGGAGTGGCATGGTGATGGAATTGGAGCGAACTTGCTGCCCTTGACCACTTGCTGACTCCTGAAAACATGTATCCAGTGTTCTCAGTGAACATTTCATAGCGCTTGCTTTGTTTGGGTCCCCTTCCCATATCCTAGCAAAGGAATTTGAAAAATGCAAGGCTGCAAGAATAAGTGATTGGTGGCTTGGAGGGGCCTGTAGGTCTTTAATCATTAATGTCCTCTTTTTTCCTACTAAACTATGTTGCCATTAGAGTTTGTAGAAACCATTTTTAATGCATTATTGATTAATGGAGTACAAAGTAGTCATACTTTTTTTCATGAAAAATACTGCTTGGGTATACTTGGGAATAAAGAATTGTTTAATATATCATCTATCGAATATCTAAAGGCTGTATTTGTTATTGGGGACTAGAGCATAAGAAATGATCTTCACATTTTGGTAGATGCTGAGCAGTATCTGGTTCCTACCTTTTATGCCACATGTGAACGACCGTCCAGAGTTTACTACAAAGGACATGACAAGTTGCTGTGCATATTCATACCACAAGTAAAATTCAGATGCACTTCCATTTATCCTGCTTACTGAATGTTGCAGTATCATGAATAAATAATGAAATCTAAGCCTTGGGTACCTTAGAAGCTGTGAGATTGAGCTCCTCCTGAGGGGAAAGACAAATTTCAGTTAAATAGGCCCCATTCTGAAGTGTGACCAAAGCTGAGCATTCTGTATCCTACAGGTACTCCTTAACCACAAACAGGGTCCAAGTAGTAAAGGATGGGTGTCTGGGCTCAGAAGAACTGCTTCTGGAATTAGGTCTTGCTTGTTGCCCAGACTGGCTCCAAACTCTTAGACTCAAGCAAATCTCCTGCTTCAGCCTCCCAAGTAGCTGGGACTATAGGGAGGCAGCACCATGCCTGGCTAGTGAAAGGCTTTTTAATTGTGCTATTAACTTTGCATTTATAACATTAGATGACATTATGGAGACAGAACTATTTTCTGTTAATATGGATAAGAAAATTAGCATATATGTATATACACACATATGCATATATATGGGGGGGCGCATTTCAAAGAATTTCTGACTCATTTCCTTTCTCCCTTTTGAGTTCAAGTTCTGACTCAGCCATGAAATTTCTAGGTAGGAAATAAGTGAGAAAGGTTAGATTTCTCTTGTAAGTGCAAGGTAGAAAAATATGATTAGAAACATTAATGCATTTATATTATTATATTTTGTGTACAGAATTATTTATCAGCTATTACATAATTATTTTTTTCCAATGTTTTTTGCTGCCGTTCTTTATGACACAGGTATTTAAAAATGTTAAAATGTCTTTTTCAGTAATTGTAAAAGTTAATACAAGGAAACTGGTTAAGGTTAAAAACATCTATAACATCTTTAACATTGGGTTGTGAAGATGGGCACGTGTATATAAAACAAGAGATAGAGATATTCTTAGGTAAACAGAAGTGGTGTTATAATCACAAAACCCAACTATTATGAATCTTTTCACAATTCAGTGAAAAATAAAAATTGTTTTCTAAATAATTGATGTAATATTAATGATTCATGCATTGTTCTTGAAAAGTTCAACTTATCCTTTTGGACACCATCTCTCCTGATTATCAGGTGCTTTCCTTTCTTTCAAATATTTCCTATGCTTGATTTTCCAAAGGTATGTACCTTGTACAGAGTCATCTGTTTATTAATGACTCAGCATGTACCCAAAGATAATATTGTCAATTACCTAATGAGTTTTCTTGTATTTAGATCTAAGTACTTTATATTTTCATTTAACTCTTATGAAGAATGGATTAACACATGATGGGTAAAGTCTAATTCCAAGTTCTAAAAGCTTCTAGTATTTAGAAATTAAACAATTTAATTCAGTAGTGCCCCAAAGAATTGTTCTGCTAGTCTAGCAACTCTATGTCCACCAATCTGGAAAGAGAGAGAAATGATATAATACAACAGAAGTAAAATGATCAATTCTCAATAACTAATAGAAATAAAATCATTGCAGGTGTTAGCTCAGTCATAATTTTGGGATCGATTTGAAAAAATTTAACATCTGTGTTTAAATATCACATATTCTCAAAATACAGAGATGTCCTTGCATTTTACAAGAGGCACTTTTAAGCCATTGAATGTGGAGAATATGCTGCATACACTCCTACTCTATGGGAAAATCAGCTTAGAGTTTTAGAGTGCTGTGTAGTTTCATTATTCCACTTTTTTTTGTGAGCTCATCAGAATGGGCAATGCAAACCTCGATTGCTCTCAAGGGTTTAACAGCCAATCTTGTTTAACTTTTCCTATATCATTGATTTATTTTGGATGGTGATCAAGTCTGACTATGGTCCAAGAACTGATGCTTCAGCAATCCAGGGAGGTTGGCCTGGAGTGGAGAAGAGGCAAAGTTAATGACCTTTTGGATCTCATCCACAAGTGAACCTTTGGTAGCCTTATCAGTTTCTCCCTGCTTTTAAAATATCATTTCAAAATCAAATTTACCACAATCCAGGGACTCTTGTCAAATGAAATGGAAAGTTGATGGAGAAATGGCATTACTGATTAAACCAGGGCACAACTAACTGCCTCATTCTGTTGTTGGGTCCAACTATTGACAGAAGAAAATTATAGGTCATTCAGTTATGGTCTAATTAATCATAAGACTAATAATAAAATATCAAGATTAGTGTCCTCAAGTGAAATAAAGCTTTCAAATTCCTCTACTCATTGTTAGGAAGCATTCAATGGCAAGATAGTTTTGATTGATTACCTGACTGAAGATTGACATTTTGTAGGTTTCTTTTCCAGGTAACTGGATTACAATACCTTTGTAAAACCATGTTTATTCATAAGTTAGATTCATGCAAAATCATTTAAAAAAAGGTTATTTCAGTAAAAACAGAATGGTAACCTATATTTTTCTCTTGTTAAATGAAATGTAGAGTTCTGGAATTTTTGAGGTCTGGTATGTGCCATTTTATGCAACCATATTTATGGAATACTCACATCTATATCCACTTACTCTGTGTTCTCTTCTTTGACTGCAGAAAACATACCTGTTCTCTGTTTGAGACCAACACTTCCCCTGGCCCACTTCCTCCCATTTTCCTGTGATTTTTCAAAGGGATATTATTCTTGTTATTCTCCTTTCTCCTATCAATCAATTTTTTCTGCTATAATTTTTGGTTGGCATAATTGCACCATGATATATTAGACTTTAAAAAAAGTCATATAGCTGTACTTCCTCCTCTAACTCCCATCCCATTATTTAGCTCCTCTATAATCAGCTACTAGAAACAGTTGTCTGTATCATCTGCACCTCTTTCTTTCCTCCCACCTTTTCTCATCATTTCCCTCCTCATTCTATCAAAATTGTGCTTGCCGAGGTCATTAGAGACTTTATTTTTGCTTCATGACTGATCCCCAATTCTTATCTCACTTGACCTTTCAGCTCATTTGACGTGGATGCTCTTGTCCTAATTTCCAACTTAGTACTGGGGACACCACCCTTTCTTGGATATTGCTCAGCTCACTGGGCATTTTTCTGTGGTCTTCACTCTCTTCCTTATCTTTCCTACTTCTTTGAGTTGTCTCGGGGCTAAATCCTTATGCCATACCTTTTCTCTATCCACATTCCTTCACTTCGTGAATTTATCAGATTTTATGGTTTTAATGCAAACTAGAGATTGACTAAAAAATTCTATCTTGACCTCTTGACCCCTTCCCTGCATCCCAGACTAATACATTCAAATGCCGACTTGTTATTTCCACTTGGTATAGTATAGACCTACCAAACTTAATATGATATCTCCTAAACTGAACCCTAATTCCTGCCCTTTACTCCCCAACATTACTCTTCCAACAGTACCTTGAGTACCTTCCAGAGTAATTCTCTTCCAAGAGTAACCCCATTATTTTTGTTGACTGCCATTCTGACTGATGTGAGATGAATCTTAGTGTAGTTTTGATTTGCATTAGCATAACTGATGTTGGACTTTTTTTCATGTATTTGTTGGCCATTTGTATTTCTTCTTTTTAGAAATATTTGTTTAATTCATTTGGCCATTTATTAATTGGGTTATTTGATTTTTTGGTGTAAAGTTCTTTATGTATTCTAGATATGAATCCTCTTTCAGAAGTGTAGCTAGTAAAAAGTTTTTCCAATTTTTAGGTTATCTTTTCACATTCCTAATTGTTTCCTTTGCTGTTCAGAACCTGCATAAACTTTTCACCTTGATGCCATTCCATTTATTAACTCATGGTATTATTTCCAGAGCTTTAGGAATCCTATTGAAAAAGTTGGTGCTGGTGCCTACATGCTGGAGTGTTGACCCCAAGTTTTCTTCTAGGCATTGCATAGTCTCTTTTTCAAAGTTCTTTTGCTTAATCACTGCAGCATACAAAAGGCCAGAACAGAACTCCTTACATGGCATGTACCCAATAAATATTTGTTAGAATGAATGAAAGACTACTCACTCCCTATTCTTCAGGGTGATGAGAAAAGTGTGATTTTTTCCATTTTTCACTAATGTGTTTCTTACTCTCTGCAACACTTGCTGTTAGATACCATGTTAGATATCAAAACAAGTTGGAAAGGAAGGCTTCCTTTCAAATTTTTCCCCCCAATTAAAGGGAATACTGTATAGTTACTCAAATTAAGACTGTATCTACCACAATTTCACCAAAAAATCAGTCTTGGGCCATTTGAGTTCTACCTCAACCCTGTTTATGTATTTTCTTTTTGGTATAAGTAACTTTCTATATAATAAATAGAATGTAAATGTAAAAATAAATTCTGAGGAATTTTTGGTAGCTGATAAAACAAAGTAATTCATAAAAGAATAATTTATTAAATTTATTTCTCTGTAGGTGATTTTACCCCCACTACTTCATATAAGCTGTTTTGAAGTTAGATTCTAGGGCATATCTTTAACATAAGCATGCATATACTGTCCATTTCACATAATTCTCCTAAAATAATGTTAGATCTGGTAATACCTCTCCAAAAAAGATAGAAAATGTGCCTGAAAAGCTAAAACATATCACCTGAGGCCTAGTTTCTGCTCTAAGAATCTTAGAAATCTGGTTATAGGGCTAGATAATAAATATATGAAGTAAGCATTAATGCAATGTAGATCAGTGCTTCCTAAATTTAAAGGATCACTAAAATCATCTAAGGAGATTTATGCAAATTTCCAGATTTCTTTCTTCCAGAGATAGAATGATTTTCTATATCTGAAATAGAGCTTGGGAAGCTGGATTTTTGTTGTTGTTGTTGTTGTTTATGTGGTGCTGAGGATCAAACCTAAGGCCTCATACATGGTGGGCAAGTGCTCAACCCCCTGAATCACATCCCACTCTGAAGCAGGATGTTTTCAAGTTCTCAGGATTCTTATGGGCAGAGAGAGTTTGTCTATTGTTATAGATAGTAAGGGTTAATGAACTAGAATAGAGCTCTCTTCCCTTGGAATGAGACTGTCAGATGTTGAAATTTCATTGGACTTGAATAACAGAGGTCAGTGTTAAGAAGACAAACATAACTTGGAGTGGGGAAGAGAAAATTTATGAAGAGTTTAATTAGTCATGTAACAATTACAATGCTCTTGACTCTTAAGTAATATTACACATAACTAAAGACTCTGAAAGCATAAGGACATTTATTATCCTTTTAGCAAAAACTCTGAATATGGGGCCAATTTTCCAACTCAGTAATTTGGCAGCTCAGTGGTGCTTCAGAAGACAGACTCTTCTACCCTTTAGGGAACCACAGTATTTCATGTTTTGTCTTAGAATGGCCCCATCAGAGTTGCTGCCTGGCTGCTGGAGCTCTGACTTTATGCTCTCATATGATTCCATCTAGAAAATGCACAAGGAAGGAGGGAAGGGAGTTTTCTTCTTATGCTTCTTTTGATTAAGAAGGAAAATTGTTCTGAGAGCCTCTTAGCAGAGTCCCCCTCATATTCCACTGGGCAGTATTGTATCACATAGGCACTCTGCACCTTTGAAGAATGTGTGAGAAGGTGAGGGTCTGATGCTCTCAGCCTTTGTGGTGCAAGGCGGTTTGTGTCAGCAAACAAGAAATCAGGAAGAATGGCTGGCAGTGGGCACGCGGCATTGTCAGAAAAAAGAGGTGTGAGCCACTGGTATAAAGTAGTGTACGTTTTTAAATCATATTTGTGAACACTGTTCTCCCTTTCCCTGTCTTGCAAAGTCAAAGTCAAACCTGAGTCCCCAAAATATATACTCCTCTATATTCTATTGCCCATACTGGGGATTGAATCTGGGGTGCTGTACCACTGGGCCACATCACCATCTCTTTTTCTTAGTGAAGCCCTGTCTCTAAATAAGATATAAAAAAGGGTTGGGGATGTGGCTCAGTGGTTAAGCACCCTATTGTTGTAGACAGCAGAACTAGAATAGAGCTCTCTTCCCTTGGAATGAGACTGTCAGATGTTGACATTTCATTAGACTTGAATAATAGACGTCAGTGTTAATCCCCAGTTCAATCTCCAGTACCCCCCCCAAAAAAATCCATGGGTTTTGACAAATGCATTGAGTTATTATTTAATGATAGATACTGATAGATACGTAACTGACTCACTGCAATCATCAACTATACCAAATTACTGGTAATCCCACCCCCTCCCTTAAACAATGATAGAAATGGAGAATGTTTTTGATGAGCACAATAGACTTCATGTTTCCAAAGAAAGAATCTTTGGAACTACTGATCTGTTTTGTTTTCTCTGTAGCTTTGCCCTTTTCAGAATGCTAGATAGTGGGAATCATTCAGCATGTTGATTTTCCAGAATGGCTTCTTTCACTTAGAAAACAGGATTTAAGACCTATTATCTCATGATTCAATAGTTAATTTCTTCAAAACTTATCACTGTATGGAATGCAGTTTATTCATTCCCCCATTGATGGACATCTTGGTTGCTTTCAGTTTTGTTAAAGTTGGTATATACATTAATATGTTGGTTTTGGTGTGTGGACCACAATTTTAAAAACATTTGGATAAACACCTGGAAGCACATTTGCTTGGTATTGTTTGGCTGTTTATAAGAAATAGATTTTTTAAAAATCTCTGTTCTTTTGCAGTTTCAAAGCACCATGGCTCGGTTTGAATTTTCTTTTGTTTTCTTATATATATTTGGCTTCTTATTCCCTGAGCTCTTTGAATGTGTAGGTTCATATTTATCATTATTTTTGAAAAGTTCTCAGTCATTTTCGTTTCAAATACTTCTCTGTTGTTTCTTTTTTTCCCCCTCCGGTTTTCTACTTATGCATATGTTACAACTTTTATAATTGTTCCTTAGTTCTTGGCTGTTCTTGCCGCAGTCTGGCTGGGCACAAAATCACGAGCCACTCAAGCAGGAACAAAGTTTATTTTTTGAAACTGCCGCCAATGTCCGGTACCGCCCGGGAAGATTTTTTCCACCCACATGGCCTCCTCTCAGAACCGCAGAGAGCGCTCCTCCCCCGGAACTCCCTCCTACTGTACTTCCCCAACCAATGGGAACTCTCCAGGAGTCCCGTAGCCGGCCTAGGTGAACAGCAGGAATCCAATATCCATATGAATGCAAATCTTAACATAATCATATCATCTCAATGGCTAGCTGGCATCACCTTTCGACCAAAAATGCCATGCATCATATACTTGGCTCTTAGCCCTTCTGTTTCTGTTTCTTTTTTTCTTCTTTCATTTCCTCTTTGTACCTCTGCATGGGAAGTTTCTGTTGATCTGCATTTAAGCTCACTGATTCTTTCTTTGGAAACATGAAGTTTATTGTGCTCATCAAAAACATTCTTCATTTCTATCATTGTGATTTTGACTGCTAGCTTTTCCTTTTGATTCTTTCTTTGAGTTTTCTTCTCTGCGCTTACATTACCAGTCATAGAAATGCTCTATTTTCCCACTAAATCCTTAATGTATTAATTATAGTTATTTTAAATTTCCAGCCTGGTAATTCTAATACCTGTGTCATATCTGAGTCTTGCTCAGATGATTACTTTTTGTCTTCAGAATGTGTTGTTTATTTCAATTTTAAGCATGCTTGCAATTGTCTTTTGAAAAGAGGACATATGTATCAGCCAGTAGAAAATAAGGGAGATAGGCTTTTAGTGTGAGAATTATTCCAACATACTAGGAGCAAGGCTATAGCTAATGATTATTATGATAGTGATAGGTGCCAGTGACTTCAGGTTCTCCCGGAGGGTCTTTGGTTTGTATTGTCTCTTAACTTAGAACTTCCCTAAATACTCCCTTTCACAGAGTCTCTGCGTAACAGCTCTTTTTTTTTTTAAAGAGTGAGAGAGATAGATGTAGAGAGAGAGAGAATTTTTTAATATTTATTTTTTTAGTATTTGGCAGACACAACATCTTTGTTTGTATGTGGTGCTGAGGATTGAACCCGGGCCGCACGCATGCCAGGTGAGCACGCCACCGCTTGAGCCACATCCCCAGCCCCATAACAGCTCTTTCTTTCAGCTGTAAACTTAGTTATTACACTGGACTTGTTTTGGAGTGGTGCTAAGGCATGGGGAAGGGAAACAATCTATGATCTTCTAATACACTTTAGTAGTCTTGTGTTTTAGGACTGTGACCTTCACAATTCTTTCTCTGGTGATATAGCTTTTTATCCTCTGTCTACTCTTTGCCTGACTGTAGTATTCCTAATTTATTTCCTTGTAGTCCTGAGCTCTATTGATTATGACCCTCTGCCCCCAATATCTTAGACAAGAAAATTCAAGGGAGATGGGCTAAGACTTTTGCCAAGTTCTCCCCACCCCTCTGGAGAGAAAGACATTTTTTTATGAAGAAGAATCTAGGTGTATTTTTCATTGATTATTTTTACTTTGTCCAGCCAGAGCTATGAGGGCATATTTCTTAGGTCATCACTGTGAGTACCTGGTAGGATGTCTGGAGGCAAAGCCCACAAAAGCTGGGCTGAAACCACAAAGTTCTCTCGCTCTCACACTAGACCACATCCAGCCTCTAGTAACTCTTCAAAGCTACCATCTGTAGTGGGCTAATTTTTGTTCCCCCAGAAGATATATTTAAGTTCTTGAGAAGTCTAGGTTCTGGTAAGAAACCTGGGTGTGGTCAGGTATGGTGGGGCATGTCTGTAATGCCAGCTACTTGGAATGTTGGAGCAGACAGATCGCACATTCAAGGCCTGTCTCAGCAATGTAGTGAGACTCTGTTTGAAATTAAAAAAAATAAAAAGGACTGGGGGCATAGTTCAGTGGTAGAGTGTCTCTCAGTTCAATCGCCTCAACTGAAAAACAAGCAAAGAAAAATAAAAGAAACTATGTGTGATTTTTTAAGCCCACGTACCAAGCATAGGCAATTACAAAGGTTTTACTTGACAGGTCCCATGCCAGATTAGGTTCCCTGCCAGTGCGTTGCTCTGAGGGGAGCTACATTCCAAGGGCTCAGTTCCCCTGGTTAGTCATTCTTTCACAAGATATTTTCCCTAGAAGCCTAGGACTCTGTACCTGGAATCCTTTTTATTGAGGTCCCTCTTCAGTGGTTTTCCTTTATAGAAACCTCATTATAGGGTAGATAGGAACTCAAAGACGCTTATTCTCCATTCTGCTCCAGAACTCAGTATTTTTCTTTTCTTGGTCCTTCCATTCTTCCTCTCTTTGACCCCCAAATCCAAAGAGTATGGAGGAGACTTTTGTTTTGGGAGAAAGCTCCCTCTGTCTGTCCAGTTCCAGCCTGCTCTCCACCAACACATTCCATGTGGAAAAAGTAGCATGGGGGGGGCATCACAGCTTTTTCTGGTTGAGGCCACTACTTTTACAATCACAACTGATTGAAGGCTTGTTTCATTTTCCAATTCAGCTCTCTCCAGCCCACCTCAGCTCTTGCCAGTCTTAACCTTTGTATTTGTGTTCCAGACTTTATTTAGAAATAGACTTTTGCGGGTGTAATCAAATTAGGATGAGATGATGCTGAATTTGAGTGGGCTATAACAATGATTGGTGTTTTTTTTTTTTTTTTTTTAAGGAGAAAGATAGTTGAATACAGAGATACAGAGGAAAGAAAACCATGTGGAGATGAAGTAGACATTGGAATGATGAAGCCACAGGCCGAAAAGAGGCAAGATTGCTAGCATCCATCTCAAAGTAGTAAGAGGAGAGGGAAACTTCTTCCCTCAGAGGAAAGATGGGCCAGATTACATTTTTTATTTCAGATATATAGTCTCTAGAAATGTGACAGAATAAAATTTGAAGCCACCCAGTTTATGACTTTAGTTATCTATTTGAGAACCCTAGGAATCTAGTAAAGATTATGGTACTGGCATGGAAAAGTGAGTTTGGAAGTGAGTAGTGGTAGAGGCTGGAAGAATTTTGAGGCACACGACAGAAAAAAGCTTAGATTGCTTTGAAGAGGACTTTTGATGGAAATATGGAAGGTAAAGATATTTCTATTTAGTCTCAGATGTAAATGAAAAACATGGTACTGTAGAAGTGGAAAAAAAGTAACTCTTGTGATACGGTAGCAGGAAGCTTGGCTGAATTATGTTCTACTATTGGGTGGAAAAGAGAATTTGCAAGCAACAAACTTAGATATTCAGCAGAGGGAATATCCTAGCAAAACATTCAAGACATGGGCTGTTTCTCTTTGTTCCTCATAGTAAAATGTGAGGAGAAAGATTAATTGAGAAATCATTAAACAAAGAGGAATGTGAACTTTGTGATTTTTAAAAAAATTTAGCCAGTCTGCATTATGAAAGTTGCTGAAACATGTTCTGGAGGAAAAATCAAGGCCATAAGTGGACAACCTACTGCTGGAGTGATTGGACTTGTGATTCCTGGATCTCATCAGCCATCTCAGCAGAAGCCGTGTCTAGAGATATGGTTAGTCATGAAAAGTCTGAAGAGAGCACACACATCTAATACCTGAAAGACCCAGTATAGTTTTGAGAATGTTATTTTGCCAATTTAGACAGTATGGACTTTGATGGGATAGAATAAAGGAACACTGTTAGAGTTTTGAGACTCTATAGTGCCGCAGCCCGGCTGGCTGGGCAAAATAACCGGGGGGTGATGAACAACTTGTGTACATTGATACAGCAGGAGTGGGAGCCGTTTATTGTAGGACAACAGAGGTATTTATACATTCCACACAGCTTATCTTAATTAACATAAACTAGATACAGCAGTCAACCAATAAGGAATCTCCACACTTAATGGCTCACTGGCATTACTTCACAAACCACTCTCTCTGGCATTTTGCCAGGCGCCATCCAGACTTGTTTACAGACTCTAACATTTGCCAGGCGCCATCCTGACTTGTTTACAGACTCTAACATTTCTCTGGCAAAATGCCAGGCGCCATCCAGACTTGTTTACAGACTCTAACATTTGCCAGGCGCCATCCTGACTTGTTTACAGACTCTAACACTATAGGTCAGGAATAATCTGACAAAACTATTCAGCTACAAACATGTTATTCTTCCAGAAAAAGGAAGACTAACTTGACCAACTCCTGGCTGAGAGAGACGGGGTGCCCCTTAGGAGCACAGGAGGGTGGTGCCACCGCCTCCCACAGTGACAGACTGATGGTGCACAGAGCCTCAGAAGGTTGTTCCTAGGCCTTGAAACTTAATGGGATCTGCCCTGCTGGATTTCAGATTTACTGAAGATTTATGTCCTTCATATTCCTTCTAGCTTCTTTCTTTTGGAATGAAAATGTATGTTCCACGATTGAATTTGACAGTAGATAAGGTGTTTTTAGTATCACAGATTCACAAATGGAGAGGAATCTTGCCTTGAAAAAGATCACACCTGATTTAGATATGAGATGTGGGACTTAGATTGGACACAGAAGTGAGTGAAGATTTCGGAGAGGTAGGGAAGATGTAAGTGTATATTACACATGGAAAGGACACGGATTTGCAATCCGTAAGGATACTTTGTCATGGATGGAATTGTGTCTGAAGAAAAGTTCAAGTCCTAACCTCCAGTACTTATGAGGTGGCTATATTTGAAAATACAGTATTTGAAGATGTATTCAATGGAGATGAGGTCATCCTGAATTCGGACATCCATTAAATCCAATGACTGATGTCTTTTTAGGAGAAAGGAGATAGAGGGTTTCTAATAATAGTAAAATGTGAGAGGCAAAAATATAAATTGATAAAGTAATTTTTAAGCAAAAAAGAAATAAGAATTTGATGATTTAGAAATATTTCAGCCTATGTGTGTTGCATAGAAAGGCAACATGCCAAGGGGAGACAGAGAGAGACACAGTCTATGAATGTAAAGAAAGAAATTAGAGGGTATATTTCAAACAAAAAAGGTCAAAGATTGTCAGATGGAGAAAGGAAAAGGCAAGAAGAAAACATTCAAAGTGAGAATGGCTCTGCCTACACCGTGGTTTTGGATTTCTAGTCTCCAGACCTAGGAGAGAATACATTTCTGTTGTTTTGAAGCCATTCAGTTAGTGTTTTTTGGTTACAAAGGCTTAAAAGATAATAAATTGCTAAGTTTATGGCTTCTGCTTCTTCTGTTTAGGTGAGCAGAACTTGGCTGTGTCTCTTTGGATGAATCTGTCTCTTCAGATTTTAGGTGAGGGGTTTACCTTGCAAATTCAGTTCTCTGAGTCTGAGAAAAGTCATTGTTGCTCAATTTGTCCAAATGTCCAGCTTTTTCTTGTAAGGTTGGAAATGACTTTCAAATCTTTAACATGCCAGAGTCAAACTTGAAGTTCTCTCTGTTTCATTATTTTTAATCTATTTTTTCCCTGTTTGGAATTTCTTTCTTTCTTTTTTCTTTTCTTTTTTTTTTTTTTTTTTACAAATATTCTATACAAGATAGGAGCTAGTTTACTATAAGTTCTGAATTGTGGAACACTCTTTTATTCCTTCACATTCTGACAAGTGAATGTCTTATTCTTCAAGACCTAGATCAGAATGTCAGTTACTTCATGAATTCTTGGGTTTCCCTTCTTTGCCTTCGTGGAACAAATCTTTCTCTCCCTTCACCATGTTGTTCACAAAATGCTTTGAAAGTATCTCCAATTATAGTGCTCATCAAATTGTTACACATATTTTCTCACTCAAAAATAAATGTCTTTCTGGGAAGTGATATTGGTCAAATTACATCATTATATTGTGTGCATGTATGAATATGTAACAAGGAATCCCATTATGTAAAACTATAATGCACCAATAAAAATGTGGAAGAGGGAGCCAGGCAAGATGGTGCACTTCTGTAATCCCAGTGGCTTGGGATGCTGAGGCCGTAGGATCACAAGTTCACTAAGCTACTTAGTGAGTTCCTGTCTCAAAACTGAAAAAAAGGACTGAGGATATGGTTCAGTGGTTAAATGCCCCTGGATTTAATCCCTGGCACCCCCCACCCCAAATATGGAAAGAGGCAAAAAATAAATAAAATGGCATTTTAGATTAAAAAATAACAAGAATACATTTTATATCTTTTAAATATCTGATGCTTTTATCTCAGTTGTAATTGAACAATTTTTTAAATTTATTTTTCCATATTTGTTCACACTTTGAAATGTTATCTTCCCAAGTGAAAGAAATGTGTTCTTATTGTTCAACACTTTATTCGTTTATTGAACAAATATTTTTGTGTTTAGAAAGTGGCAGGCATTAGGCTAAGGACACACTCACACGCACACACACACAATGATCTTAGAAATAGTAATAAGCACTGTAAGTAGGATATTGAGAAATAATATTAACTCCATAGGCTTCTGTTTGGAGGTAACATATAAACTGAGATATGAAGGATAGTAAGGAAAAAGACCCCCAAAGATAGTAGAATTCTGATCCATCTTTCCATACCAAGCAATCTATATATGGCACTTAGGCAAAAAGAAATTTGAACATTTTCAGACCATAAACTTATTGGTCAAGGTCTAAGCTCCACATCTTTCTGATTATAACATACACAGAGTAGCACATGGTAGGAGAAGGACCTTGAGGGAAGGAAGAGTAGGTTGATATTTAGTAGTTGCCTAGTAACCATCAAACTGAATACAATTACCATACTGAATTCACATGTTATTTCCTGTAATTCCACAACAACCTTGAAAGGCATTATAACTTTTATGCATAACAGGACCTTGAGCCTCAGGAAAGTCAGGTTTCTCATCCATGGCAATAGAACTGTGAGACTGATTTGTGAGTGAAGTAGGAAGTGAACCAAGAAGTTTTGTGCCATTCATTATAACATGCTGCTTCCTAATCGTAAATGACTGTCAAATACAGGAACACCTTAAGGCTGGAAAGCCTGATGGATATGGATATTTAAACCATTATTCTGTTACAATGGATTTTTACCTTAAATATCATTGAGTAGATATTTTAAATCCCCTTAATTTTGTGTGGATATAGTTCTATTTTGAATCCTGTGTCTATGGCTTTAACAACCATTCCTAGCAAACCAGTGTTTATCAGTCCTAAGATGGTTGGAAGCTCAGGATTTCTGTATGGATGGAAGGACAAGAAGGAAAAGTGAAAAATGTCTAGTTGTTTGGCAACCATTAACCAGGAGGGTTTATAATCAAGGCCAGTGTAGAGAGGTGTAGGTATCAAATGAACAAAACAAACTACATTGTAATTTGGAAAACCTTCTACATTTAATGGGTTCTAAAATGTAAGAAGACCCTTTCTACCTATAGCCTCTGCAACTGACAGCCTTCTGTTCATCAGCATGGAAAGATATGCTTCATATTAAGTGATGGCAGAAGCATCTGTTTCTGTCATTTTGACTGCACATCAACTTCATTTCACATATGCAAATGATATAAGCTCTTAAAAAAAAAGAGCCCTGTGGTATAATTGACTTTGCATTAAGGGTTGTGAAATATGTTCTTGTTCTTGACCTTCGTTTCACTCATTAGTATGCTTTGAATGCAATTTGTGACTGAATATTAGGAATATTTAATCATTTGAGGGAAGGCTAAGGCTAGTTTATGAATATGTAGAAAGATAGTGAACATATTTTTAACAGAGATCTGGGTTGTGGTCTGGAAATCTGGTTCCAAGCTTTAGTCCACCCTGAAGAGTTGTGTGAATCTGGTCTATATTCCTCATAAGTTCCTAGAATTTGAGACCATGAGGGCTTAATCACAAGGTGTAGTGCATTCCAATGCATGCAAATTCTACTATGGGTCACGTGAGGATTTTAATTAGTACAATATACAGTGGCATGGCACTCAGTAACTTCAAATTTCACAAGTTGGAATGTATTATTCTTGATTGCTCCCTGATTCTCAGAAGGAGAAAGTTTGAGCTTGATTTGTTTGAAAGTTTGATGTGTCTTTGTGACATCTTTAGTCCTTTATAATTTTCTCTCTCTTTTGTGTGTGTGTGGTACTAGGGATAACAAGAGGTACTGGGTATCACTGAGCTACCTCTCTAGCCCTTTTATAAACTTTTTTTTTTTTTCAGTTTGAGATAGAGTCTTGCTAAGTCCTTAAGCCTGGCCTCGAACTTGACATCTTCCTATCCCAGCCTCCTGAGTAGCTGAGATTATAGGTTAGCACCACCATGCCTGCCTTTAATCTCCTTTTTAAATAGAGAAAGGCCGAACTTCAGAGTCTTTGACAAGAATAATAGCTAATTAGACTACAACCACACTATTTTGTTTTTAATGTATACATCTTTGGGGATTATATTCTATTTGTAGCAAATGTCATGGTTAATTAATTACTGATAAATTTTTTCACTTAAAATTTATTTAAGTAACAAAGGAATTTAATTTAAATAGAATGACAATAGTAAACAATAGTAACAATGGTATATAAATGGGACAATTATTATTTATTGAACAAATATTGAATATCTACTAATGTCAGTTTCTGTCTAAACCATGGGAACTATAGTAATGCATGAGATAGATTAGAAATAGATAGAAGTAGATAGATAAAAATCTTATGGTTTTGAGAGAAAAAAAATATTTACAAAGAATGAGAAAAATTATATCACATTGTGGTACATTCCATGAAAATAGTAAAGCAGGGTAAAGGATCAGAGATAGAATGTGTGTGTACACATGTGCGTGAGTGCACTGTTTCAGAAGAGTCAGAAACAGTTTTCCTAAGAAGACTGGAATAAGTTGAAAGAGTGCTCCATGCAAAGATGCTATGGAACGTGACTTTGGGTAGAGGAGCAGTAGGTCTGCAAGCCTGAGGAAAATAAGCGTGGTGTGCCTGAGATGCAGCAAGAAAGCCAGGTAGCTAGAAACGGGTGAATATGTCAGGTGATGTGGAAAGATGAGGCTGAGAAAAAGAGAAGGGTGAGTCCATGCAAGGTCCTAAGGAATTTGCATTGTATTCTGAGATCAATGGGAAGTCACCAAGGATCTTTTGAGTTGACATGTGCTAAGATCTGCTTTGTTAAACAAAAATTTTCCATGGTACTTGTTAAAGATGGTAAAGAAGACTCTGAAGAAGTGATTTTTGCAATTGCCGTTGGGAAAAGAAATCAGGTTGAACTCTTAACACCAGAAGGACAAGTGAGGTATTACATGCAAGAAGCAGAATAGGAGTCAAATGTAAGAAAATTATTCAGAGGAAACGTGAAAATCAGGAGGATTCTGGCCAAGTTGACTTGGAAGGATTCTTGGTGAAGGAAAGTCGGAGTCATAGGATATCAAGTGTGATTAGATGCTGTCTTAGTCCTTTTGTTGTCTTATTATATCACACTATCTGAGGATGGATAATTTATAAACAATAAAAGTTCATATTGCCCATGGTTGTGAGGCTGGAAAGCCCATACAAACATGGCACAAGCATCTGAAGCATGTGACAAAGGCTTTTAAACTGCATCACTCCATGGCAGGGTGTGGAAGGGCAAGAAAGTGCGAAGCCAGAGGGAGAATGGGAGCTCATGCTCACCTTTTTATTATCAGGTGCCACTTCCAGGATAACTAGCCCACTCTCATAATAATGGCATTAATCCAATCATGAGGGCAGAGTGCTATGACCTAGTCTCCTCTTAATGTTTCCATCACTTAATACTGTCATAATGGCAATTAAATTTAAAAATAAGTTTAGAAGGGAGCCTTCAAGCTATAGCAGATATCAAGGGTTGGAAGATGAGGAATTTGATTAGATATTTAAGGTGAGTGACTCATGATAAACTGACACAGCAGGATTCTTGGCTAAAACTGGATTAAGGGGGCCATAGATAGAGCCCAAGGTTGAGTTCTAGCTGAAAAGGGCTTAGAGGAGCTAGACTCATGTTTGGTCAGGGAGAAAGTCTTTGTGTACTTTATAATTTTGGAATGCTGTCTTGGAAGTTTCATGGTGAACTTTATATAGGAGGCAGCAGAAGTGAGGTGAGGCCAGAATAGGGATCGTGGTTTCCTAGATGAGTGATAACTAAGTACTGTCCTATAGGCTGAGAATCAAGTAGAGGCTGAAATACAGTTAGAGCTCTGTTCTTAAGCACTGTGTCCCAATACAATTGTATTAAACTGGAGGAAGTGCAGTCTTTTTTTAATCTTTGCAAAATCCTCTGCTGCCAATCCAGAGGCCTACAGAAGAATAATACTTTTCTAAATCTCATATATGTCCCATCTTCTCATCTAGCTCTTTGCCTGCCCCAAATGGGTACCTTCAAAACTTTGTACAATGACAATTTTGGGCTGGTAGCCCCCTTGCTTCTACTGGGGCTATGGTGATGGAAGTTGTGAGAAGAAAATAAACTGAGTATATTTAAAAAGTTTTGCCAGTAGGATTTGCTAATGGGTTATATATGTAGTTTGAAGAAAAGAAAAAAAATCAAGAATGTTTTCAATTAGGAATGTGTTTCAAGAAGCAAAGAGGGATCAACTATGTGAAATGCTATAATGGGTTCAGGAAAAAGAGGACTGAGAATTGATCATTTGGTTTGGCAAGATGGGTATAATTTATTATTTATACTTTGACAAAATTAGTTTACTGATGTGCAGAAAAAAAGCCTAATAAGGAAGGATTGAAGAGAAATATGGAAGTAAAGAAATGGGATCTATATAGAAAGCAACAAACATTTGATTCTTGAGCAGCCTTGTCATAAAGGGGATCCAAAAAAAATGGAGTGATAGAAAGTAATACAGGTTCTAGGAGATGGTAGTGTTACTACCTATTTATATTCTGTTGGGAAGGTTTCAATAGGAAATCATGGAGATGGGAAGTGGAAATGGTAGTGTTTTGAGGAAATTTTTATCATTCTTATTGTTTATAGGTTAAGTGGGTTGTCCAAATCATACCTAGTGTAGGTAGGCTGGGCTTTCTGATTCCTGTTTCAGAAATTTCAGCCTATTGTAGTAGGACAGGGAAAGCAATTGAAGATCACTGAGGGGAGTTAGCATGACAATGGAAAACTTTGCTTGTGGAAAAAAAGGAAAGAATCCCTGAAGTCGGAAACTCAAGTCACAGTGGGTTCCTGAGAGGACAGCAATCAAGAATTATAATGAGCAATTAGGATAAAAATTAGTGAAAGAGAAATGGATCTTAAAAATGTTCAATTCCATTTGAATTAAGGGTCTAATATACAACTAGAAATGGCCAGGACATTTGGAATAATAGATGATGAAGTTGGAACAATAGGAGGAATTAAAGATCAAATTTTGAGGCCATCACATAAAGTTTTGAATGGAATTCTCTTGTGGAATAAAAGAACAGGAGCTGAAGACAGAGTTATCAAGAATATTCACAATTGCCTGGCATGCTGACACACACCTGTAATCTTAGCAGCTCAGGAGGCGGAGGCAGGAGGATCATGGGTTCAAAGCCAGCCTCAGCAATAGTGGGGCACTAAGTAACTCAGTGAGACCCTGTCTCTAAATAAAAAATACAAAAATAGGGTTGGGGATATAGACTCAGTGGGCACTCAGTGATTGAGTGCCCCCCTTTTGGTATCCCTGGTACCAAAAAAAAAAAAAAGAATATTTACACTCTAATTTCTTTGAGTTCTATTTCTTCTACTTTGAACTGTGGTCAAGATTTTCTTCCCATACCTTCCTCACCATAGCAGTAAGCCTCCAGTGAAGTGAGAGACAGGAATAGTCCTTGAAAAAATGTGGTGTTCTTTCAGATGTAGTGTGAAATTCCAAGGACACACAATAACATGTGATCAACTAAGACAACATTTCAAATTATTTAAAAGATAATGAGAATGAGAAAATTTGAAATCACAGGTCAGTAAGAGTAGATTTTGTATATTTAACCAAGAGTGGCTTTTGGATAATCCTGCACACAGGAGATTCAAATCTTAAATCCAAACCTGAGTTTGAAAATGGAAAATAACTGCTAAAAGAAGAACTCCCCCCCACTCCCTCTGATTCAAATTGAGAGAAAGCAAGTTGTGTAACTGTTGCTTTAAAGAAGCTGCTGGTAGCATATGTCAGGACAATTTGCTACTATTATCACCTCTTAAAGATACTGAGAAAATTGAGTTGCTGACTAATGTAGTTGGGGGTGAAGGTCACCTTTCAGGAATCCAGTGACTGCAGAATGATCCTACTTTAAAAATCCATTTTGCAAAGTAGCATTTGGAAAAGAGCTTTCCTCTTGCAAATTATATTTTAGGATACATCAGATTTGCTTATGTAAATATATACTTATATATGCATACATCTACATAGTATGTATTTATATATAGAAGAACAATCCATTCTCCTTACTCCACCTCTCTTCCCTTCTGCCTATACAGTCCAGTTGTGGAGAAGTGAAATTTGGTTGAAGGTAAAAGGAAAAAGAAACAAACAAAAAAGTATAATTTGGAAGATATTTTTCAAGTCATTTTATACCTTGGAGTGGCAAGGTATAAAATGACTTGAAAATGGGAGGCAAATGTCTGCATAACTTACCCATGTCCTATTATCTGCTAGTGTCCTATGTAAAGATAGATCCTAACTTGGCATGAATAAGAGCACATATAGGGAGACTGAAACAGCTTTGCATTAAAATGTAAAATGCTATCTGCATTGTGGGCAGGGGAAAGTTTTGCAGATTAATTTACATTTGGGAAATATTGTTTTTCCTTGAGAGTGTGTTTGCTGGTTGTGTGTATGTGTGTATCATGTTCTGATGGTTGGAAGCATGGAGGGGCCTCTTCATCTCAAGCTAGTGGTCACCTTTCATAATGCACAGTGGGTGGCATGCAGTAAGTACACAGTAGGTGTTGTATGCCTGTAGAACTGATCAATGAAGGAAAAAAAAAATATGCCTCATCTTCAAGATCTACTAGATTTGAAGTGTCAAAACTTCCACCCACTGAGCAGTGTGTTTTTGGAACTCCCGTGGCTTTTTCCTAGAGTGAATAATCCAATCAGAAAATGTCCTTAAATATTGAATTATATCACCATGAGTCCTGGACAGGGGAGGGTAATGGGCAATGGATCCTAGGACAAGACTGAGCATTTTTTTCTGAACGAGGAAGGGGCTTTGCTCTCTGAAGGGCTCTTGAAGGAATTTGCTCTTTGAGGATGGAAAGAAAAGGGAGGGTGTTTAGAGAGTGGTACATGACTTAAGAGAACTCTGTGTGGGCTGGGGATGTGGCTCAAGAGGTAGCGCGCTCACCTGGCATGCGTGCGGCCTGGGTTCGATCCTCAGCACCACATACAAACAAAGATGTTGTGTCCACCAACAACTAAAAAATAAATATTAAAAAAATTATCTCTCTCTGTGTGTGTGTCTCTCTCTCTTAAAAAAAGAGAACTCTGTGAATAGAAAAGTCATATTAAATATAGAAGTCTAACTTGCTTTTTCTTGATTGTAACCTAATTTAATTGTCTCTAGCTCTTCCAAAACATCTGATGAAAGCTTGAAGCCTTGTGTGAAGGTTGTTGTACACGCCTATGAGGTGGTGGAGATGGGGAGAGCCCAACACATACCATGTAACATGATTGGTTCTACTGCCATTTTCTTAGTTTTTGGTTTTGACCTATAACACAAGTCAGCAGTTAGGAAAAGCAAATCAGAACCTGAGTTGCCTAGTGATATGTCACACACTCGCAAACACCTATGTGTTTCATTTCTGTGGAGAACTTTGCCTTATAGCTTATCTTCAGTTGATCTTGATGACTTTTAATATACTTGGTTGATCATTAGTGAGTTCTCCAAAAAATACAGTATTTATTGTTGCTGGGGACTAGGATAGTTGTTAAATGTTCAGCAGACAACACCACAGACACTGTCTGTTAAAATTCATATTCTAGTTAGGGGAGATGAACAATACACAAAAAAATGTATAAATAATCTTATATTCACAGTGTGTGTTTTAGTTAGCTTTTCACTGCTGTGACTAAAAGACCTGACTGGAACAATTATAGAGGAGGAAAAGTTTATTTGAGGGCTCACAGTTTCAGAGGTCACATTCCATAGGCTGGTTCTATTTTTACTCAGGGCCTGAGGTGAAGCTGAACATCATGGCAGAAAAGAGTGGCAGAGAGAAGCAGCTCCCATGATGATCAGGCAGGAGAGACAGAGCGAGAGCGCGCGCTCTCCCCACTTGCCAAATACAAATATATACACCAAAGCCATGTCCCCAGTGCCCCACCTCCTCCAGCCACACCTGATCTGCCCACTACCACTTAATCCCATCAGGCGATTAATTCACTGATTGGGTTAAGGCTCTCATAACCCACTCATTTCTCCTCTAAACCTCCTTGCATTGTCTCACCCATGAGATTTTGGGGGACACTGCACCTCCAAACCACAACAGTGTAGAAGAACAAGGGAATGATTAAGAGATATTTGACCTGGTCATGGAATGAAGATGGCTCCCCAGAGACAGTGGCATTTGCATTGTCTTCAGGGATGACTAGAAGTTACCCTGTGATGGTGATGGGGCCGGTATAAAAAGTGTGTCTGCAGGGACCCTGTACTTGGGTGCAGCTTGGCTCTGGAAGGCACTGGTGGTTTAGAGTGTAGGGAAAAAAGAGGATAGTGGTCATTAGAAGGGACTGACTCTGCTAGTTAGGCCTTTAGGCGACATGAAGATTTTTACCTTAGAGCAAAGACAAACCATATCAAATGCTTACTCAGGAATGTGACTGGATGAACTACTGTTCTCTGAAAGAAAATAATAAATTGCTGTGGCTGCTGAATGGGGAAACAGAGGCTAGAAAGATAAAGGTGGGTGTGGAAGACCACTTGGATAGGACAGGATGGTTGTCTTAACTAGGATTGTTTTAGATAGCTTCCCCTTGTTGTGACCAAAATACCTGACAGGAATAATTTAGAAGAGGAAAAAGTTTATTTTGGCTCATGGTGTGGGAGGGAGGTTTAGTCCATTGGTCATGGTCATGGTAGTTCTGGGCCAGAGGTGAAACAGAGCATTATGGCAGAAGGATGTGGAGGAGGAGAGCAGCTCAGAACATGGCAACCAGCAAGGAGAGAGAGAGAGAGAGAGAGAGAGAGAGAGAGAGAGAGAGAGAGCTTCTCTCACCAGAGTCAAAATATAACCCCAGTCAGGCACCTACTGACCGACTTCCTCCAGCCACACTCTACCTGCCCATAGTTAGCACCCAGTTAATTCATAGCAGTTGATTAATCCACTGATTGGATTAAGACTCTCATCATCTAAACATTTTACCTCTGAACTTTCTTGTACAGTCTCATACGTGGGGTTTTGGAAGACACCTCGTATCTAAACCATAACAAGGATGTTGTCTGGGAAACTAGAAGGAAATGGATACTGATGTCATTGACGCAGCCAGGGAAACCTGAAGTGGAGCAGATGATCAAGGTTCTGTATCATATGTGGTAAAATTAGGTGGCTGACCTATCCATGCTGAAAGAAGGCACATAGAGCTCAGAAAAATAATAATGTAAGAATTATATAAATTATTTGAAGCCATGTGACTGGATGAAATTCCTAAAGGCAGGGGCTGGAGATATGTGAGAAAAGAAGACCCAAGACCCTAATACTGAAGCCAAGGGACTCCCAATATTGTCCGATAATGTAGGTTTCTTATTTCAAATAAGAGCACTTGTTGAGGGGAGAACTTTCTCCATTTGTAGCTTGGAATGATTTGTGGTGGTTGATTTGAACTCTTATGCAAAGTGACCCCAGTAGATTGTTCATTTTACACTCTGCACTTCACCTTGAAGTTTTATTCCCTCCTCCCTTTTCTTCTTCCTGATAGCAACCTCATCTCATCACCCTGCTCTCTGTTCCTGCGTCAGAATAGACCTTTCTTCATTACTGCCTAGGCAGGTGTTAGACTATCAGTCCTTCCCCACTCTGTAACTTATCACCCTCCTTAGAGTTTGCTGAATTTTATGTAGGCCAGGTGAGCCCCAGAGGCACCTTCAGAAGCAAGTGGGAGGCACACTCAAAGCTCCTCATTTTGATTCAGTTTAGTTTGCTGATTGTGGACGGGAAGTTGAGTCAGGATTCCAGAATTGAAAAGTGCCAACTTTTTCAGGACTCACAAGTCTATCTCTGTCTACAAAATATCCAGGAACATAACTTTAAAAGTATAAAAGTAGTTCACTGCATTCTCCCACACTGAAAAAATAACGTTTTCAAGTGAGGAAATGTTAAGGATTTTTTTTTTTAAACCACAATCAGAGTCCTATTATCAAAAGGAAGCCGATTTTAAAATATAAGGATTTTCAGATATAATAACCCCTAAAATTTGTTACTTTAAACCTTTCTGTTCCTTACCCTCTGGCTTTGAAGATAACCTTCAAAATGTAAATTGATGCAGCAGGAGTTGGAGCCCAGAACCAACAGTACTGATGCAGTATCTCAAAGAATGTTGCAGTTCCTTTCTTCTGTGCTGATTGCTAAGAACAGTTCTTGGTACTTAAAATGGAATAGCAGTCCAGTTGTTAGATGTTAACTCAATACTTGCCTTGAGGATTTAAACTCCTCTACCTGTTAAGAAGCATAACATAGCTATTTTACTGAGAACAACTGCCACTTTTATTTTTACATTTGATGGAAGGTTTCAGAGGGCAATGTAAGACATATATTTCATACATATAAAGCAGAATAAAGAGCTTCATAATTTGTGTCTTCGAAGGAATAGTTGGTTTGTAGCTAGTTTTAGGTTCATTTCCATTTGTAAGAAATTGTTTAGCATCTGATATGTACCAAGATCTGGATTAAATATGAAAATATAAGGACAAATTGCCTTCCTTAAGGAGCTCAGGGTCCAGTGAGGGTGGGTAGGACAGATATGTAAAAATAATTGTCATGTATTTTATAAAAGCAGTATATGTAAGATCAGAAATATAAATGGCTGTTTTTTAAAATAATGATTCTTTCTCAACAGTGGCTACCAGTGGCAGAGTGTTTTGTGTCAGGTACCAACCTCAGTGCTTTGCAAGCTTTAGCTCAGTTAATTCACACATAACCTGTGAGGTAGGTACACTCAGTAAAGATAAGGGGTTGGGAGGAGTTAAATAACTTGTCCCAATCAAAAAGTGGAAAAGGAGGAATTTACCCTTTAACCTCTTCCCTTAACTAATTTGCAACATTGCTCCCTGGAAAGGTGACTGCTGATTTGGGATCTGGCAGATGTAAAGCCCACCACATGGTTATATTATAAACCGTGGAACATGGTGTGAATATACTATGTATACAGCCAGAGATATGAAAAACTGTGTTCTATATATGCAATAAGAATTGTAATGCATCCTGCTGTCATATATAAATAAAAATTACATTAAAAAATCCATGGAACAAGTCACAGAAGTGAAAATCTAGTTAAAGAGCAGAATAAACACAGATGCAAAAGACACATAGAACATAGGAGACATAGCCTCCTGTCTACCCTGTGGTGCCGCCCCAACACTTTCACATACATACCATAGTTGCTTTGTGGTTTTCTAAAAGCTTTGCTGTAATTTTTTACAGTGAGATTGGTTGATAATGAAATAAAGCCAATCTTTACCTGAACTATATCAAATAGGTTTTTGTGCCTTCCAATCAAATGGGCCCTGTGTAAGCAAAGAGAGAATGATTATTTATGTTCAATCTTGAATGAGAGTGGATGCAGTATTGACCAAGGAGTGTTTGTTATGCACTTTAAAAAATGTTGTGTAGTGAATGTATATTGTTTTTTTCCTGTCTGAAGCCTAATTTTCTTCCCATAATTATTATTCTTTTGGTAATTGTACTTTGATTTTCTTTCCCGCAGTTATCTCTTCTCAGTTTTTAACCCACAAAATGTGAGCCTTGTATCTCTCTAAGGGTGTCTCTAAGATGGTCCTTTTTTGAAGTATTCGCCCGGGGATCTCTGGTTTTGCTTTCTATGATTTCAGTTACTATCTGTCAATCATGGTCTAAAAACATTAAAAGGCAAATTCCCAGAAATTATAATTCTTAAATCGCCTGCATTCTGAGTTAGTCAAATTTCTCATTTTGCCACTCCATTCTGCCTGGGACACAGATCACCCTTTGTCCAGTGCATCCACACTGTGCATACTACCTGCCCTTTAGTTGCTTAGCAGCTAACTCAGTTATCATACGGATGGTCATGGTATCACAATTCTTGTGTTCACTTGACTGTTATTTTACTATTCCAGGTTTCAGGCATTGACTGGGGGATATCGGAACATATCCCCATGGATAAAGAGAACTACTATAATATGTAAAATGCCATTGCAGAGTAAATGGCATTTTGAGGCAATCATGTAATAGACTTGGTCAATATTACTTGTAGAATTTTTAATTGATTGAGTTGGTATGTGTATGTGTGTGTGTGTGTGTGTGTGTGTGTGTATATATATATATATATATATATATATATATATATATATATATATTTGTTGTTGTTGATGATGGACCGTTAATTTATTCATTTATTTATATGCGGTGCTGAGAACTGAACCAGTGCCTCACACATGTGAGGCAAACGCTATACCAACTTGGGCTGGGCTTGTGACTCAGTGGTGGAGCTCAGTGGTAGCATTTTAAGAGCTATAACTTGCTAGAAACAGGATTTTCAGTGTAATGTCTTTTAGGAGACAGTAAGGGCAAATTATTATTTGAGCTGCAAGGTCACATTTCAATTAACAACAGAGGCCATTTGGTATAAAGAATTGGAGCTAAGCTTGTGTTGTGATCATGTATAACACCTGTCCAACTATATGACTCCGTTTGTTCCATGTGCTCTAACAGAATACCATAGACCAGGTGGTGTAAGCAGCAGACATTTGTTTCTCAGAGTTGTGGGGGGTGGCTATCCAGGATCACTATTTCAGCACTGCCAATTATTGTAGGGAGGGCTCTCTTGCTGTCTATGTCCTCACAGGTCTTCCCTGCACACAGGGAAAGAGATCCCGAGTCTCTTCCTCTTTTTATTTGAATACTAATATCACGAGAGCTGTACCCTCATGGTACAATCCAACCCCAATTAGCTTTCAAAGGCCCCATCTCCAAATATCATCACACAGGAGTTAGGTTTTCAACTTGAATTTTGAGGATGCAAATATTTAGTTTGCAGCAATGACCTTTTTTTTTTTCTTTTTTTGTAAAGCCATTCAACAGACCATTATATCAACTGTTAATTCAGTCTAAACCTAGTCAAAATGAACTTCTTTCTCAAAGGAACTACTTCACTCAAATTTCTGCCAGCCCTGAAGTAATTTGTTACACTGTGTTTTAAAACAGTGTCTGGGCTGAACAACCCGTATCCTGGACTCTGCTCATGTCTTCCCATCGTTGGATCTGTAATTTAGGCTGAGTAGATTTAAGAGGATAACATGAAAATCACTGTGACTTTTTCTTCTTCAAAATAAATGAATCTAAAAATTAGGTTCTTGTTCCTTAGATAAGAAAATGCATGTTCTTATCTCAATTCTCCTGTTGAATAGCTCCATGTTCTTGGGAAACCATGTTCCTTTCAAGCTTTATCTTTAAAATTGGGATAATGCCATCTTGCTCTTTCTCCTAAGACAATGAGAGTCAAATAAAATGATACAATAGAAAAACTCTACTGAAATATATAATCTGCTTTATAAAAGCAATGAGTTATTTCTTAAAGGAAAGAGCAGTAGGTTATATAAAATTAAGTGTAAAATATATCATTCCCTCTAGGAGTTTAAAGTCTGAGACAATCTATGGGCAGGGAGATAAGTGCTTCCTGCACATGCTATTGTAACTAGGAAAAATTGTGATGTCTGGGTATAAAATAATGTCAAGATTCTGGCAGTGTGCCCATTTGCAGTAGAACTGTTGACCTCAAGTAGAATAATGATCCATTTAAAATTCTGATAACTGCTATTACTAGTCCCCCACCCCACCCCACCCCACCCTGCCTTTGGAGGGTATTATTTTCTGTCTTTTTGCTTTTTCATACAAGGCAGGTAGCAGAATTTGAAAGTAGGTGGCTACCTATGTAAATCTATATATGAAATGAAGTCATCAGAAAGGGAGCAGCAGCTCCTTCAAGTCTCTCCTTGGGCTTTTGGGATGTGACCTGCTCTTGGCTTTCAGAGCCCTGTGTGAGTCCTGCTCTACTGCCCCTGGCTCCCTGGCCTTGGTATTGCGGTCCTTGCTAGGTGCTCTTCAGTCAGTAATCATGAACTTCATACTGCCATTACATCCTTCTTTCTTATCTGTTTCATAATTCTTATCCTTTGGTCTCATAGTTTCTTTGCATACAGAAACATTTGGGTGGGATTACTGCTACTTTAGTGGAGGTATTTGCAGGCCTTTCTTCTGAACTTGTGAAATATTAAAGAAACAACTGAATGAGGGTCTCAGGTTTAAGGGTTTCTGTTCAGAAGATTACCAATGGCCGCTCATGCACAGTTCACTTTGGAGCTTTGAACAGGATTGATTCCTTGTGAATGTATGTATTCCTGTTACTTAGAGCAGGATCTTGTACTTTTATTTATGCCAATTGAAGGGATACTATCTGTTCAGGCACTCAATATTTGATCTCCTTAAAAATGGTTTGGATCTTTAAATAGGAGTTAGGAGGAGTGGTCCATACTTTCACAACTTTCCAGACAAACAGCATTGCTGTTAGCTTGATGGTTTATGTCACCTTGCAGTGGTACCCCTTAATGAGAGAATTAGTATAGAAAGCCCATGACCCTGCCCACCCAGATGTGTGTATCTGGCTTTAGATTCTCCCATAAAGCTGAGATTAGCAGCAGCCCTTCAGTTGGGCAACAATTGGCAAAACATTTGATCATTTCAAGTGTTAACTTTCATTCCAAAGCATATTTGGAATCAGGGTTCAAAACTGAGTGCCATTTTATGCTGTGTGGTTTTTCATATGTTACTAAACCTCTCTAGGCCTTAGTTGTTGCAACTGTAAAGTGAAAACAGTAACCTCATATAGGTTTATTGAAAGGTTTAGATGTATAATATATGGAGGGCTCAAAAGAGTACCTGAAAAGTAGAAGGAACTCAATGAATGTTAACAAATCTTCTACCCCTTTGCCAATCATTTTTATCCACCTTGTGTTCATTCATTATGAGAGCATGAGACATATCTGTTCATAATTCCCAATGGCCAATCTTTACTTGAAAGGATTTTTGCAACTTTCATCCCTCCTGAAGTTTTACCTCTTTCTGCACCTTAGGTATGTATCTTGGAGAATCTCAAAACAGATTTGATTAGTAAAACTTAATAAAAGAAAAGCTAAATTAAACCAATCTAACTCCTAGTTCTTTTAATAAATCTCTTTCAGTGAGACTTTCTAGATTAAAGTAGGAGTTACCTGAGGATAAGATATTAATTTGGTTTTAATTTAGTATGCTGTAATGATGCATGCTGATATTATTAAGCCCAACTTTCCTCTGACTTGAGGACAAAACCAAACCAGCCCCACATGAGGGCATATATCCCAGCAACATACATGCTGAAGAGCTCTGCAAGTGCTAGGAATTTAGAAGAGACCTTTATTTAGCCAACTAGAGTAAAGCTAAGCATTTAACGTACATGAAAATATCATAGATGAGTGTTATTCAGTTCACTGCTTTTATCTGAATTATTTAAAGGAGTTCAGCATAATAAAATTTATCTCCTGTAGCTTCCTGGGGTGGACTCTATGATTTAAAAATCCTTTTAAATAAGGAGAGAAAGGGGGGGATTTGGTAGCAGGAGAGCTAGATTTCAGAGGCCCATTTTATCTATTATTAAAACTGCATGGCTAACGGTGAGGGCCTTTTAAACTATTAAAATGCTAGCTGGGATTAGCAGAGTTGTGTGGTATTGTTTTTTTTTTTTTTTTTTTTTTTTTTTTTTTTTTTTTTTTTTTTTT
>NW_025999869.1:11120286-11170197 GCF_001458135.2 Marmota marmota marmota
TTTTTTTTTTTTTTTTTTTTTTTTTTTTTTTTTTTTTTTTTTTTTTGCTCACTGTGTTGAACATATAACTAATGTGATTTTATCAGTACCCTATTAAAATATGTTTTTCTGTCTTTTGGTCGTCGAGCTTAGAAATGAAAAACTGACTTGCCTTCCAGGAACCTGCAAGAATAAAAGATGAGTGAAGTTGGCTGAGCAAAACCTGCAGCCACCTGGACTAAGAAGGCCTGAATTCTATGATTGTTGCCATATCTGAGATTTTAAGAAAAAAAAAAAAAACAAATCTGGACCTTTTGAAATACAAAATCTCTCTATTATATAATCTATAGGAAATTTTAAGATGTCTCATTTTGTGGAGAAAATATGAGCTTCTTTGGCTTGGGGTCTGAGTCTACCTCTTCATCAAAGGCCATTTCCAAAGCTGGGCACTTTGGTGCATGCCTGTAATCCCAGCAACTAGGGAGGCTGAGACAGGAGGATCATGAGTTCAAAGTCAGCCTCAGCAAAAAGCAAGGCACTAAGCAACTCAGTGAGATCCTGGCTCTAAATACAATACAAAAATAGGGCTGGGGAAGTGTTTCAGTGGTTGAGTGCCGCTAAGTTCAATCCCCAGTACCTCATCCCCACCCCCACAAAAGGCCATATCCATCAGGACTCTAGTTCCTCTTACTTCTCTGCCTACTCTTCTCCCTATCCTCTCAGCCTTCACCTTCTATACACACAAAGCACCTGTATTCCAGTTATGTCCAATAAATTTCTTTCCCAGGATGTATATATCTCTTCTCTACCTGTCTGCTGTTGCATTGGTGGGCATGCTCCCTGATCCTTGGCTTTCCCTTCCTCCACAGTTTGATGAGATTTCTGTGTACACTTTGAAGTATATCCACATTGGAGAAGTCTTCTGAGAAAAGTTCTGTGAACATCTGATCCTGGGGCTGAGGAAAACTTATTGCACAGTAATCTCTACTTTCATATTCCATCATATGGTAATATTCTTTTGTATGTCCATTTCAGTTTTACTTCTCCATCTCTGTTCACTCTTCTCTTGCAGGATAGAAAACACAGTGGCACATGGTCGCCATCGGTGCTTTCAGTTTCTACCCTTCATACTCAGAAGGAGGCTACCTTATGAGCATAGGAGCCAAGCTCCTAGGCTGCCCATCATCTGAGCCAAGCTCCCNTTTTTTTTTTTTTTTTTTTTTTTTTTTTTTTTTTTAGGCTAGGAAGTCATTTTAAGAATGAGAGTAGTTGAAGATACTGTCAAATTTCTTCCTCTGCTTTTGTCTAAAGACACTTAAAAAATAAAGTAATATATCAAAACATAATCAAATTAGCAGACCAAAAATTTACTGACTATCTAATGTATGCCATGGTTTATCCCAAGCACTTTACAGATTTGATACATTTAGCTTGCAACTGCCCCGAATTTTAGATGAGATCCCTGAAACACAATCATGCTAAATACCTCACCTCAGGTGCCTAAGCTAGTGAGTGATTATCTGGCTATAAAGCCTGATCTCTTTCTATGATACCAAAATATGAGAATGCAGTTTTAGAATGATTGCCTTTATAACTCAGTTTCACAGCAAATAATTTTGGTAGATCTAAGGTTCTCTAAATTAGAAGGAGCAGCTTGAGGATTGCAGAACTTTCAGAAATAAAAGGATCTGAGTCCTACTTCTAGGAAAAATGTTCTCTGAAAGTCCTATATTTTGTACTTTGGTATTATTCTTGGTTTCTGTTTTTTTAAATCTACCTCATGGCCCCACAAAATCCACATCTTTGAGCAATTGCATTGACTAACTCTGCTGCTCTTGCTGATGACTGTACCCAAATCAGCAATTAAGTAATTTGAGATTACAGCCAGCATCTCTCGTGAATTTTGAACTTATGACATAAGATTTGTGTTGAGAAGTTTTGGAGATATTATTAAGGTTATTTCTAGGATAGGGAGTAGTGGGATTGATTTAGAATATGGAATTTGCAACGTCTATCAGGAATGCTTATAACTTGAAGCAGTGGCACACTTGACCCTCAGTGACAATAACAATTAGGAGTTTATTTTCTCTTTCATGACAAGAAATCTGGAGGTGGATGACTACTGGAATTGGTTAAATGGTTCAGCAATGCCAGGTTTGTCTTCTCTGTAATCCTCTTTGCCTTTTTCATGTATGAAAAGATGGCTGTTACAGCTCTGTCTACATTCAAAACAGTAAGAAAGAAGGTGGAATAATCAGTCATGACTTGCCTTTTTATTAGGAAAACAAAGTCTTTCCCAGATATTCCCAAACCTACTTTAGCTAACACATCATTGGCCAGAACTTTATATCATGGCCATCTCTTGATAAAAATCAGGCTGAGAAATCAAGTCACTTTTCTAGTTACTGCAATGGAAGTCAGTATGAGAATGGGGGAAGGAGGAGCTCTTAGATTTGACAACCAATTGTTTTTACCTTTGAATGACATAGTTGATATCAGGAATAAATAAAACGTCTGGCAAACACTTACCAGAGAGTCTGACCCACAGCTAGCAGACAATATGTCATCATTTCCAACAAGGAGGCAGAAATTGGCTTTTAGCTTCTCTGATTTACACTCTCCTAGGTTCTACAGGCTACAGACCCACAAGAAATTATAGCAGCCCATCTCCACAGCTTTAGAAATTTCAACCTCTTCATACTAACTGTACATAAATACTTTTGTTTGGGTTCATAAATTTAAGATATAAAAATCATTTATGTTTTCTGATTCACAGTATTCTCTACTCCCACAGAAATATGAAGGAAAGAAATTGGGGGCTGTATACCATATTGCTCAAAACTTTTCCTGCTCAGCAATATCATTTGATTCATGATACAAGGGAAAAGAAAAAATTCTGAGTGGCTGAGCAAAAAGCAAGTGACTTCACCTTCCCAATGTCTCAAAGTACATATGTATATATTATATTCATTTATTTACATGCATTATAATTAGAGGACATATATATTATAGAGTATGTACATATTTTATATACATATATTAGAGTATATATAATATAGAGTATATATCACAGAGTACATGCATATTTTATATTTTTATATATTTACATATATATCAGAGTACATATAGAATACATACATATATATACATATTAAAATATATGCATATTAAAATACATACATTTTTATATACATAGTTATATATATATTATAACTGTAATATATATGTATGCATATAATTGTTCATGGTTTCCAATCCCATGTAAAGACATCTCACAACAAGGTGGAATCATTTAATAATTTAATTATGTTAATTTAATATTTCACTTCATCTAGTGAGCCTACCAATGTTGATATAATACTTTCCTTGGGAAAGATATGAAAAACTCAGCAAAAAGTGAAGGGTCTCTTGAGAATGAGCTTTGATTCATAATAACAAAAAACAGATTGGCTGATGCTGGTTGTTATCATGATGGGCATAACTGAAAACCCTAACCTAGAAAATGGAACAGCATAGAATTGCACATACTCTAAGCTCTTATTAAGTATCCTGGAATAAGGTTTTGTTTCTTTGCTTTTGGATTTGTTTCCCCAAAGCCCTTAAGTATTTTTTATTTCTCAAATTAAGTTTGTTCTTTATTATTCATCTCCCTTCAGCTCTAAAAAATGACTTACAGATTAAAATTTTACTTTAACTATAAAATGTTGACCCGGGCATTGAATAGGTAACTTTGGTTAACTACTGCACTTAAAATGCAAGTAGTAGTAATAACAGAGAAATAATTAAAGCTGTAATGAAGCATTTCATTTCAAAATATTGAGAAAAGGGAAGTTAGAAAAAATACTGTGTTCAGTTACTCAACAGATTGAGTGAAAAAAGTGGGTAATAATAATGTTTTAGAAAGATTTTCAGAATATAATGAATCTGCATCCATTTTCTATTATCATAATAATGCTGTGTAACAAATCACCCCCAAATTGGTAGTTTTAAAATACACACACTAATTGTTTTTCATATTTGGTTATTTGGTTGACATGGTAGCTATGCGGATACAGGTTAGGGTTCATCTGAGCTGGGTCAGCTTATGCATCCATTGTTATCTGGCACTTCAGCAAAGGACTGTCCAGACAAGGATGGCTTTAGCTTGGAAAACTCAGCTTTGTCTCCGATATCCCTTCAGTAGGTGGGCTAAAAGTCCAGGAGTGAGCCAGTCCAGCTATTTAAGAGAACAAGGAGAAGCATGCGTGCCTTTCAAGCTTCTGTTTGGGACACATTGACTAAACACTTGGTTAAAACCAGCCAGGTAGCTAAACTCAGAGTCAGAGTGAGAGAGGATTACACACACAGTCCAGGGTGAAGACCCTGAATGGAGGGAAGCCATTATTTTTAATCATGTAATCAATCTATCGCATCAGGTTTATTTTTCCTTTTGTGTGGGGAGAATAGCAAGAAGAATAACTTCTGTCTTCCAGTTCTTCCGGTAACTTTGGTTTCTATGTTACCGACTGGAACAGAATTATTAAACTACTTTGTAAACCTGTTTGCTTATTTTTTCAGACAGTAATTACTGTGTTCTTAGATCTACCACCAATTTTTTTTTCTTTTTTTTTTGAGAAGTTTTATTAACATTATTATTAAATGACCACAACACCACAATACATGCCTTTATGCATCTTCTCAAAGATCAAGTCTTGGCCAGGTGAGATTATAGGTTTGTGTCTGTAATCTCAGCTACCTGAGAGGCTAAGGAAGGATGGTTGTGAGTTCCAGGCCCACGTGGACAACACAGTGAAACATCAGTTAAACAAACAACAAACAAACAAACAAAAACAAAAGAAAGAAAGAAAGAAAGAAAGAGAAGATCAAGTCCTACTCTTTCTTTTACATTAGCGGCTATTATGCTTGATTAAAGAGAAGTAGCCCTGTCAATGAGAGGAAAAATTTTTTTTTCAAATATTTCTAGAAGTGGATTATGCTAGACCAAAGGAGAGGAAAATACGTACTATTGAGATAAGTTTCATATGGATGTAATGTGCTCAATCAAACTCTAACACTTACCAAAGATTTAGGTAATGTGTATATTGCCTTTAGACTTTAGAAAACTTTGCCCTGTAAGCTACCTTTCCTCCTCCATTTCTAAAATGTAACTTTGTCATAATTGCTTAAATAATCTATTTGCAGTCATAAGAAGTCAACTTATTATTAGACAAAGGCATATCATTTCCTTAAACTTTTCTAACTTTTGAAAAATTCCCTTACATAAGCAAACACAGAACCTCTCATTTTTTCTCAGTGGAAGAAATGAGCGAGTGGAATATCTTCCCAAGGCAATGTGAGTTTCCAAGGCATATGTTGAAAATTACATATGCCTCTGGCCCACACTTAATTATTACTAACTCATTCTGATCTTGCCACTGAGAAGTAGAAAACATCCAGGCTACAGTTTCAACCTGGAAGCATGAATGCATAAGGGAATACAAGGGAAGAACCACAGTGATTATTTCTAAGCTGTAAAGAAAATGCAGATGAGCACTGTTTGTGAGCTTATGAAAGATATATGAAACCGCATAAAGCAGCCATCTGTTAAAACAGTTCAAAAGCAAAAATTTGGTTAGTTATTGACTGGTTTTAATAAGCTTGAATGTTGCTAGTTCATCCGCAAAGAATTTCAATCTGAAGTCAACTCTTCATTATTTTTCAATCAGCATTCCCTGATCAGTGTCACATCACCATGGCTCATTCATAGCAGCAGGTGGACCAGATGCTGAACATTAAATTAGCAAAATAACAAGGCGGAATTCTCCTTGCAAACTCTGATTCCCTCCTTGCCTTCCTCCTACCCATAAAAATAAAAAAAGAAAAGAAAAATGAAAAAAATTGGGACAGATTTCGGTTATATGGCAACAGGACCCTTTTAATGTATTTCACCATGATTTGCTAATGCATAGGTTTCTGTGATAGCACTGAAGGTGGTAAGTTGCTGGTGGTAGATGACTCTAAAGAGTATTTATACTTCCTCAAGGGTAGATCATTTGGCAAACTCAATTCATATCTCAAATGCTGCTACTTCTACTTAAAAGAGAAATTTCTGGGCTTTTTCTTTTCCATTTCACCCTCTTCCATAATATACATAGCTGTCTTTTTTCAAAATGGCTCTTGGCCTCATTATGGAAATGAAGAGGAAAAACATTGTTAGGTTTTTAGAATGGAAAGTTGGTTCTATGTACAGATATGGGGTTATATGTACAGATATTAAAAAGATAGGTCTTTCATTCCAACTTGGCTATTCTACCCCTATAAGCTAATCTTTTTTGTCTTTAAACTAAATGGTTGAAGTTCAACCCTGTTACCATTTTCATTGAGTGTACTCTGTTGAAAATATATCAAAGGGAAGACATAAGCATGTGACAGTTTCCAGAGAACTGTCCAAAAAAAAAAAGTCTTCTATATGTCCCATATCACTTAGTTGTATAGGGATGCTGAATTGACCCAATTTCTACTCTTGACTCTTGATAAATTTCACTATAATTATAAAATAAACAGCTAACTTTTCCTAAGAGGGACTGTGATGGATTTGTAGTCATTTATATTATTTATGACTTATGAAAAATAAAAGAATATAAAAGACACAGTTACATCCAGAATTGTAGTTGAGTTTTATTATTACAGTTTTGAAATATAAAAATAATTCAATGAAGAAAATAGTAATGACACCACTGAAGATGAGTTTTTAATGTTATGTTAAGTGCAAAACAGATTATGTATGGTATTGTCACCAAGAATATGTGTATCATACTGTGTAAAATAAGTTCTATTTGTATCCTGAAATGCAATAAACATTTCTGCTATATGTGGCCAGATTGAGGAAGACAAGTTTATAACACTTTTTAAAAAATGTTTTTATTAGTGCATTCTAGTTATATATCATGGTGGGGTTCATTTTGACATAATCATATGTCCACAGAATATAATTTGCTCCATTTCAGTCCCCACATAGCACTTTAAAAAATACTAGATTTATTTCCTTTGTAATGAATAGTATCATAGCAGGGGAAAACTCAAGACAATAAAACTTTCTAACGTATACAGTGTGAGAATATTAAAGAGATCTATAAAGTATCCATTAATATGGATAATTTTTGAGCAGCTGAGGTAAGACATAACCTGAACTTTCTTTGCTTGTGATGATATATTCTATGTTTTCCAGCTCAGGGGTCCTGCTGTATTGTGGATAGTGTTCCCTTAGATTTCTGAAAGCCATACTGAATGAATTTTCCTAAAGTCAGTGAGATTCACAAAGACCATTTTGTAAACTACAAATGTTCCCTGATGATGTTTTCATTCTTTGGAACTGGGAACGGCAAACTATAGCCCACAGGCCAAATTGTGTTCATCATCTGTTTTGTTTTGTCTTAGAACAGTTTTTGATTTACTGGAGAATTGAACTTAAAGTACAGAAAATTCCCTGTACTCTTTCTTACCCTGCCTATGGTTTTACTCATTATTAATATATTGCATTAGTGTGGCACATTTGTTAAAATTGATGCATTACTATTAACTAAAGTCCATAATTTTCATTAGGGCTGGTGCACTGTGCTGTGCATTCTATGGGTCTTGACCAATGTATAATGTCGTGTTTTTACCATTACAGTATCACATAAACTACTTTCACTGCCTCTCAATTTCCTTGTTCATCCTTCCCCTCCCCATTCTGCACTGCCTACTGCGGCAGTCTGGCTGGGCACAAAATCACGAGCCACTCAAGCAGGAACAAACTTTATTTCTGAAACTCCCGCCAATGCCACGCACTCTCCCGGGAAATATGCAGAACTCCACATGCCAAGTTCTCCAGGCCACACTACTCCAACAGACAAATCCCTCCTCCGGAAATCCCTCCTACAGCACTTCCCCAACCAATGGGAACTCTCCAGGAGTCCCGCTAGAGCTCCAAAGTAGCAGGCCGAGGCAGACAGCAGGGGTCTAATATCCATTTGAATGCAGATCTTAACATAATCATATCATCTCAATGGCTTGCTGGCGTCACCTTTCAACCAAAAATGCCATGCATCATTCCTACTTAGCTATGGCTCTCAGCAGCCTACAGTTGCTGATCTGTGTATTGTCCTTGCAATTTGGCCTTCTGGAGAAAGCCATATTATTGAAATTATATAATATGCAACTTTTTACGCACTAGCTACTTTCACTTAATAGTATGCATTTAATGTCTTGTCATGATGGATAAGCACATTTTCTCATTTAATTGCTAAATAATGTTATATGGATGTACCACAGGTTGTTTGTCTTGGCTGCTTCTAATTACTGGCAATCTGAAGAGAGTGGCTATATGTATCTGTGTGCAGGTTTTTATGTGGAGATAAGTTTGCAACTCATTTGGGTAACTATGTAGGAGCACCATTGCCGGATCATTAGGTAATAGTGCATTTAGCATTCTAAGACATTACTAAGAAAGCTTCCAAAATAGTTGTACCAGTTTTCATTTCCAATAGCAATGAATGGCAGTTTCTATTGTCTCACATTCTTACCAGTATGTGGTTTTGCCCATGTTTGAGATTTGAGCAATTCTAATAGGTACGTAGTGGTATCTAAATGTTGAGAATTTTCTGTTTTTATAAATTTACTTTTATTGAAATATATCATGTTAATTCATTTAAATACTGTCTGTGGTGACTTTTATACTACAATGGCAAAATTTAGCAATTGCTAAAGATACATGTGTCCCACAGAGCCTTAACTATTTTCTAACTATTTACAGAGAATCTCAGTGGGGACTTACTTTAATATATTTTTTTTTCTAGCACATACGGAATGTACTAGTCATCAGGAGGTGACTATATTTTTTTAGAATTTAGTCAAGTTTCCTATGAACTATTTGCATTTTCTTCACTAGAATAATCACGAAGCATCCAAGTTCTTTTATTTTATTTATATGTGACAGTGGAATGCATTATAATTCTTATTACACATATAGAGCCCAATTTTTCATATCTCTGATTGTATACAAAGTACATTCATACCAATTCATGTCTTCATACATGTACTTTTGATAATAATGTCCATCACATTCGACCATCATTTCTAACCCTGTCTCCTCTCCCTTCCCCTCCCACCCCTCTGCCCTATCTAGAGTTCATCTACTCTTCCCATGCTCCCTCTCCCTACCCCACTATGAATCAGCCTCCTTATATCAGAGAAAACATTTGGCATGTGTGTTTTTTTTTGGGGGGGGGGATTGGCTAACTTCACTTAGTATTATTTTCTCTAATTCCATCCATTTACATGCATGATTTTATTCTAGTTTATTGCTGAGTAATATTCCATTTTGTATGTATGCCACATTTTTTTTATCCATTCATCTATTGAAGGGCATCTAGGTTGGTTCCACAGTTTAGCTATTGTGAATTGAGCTGCTATAAACATTGATGTGGCTGTGTCCCTGTAGTATGCTGTTCTTAAGCCCTTTGGGTATAGACTGAGAAAAGGGATAGTTGGATCAAATGGTGGTTCCATTCCCAATTTTCCAAGAAAACTCCATACTGCTTTTCATATTGGCTACACCAATTTGCAGTCCCACCAGCAGTGTATGAGTGTGCCTTTCCCCCACATCCTCGCCAACACTTATTGTTGTTTGTCCTCATAATAGCTGCCATTCTGACTGGAGTGAGATGAAATCTTAGAGTGGTTTTGATTTGCATTTCTCTAATTGCTAGCGATGATGAACATTTTTTCATGTATTTGTTGATTGTATATCATCTTCTGTTCAGGTTTATTCGATTACTGATGCAATAATTTCCAAACCATCCAGCAAAGAGCTGGACAAAAAGGAGAGATCTTTCTATTGTCTCCTTTGTTGGAAAAAACACTATTTTCTGGAAGCACTAAATGTATAGCAGTTGATCAGTTAATAAAGTATCATTATAGACCTTATAACTATAAACAGAATAATAATGAAACCATAAACAAACTTTGTAGTATATTTGTGTTTTGATAGTTTATTTCTAAACTTTATATTTACACATCAATAATAATTTTTATTCTGGGTACAGTGGCCTATTCCTATATTCCCAGCAGCTCAGGAGGCTGAGGCAGGAGGATTGCAAGTTCAAAGCCAGCATCAGCAATTTAATAAGGTTCTGAGCATTTTAACAAGACTCTGTTTCAAAATAAAAGAATTAAAAAAAGGGCTGGGGATGTGGCTTAGTGGTTAAGTTCCTCTGGGTTCAATCTCTGGTATCACCCACCCCGAAAAGAAGAATTTTTATAAATGAAAAATCTCACCTGTGATCAGGGCTACTTACTTTTTCCATCCTTCTTATTATATTCAGCAACTAATAGGAATACACTGCTAATCCACTCCACTATGTAAAGTCTAAAAAGAAGCCAAACACACAAAAATATATATGGTTTTATATATGCTTAGTATAAACATTAATAAAATAATTAAAGAAACATGTTGTTTTGGAAAGAATGTGATGTAGAATGTGTTTGAAAACATAAGTTCTTATGCCACAGAGTGATAAAAAGTATTCTGTTCTCATGGATTCCATGTGAATGAACTATTATTCACTGACCCCAATGATTCTTGGAACAATATTTTTCTTATCTGGTGGCCATTTCCACAATTCTACATCTAAATCCAGTGCTCCTGATTTATGTCTGAATTACAAGCACCCGAGGAGATTCTGATAGAGTTTCCCATAGGCCATTGTTTTTGAACTACCGTGTCAGCGTATCTATGGAAAGATACATATCTTTTGAAATTGGGAAGCAATGTTCAGAATCAAAGTGAAGCATGGGAAATTTAATTCATTTTGATGGGTAGTCTATTATCATCAAAGGAAATTTCTTTTGATGATATGTACTTGTCTCATCTCTCTCAGAAATATTTTATTTTTTGAAATGGGAGTGAGGAATTAGCATAGCATAAACTGGATCTAACTTCGTGAAACAGCCAACATTTCCATTCCCTGCTCATTCCCTGTGGTCACCAAGCTTGGTCACTTACTGTCTAGTTACATGGTCACATGGTCATAGGCTGGGCATGGAGATGTCTCCTTCACTACGCACCATGGCCACATCAACAGTCCAATGAGATGGCACTGCTGAGCCACTACAATGACCTTTGGTGAAGCCCTGGGTGCATTGTTTACATAACAGCCCTATCTGTGGAGTCGTAATATCCAACTCATCCTAAAGCATTCATTCTTTAATTCTTGGCTGGAAACCTCCATGAAAGTTAGATGCTGAGCTGAGAATAAGAGATCTCCCCCTTTGAGGCAGCAGAGTTGGTTTCTGGGGCTGATTCTGTCACTACACATATAAATATGAAAAAGAAGTCATCAATGTTCTATCTTGGCTTCTTCTTCTTTATGATTACTTCTAATCTTCCCATGTCATATTAGTATGTATCAAATATAATCATAGAATAAAAACCCTGTAAAGGGAGAGACATATCCATCTCTTTTCAACATGCTTTTAGGCTCCCTAATTTAGTGTGTCATTCTCTGTCCTGGAAAAATCACAAAAGATCCCTTACTGGGATCTTTCACTCTGCAGGGGAGCCTCCCTCCAGTTCACAGTGGAATGCTGTTTTCTTATTCTTTCTAAACCATGTAAGAGAACAATTGTTCTCTACTTATAAAACACTCTAGTTTCTGGCAGGGCAGTGTTTACAATCCTTAATTTAGCATTTAAAGTCCTGTATGACCAACTCCAATATGACTTCGTCAGGCAATCTGAATTTATGGATACTCCTCTTTACAAAGTAATTTTTACTCTGTGCCTCTGTGTGTGCTACTGTATCTGCATTAAATGCATTTCTTACCTACCACTTTCTTGGCATGTATTTTTTTTTTTACCCACCATTTCCACAAAGAATGTTTTTTTTTTTAAGCCCCGATGAAATGTTGACCACAGCTGAATTTTTCTAACCAGTTTTTCTAACCACATAGTTTTTCTGACCCAGTAATAATGTCTTCTATGCTTCTCTGACATATTCTTATTTCAAAAGCATCCCTGACACTTATACTTTCTCTTGGTGTGGATATTTACGTACCTGATTATATACATAAAAGTATGCATTTTTTTCAAATTTTAATGTTTCAGAAATTGGTGTCTATCTTTAAAAAGTTCTGTATATTGCTAATAATGTTACTTCTTTTTAAATAAACTTATTGCATTAACTTCAGCTGATAGTGTCTTATATTCAGTGAAAAATGATATGTGTCTTATGCTGTAACATGAGTTTCTTGGGAGGCAAGGACCGTGTCTTACACAATTTTGTATTTTCCACAGCTTCTTGCACATAATAGGTAATCAATAAATGCTTTTTCAAGTGATGAAATACATAAAATGATATAAAAATGGAAGACACAATATACTATGCCTTAAGCTCTGTGTGAAATGACATCCTGCAAGGTTCTCCAGAATTCACATCACAAATCCTTCTCCATTCTTTATATAACTTGGGACTGCTGTATACTTGTCATGATTTACGGGAAGAAATATGTACTTTGCCTCTCATGGTGCTTTTAGCATGATTTGTTTATTTTTTTCTCTCTGAAGTCCAGCTACTACATTAATTTTAATGCCAGATGCTTAAGTAGGCAATAGTACCTTTGCTTTGTTTTATTTTGTTTCAGTAATCTTCCTCAGCCAGCAGGGAGGCCTATTATCAGTTTTTTTTTTTTTTTTGGAATCTGTTTGCAACAATTTTATACTATTTATTGAGTGTACCTCTTTGTCAAAAGTTACCCAAACATTATCTGATGCTGCTTTCTGGCCCTAAGTTTGAAGAACCATCAGTTCAAATTGCTTCAAAAAGATTTCTAGTTATTTATGTGCTTAGAGTATTGAGAGAGTCACCTTGAAATTTTGCTTTCTCTCCGTTTTGTACATTTAAGTTTTTTCCTCTATTTTTTTCAAATATGGCGTAAATGCTTCAGAAATTATCTTCACTTGATCTTTAAGCCAAAGCATGGCCCTGCGATTTCTCCTTCTTTTCTTAGATTTGTGTTCCAATTTTCTGAAGACTAAGAGCAAAATAAAAACAGAAGCATAATCTAAAATATCATGCAACAACTTTAATTTTTGGTTATGCTTTTCTAGTCTCTGTTTAGATAACAAAAACAACTATAGCAACTAATATTTTGTTTACTTGTGGCTGTGCTCTGTGGAAAGGATTTCATGTCAGTTATTTTGTTTAATTTTTATATTAGTGCATGAGGAGGAATTATTATTATTCCTATCAAATTTAAGCCAGATGTTTTAATTTCTTTTCTTAAAATCCTCTGTTAGTTTTCATTTCCTCTCAGATTCCTGCTGTGAAGGAAGAGACCTTGATAATTTGCCACTACTGGTCCCACTTCATAACTTCCTTGCCCTCCTCTCTTGTCCCCTGCCCACCCTTCCTCTCTGTTCTGGACATGCACCTCTTTTCTTGACAGACATGGTTCAGTCTCAGAGCTCTTCCCTCAGTTCTTCCAAGTCCTGCTCTGAGGTCATTTTCTCAGTAATACCTCACCTGGCCCTATCTGAAAGGTCACCTTCAATAATTTATATTCAGTTCTTTATTTTATTTTTCTTTCTAATATAGCTCATATTCTAACACACATATAATTTGTTTTCACTTCCCTTTATCAACTCCCTTAAGAAAAATGGCAGGTGGGGATCAAACCCTCTTTTTATTTTTTTTTGGTACTATGAATTGAATACAAGGGTGCCCTAGCTCTTTTTATTTTCATTTTAAATTTTTTTTTTAGTTGTCAATGGATCTTTTTATTTTATTTATTTATATGCGGTGCTGAGGATTGAACCCAGGGCCTCATGCATGCCAGGCAAATGCTCTACCACTGAGCCACAACTCCAACACATTTCTTTTCTTTTGGTGCTGAGGATTGAACCTAGGGTCTTGTGCATGCAAGGCAAGCACTCTACCAACTAAGCTATATCCCCAGCCCTAGCCCCTTTATTTTCATTTTGAGACCAGGTATCTCTACATTGACTAGGCTGGCCTTAATTTGTGATCCTTCTGGCTCAGCCTCCCTGTTTGCTGGGATTACAGGCATGTGCCACTATGCTTGGCCCCATATTAATTTCTACATCAAGACACTCTAACAGTGTCTGACACATAGTAGGTAACTAATAAATGTCTGTTGAATGAATGAATGTATGAATCAGAGGTGACAAGTAGCAAGATTTTTTTTTTTCATTAGTGGCACTGGAATTCAATGCAAACCATTTAAGTTTTGCATATAATTTTGAATATATTTCAGGAATTTATTACACAAATGATAGAAGTTTGCCTGTAGCTTCTCCATAAGTAATTCACTTACATTGTATTATTTGGCAAAGTAGACTGAGACTCTGTGCAGAGGTGGCTTGGCAGTCTCCTCTGTGGTTTTTAGAAGCATTGTTAGTTGCAGAATGCACACAAATTGTCATCTCTGAATCTGCTTTTTAATTGAAATGTGTCCGTAATCTTCTCATTCTGAACCACCAAATTATATATCAGTCTGTTGATCAAGATTGATTCTGAGCATGTGGAGCATATTTTAAACAAGAAAGAATCTTGCTTTTTGTTTGTTTGTAATATGCCCCGGAATGGCACGTGCCCTGAAAACAGACTGCAGGACCATTACAGGTCCATATTCCAAGTTCAACAACCCAAACGGTAAATATTTGCTTTAGTGACTACTTTTGCTGAAGAGGTGCAAACAGTTATGGCTCCGGTTTTTGGATATCCTCAACCTTTTTATTTTTTAAATCCTTGACATGAAAAACATTATTTTTCTTCACTCATCATTTTTGGAGAATCGTATGTTGACATGGTCTAGAACAGGAGCAAGAGTATAATCAGTCTGCTAATAGAAGCAGAAAGTAATTTCTGAAAATAATCATATAACCACCTTGTTAATGTCGAGCACGATTTGAGCTGATTTGATTGCTGCTTTCTTTCTACAAGAGGTCTCAATGCAGAGTGGCTTGCATGTGTAATTTAGGTGCCATGATCTGTAGCAACCTAATGATGTACGTAGAGCTGAAACAAATCCCCACTTTTCCCTGATACAGATTCCACATTTTTACTCTTTTAACATCTTTCTTTTAGAGACAGAAAGGATGTTGTGGTTGAAGGGAAAGTGATAGCTTACTGCCAGTTTGGTTGTCTGATTTATATAATAAGGATTTCAAAATTATATTCCAGCGCTCCAGATGCTCATCGGCACCACTATATATGGGTTTGGGGTAGAAATGGGGGTCAGAGAGGCCTCTTAGTCTGGTGTTCCAGTCTGTACTTCCTATATTATGCTATGAGCTGACACTTCCAGACTAATATTGGAATGATTTACATTTGAATAATGTTTACATTTGAATAAGCTTTGTAAGGGACAGGACTTTATAAAACCCCTCTTCTCCCAGTTTTCATTTTATCATAGTGGTCCCTGAAATCTCCTGCTCTCATTGTACTCTCTGTCTTCCCAAGCTCCGAAACACGTGTTTATTAACTTTGAGGCATCTCCTTTTCTTCAGACAGATATCATTACACCTAATCTCTGAATTTGTAATTATAAAATCCTTGGGTCTGGGTTTACCAAGAGAACTTCTCTTCAAAGAGAACAGAGAAGAAGGAAATAAAAGAGGAAGAGCAAAAAATAAGACCAAATTCTTGTGTGTGTGTGTGTGTGTGTGTGTGTGTGTGTGTGTGTGAAGGTTCTGAGGTTTGAACCCAGGGGCATTTGACCACTGAGCCACATCCCCAGCCCTATTTCGTATTTTACTTAGAGACAGGGTCTTACTGAGTTGCTTAGGACCTCGTTTTTTGCTGAGGCTGCCTTTGGACTCCTGATCCTCCTGTCTTAGCTTCCTGAGCTGCTGGGATTACAGGTGAGCGCCACCGCTCCTGGCAAGACCAAATTTTGTATAGAGGTTAAGAAGTCTAGCATAAGTCAAACATGAAATGTTCCTGTTTTCCATCAGAATAATGGAGAAAACATTATTTCAGGTAGGAAGAGATAAAGAGAATATGCCTTATAATCCATGCTTTGCACATGAATGACTCAGAAGAATGAAAAAAGACACTTGGGAAGGAATGGATTTGATTCTCATACTAAGCAACCAAGTTTTACACCAGTAATTTAGTCTCTCTGAAGTTACATTTAAAATATTGCCTTTGGTTTGGAGTTTAAATTGAAGACATAATTGGGACAATGGAAGTTATTTTTTTCTTCTTTTAGAGAATCTTCTTCACATTCCCTTTCATTATCTCTAAAGTCCTGAAAGACAATGCACATTGAGTTTTTAGGAAGTGGTTCCCCTTCCTAATTTGGTGAGCCGAACTGGATGACTTAGAAAGAAACATAACTTTCCTTGAATCATCAACTAGTTATAGAGGGCTATCTTTCTCTCTCTAAGCCCTGTCTGATCAATTTCAGCTCTCACCATGTATTAAGAGATACTTTCTGAACTCCTACTATCTTCAAACTCTTGTACTAGGTGAAATTTTATGCCAAGGTATGTCTCTGCCAGATTCTGCTTTCAGACCAAGAATCAGTGTGTATCAGAATTACCCTGATAAAATATGCTTGTCCAAATATTACTTCAAAAATTTCCTAAAAGCCAAGAAAACTGGTAATTAACAGGTTAGTCCCCATCGTATAATATTTTCACTTGTTGAAAACAAATAAACTTCCATGTTCTTTTTCTCTATAGTGGGTATTAGAATTTCATCTTCATATTTGGCTTTCTTTTATAAGTGGGTGGTGTGACTTTCTTTTTTATGTGGGTTGTAATTTTTCATTCTTTTTTTTTTGTATTTTTTTAAATACATGACAACAGTGGAATGCATTACAACTCTTATTACACATATAGAGCACAATGTTTTGTATCTCTGTATATAAAGTATGTTCATGCCAATTTATGCCATTATACATGTACTTTTTTGCATTATAATTCTTAATACACATATATACCACAATTTTTCATATCTCTGCTTGTATATAAGGTATGTTGACACTCAATTCAAGTCTTCATACATGTATTTTGTATAATGATGACCATCACATTCCACAAAACTTACTATCTTAATTACATATACAAGATTCTCACCAAAACTCTCTCTCATGTAAGTGAAGAATGTGTGTTCATGAGTGGGGCAGTGAAGGATTAAAATCATAATTTAATTTCAATATTCTCTTACATAAAGAGATCAGTCTTTTTCTAGTAGTCTTAGTTTGGTTTCCTACATAAGCAGATCCCAGATCAAGGTAAGAACTTAAGTGCAAGTTCATAGTAGATGTAAAGACACGGGTGGGGAAGTGAGGGAGAGAGGGAAAGTGGGGTATCCAGGGCTGGGGGACTACCAGGGCAGCAGTGCGATCAGTGAGTGACTAGGACTCATTGTCTCTGGAAATTTCTGTGAAAAGATATAAAACACACACCTTGCTTATGGGAGGAACCATCTATATTCAGGCAAAATAGTCTTCCAAGGCTTCATGGACTCTCAGGCAAAGAGATACAGATACTGCCAGTTGGTACCTATACAGCAGCAGCTGAAATAGGGGATATGGGCAGGGACCTAACAGCATCTGCTAAAGGCTGATAGAACTCTATTTTAATTTTCCTGATTCTACTTGTTTAGCATGTGTAAAACACCTCGCTCATATTTCTTGGCTCATTTTAGGGACTCAGAAGTTTAACTCTTTCTTATGTTTCTAGGTAATGAAGGCAAATTTCTGCCTAAGAAAATAACTTTTGATATGATTAATTTTTATATCTGAAAATTTAAAACCGTTATTATTACAAATAACAGGATTATTTCAAAACTAGTCTTATCAAGCAATTCTTCGGCGTGTTGTATATTTGATCAAAACCATTTTAGTAAATCTATGATATTCCCACTATTTGTGATTAGAATTTCTTTATATGTTTTTAATTCTTGAAATAGACACATGCCAACCAACTTACAGAATTATAAAGTAAAGTACTGGAGCTAAAAATAACTGTACAGATTATGAAATCAGGCCCCCTGCCACCCAGACCCATCTATGAGATGAGGGAACTGATGTTCAATGAGAACTATGGCTTAAAGTAGTGCTTATAATTAGTCTTTTTCTCCCCAAAACCCTGCATAAAACTGGAGTGAGTGATCTGTGGATTCAAGGTAAATATTTGTTTTTCTGGGACTAAGGATTAGATTGTAAATTTGTAGAACCAATATGAAGGTCTCTGTGTCTAGAGTCCTTTTTGAACATGTCATGGAAGTTAAGTCACTTCTTCTTAGGGTTTCTTTTCTTCTTGAGGTGGAAGTACCACAGCCATGGAGTTTCTTTATCTAGATACATCACCCATGTGGTCAGATGGTTTGTACACACACATATATGTATTTGAGTATTTATACACACATATAGACTTGACTTGCCCTTGACTGTCTACATCTTCCCTGAACTTGAAAAGCTGGCCTTATTTTCTATATAGCTTTCTACTTCAATGCTTGAATTCTTATTACTACTTCCAGACAATTTTCTGGACTAGCTTTTCTATGAAGACAATTTAGGAACCAAGTGGAGCACAGAATATACCAAGTGGAGTAGCTTAAACTCTTCCTACACCCCAGGCCTAACTCCTACTAGATCTTTAAAACTTATAATAAAACAACACAGACTGAATGTGCAGATATTCAGATCTTAACTTTCTTGATTTTACTCATTTTCTATGCTTCTCAACCTTGAAGTTTACAGTCTATGGAAATATTCTTGGTAATTCTTAAGAGTTTATCAGAATTATTAATTTGAAGTAATTTTAGGTGATACTGAAGTATGACTGTTAAGTAAAAAATCTCCTTTACATAGAAATGACTCTAAATTAGTAGGTAGTCCCAAATAAATATAGTAATTCAAAAACAAAAGAATGACCCACAAGTATTTCAACTACATGGAAACGAAGAAGTCCATTCCCAGGTTCTTCTCAAATTCAAGAAAAAAAATAACATGAACATTTTAAAATATTTTTAGAAAACAATGAAATGAGACACAACATTATCATGGCTTATAGTGAAAGCTATAATAAGAGTCCTAATGTCCACCTGTCCACCATTAGGAAAGAAGGCAAAAAAAAAAAAATTAAGTGGTTAGAAACAGAAAAAAAATAACCAAAGAAAGCAGGAGAGAAAAGTTTTAGAAGATATTTATAAAAAATAAAGATGAAAGTAAAATACTAGAGAAAATAATATCAATCTGATTCTTTAAAAATGCTAGTAAGATTGACAAATCCCTAATACTCCATTAAGGAAAAAGGAAGTAAAAAAATGAAAATGTCCAAAGAGTAGCACATTTATATTTGTTGAATGCTGAAGTCATAGATGAGCAAAGTGCTGGGCATTGTACTCTGTTGCATTTTATCTCTGCACTGACCCTCTGAGGTGGACATCACTTTCATCTCCATTCCACATGTGAAAAGACAAATAAGTAAGACTTACGTGATAGCACAGAAGGATTCAAATCCAAGCATTTAAACTCCTGCATACTCATTTCTAATCTTTGGTTAGAGACAGTGGTTTTTACACTCTTTGTTATAGTTCTGATCAAACACTCCAGTGTAGGTTCTGTAAATTCTAAAATTCTAGTGTGACATTTAAAGTACATTTTATACCTACTGAATGTCATCAATCTTTGAAATGTTCATAGAAGTTATCTTATAACCACATATGTGGAAAATCCAGGATCTGATGGGAGAGGAGAAAAGGGAACTTGAATTTCTTTGGCCCTAAGTTTTGTGGATAGGGCACGTTCTCTAACCCGCCTATAGCCCTTGAGGGACTTTAGTAATTGTTAGGAATTTCAGTAATATATATATATATTTTCAAAATTGGGAATCATCCATTCTCTACTGAAATTTTCTTTGGGATTAACAAACAGACTAGTGTTTAGTAGGGAAAAAGATCCTACTTCTATGAATGGGAGCTTAAACAGAAGGATTTTTTCCAAAAAACACATTATTTTGCTCTTCACAATTAATGTGCTTATTACCTGGAACATGCACTTTCAAAAATCTATTCAACCATTTGCTTTTTTTTTTCCTTCTTAGTGCAAACCCTGAATATGATGTTTGAATCTAATTTAACAATTTGAACTTCCATTAATGCCACAAATAAAACTCTCAGCACAACATATAAATCCTTCCCGGGGAAGGTTTTTTTGCTTTAAATTATGCAGGTGCAAGTTCCTAATATTTAAGTTAAAATATCCTGATTTTAGCATTTCAGAACACTAACTGATAAAAGAAGGATTATATTAGAAATACAGTGACATAATTTTGGAAGGTACATTAGGATTTTTTCCTTAATCAAGTGCCAATAACCATCTGGCTTCAATAAGGGGAGAGATCCAGAGAAACAGTATGGAAGGTGGCAAAATATTTAACATTAAATTTAAAATGTATTAAATAGTTTCTAAACGAGAAGGGAATAGAATGTGGTGTCTGATTAAGTAGTTATTAAATTACAGAAAATACTTAGGAACCCTTTTAGGAAGCGACTTAATGTAAACCAATTTTCAAATCCTTGTTTTGGTTTTCTTCATGTTTGAAGTGCTTGACAAGAAATGACACATAGTAGGTTCTCAAATATTTGCTTGAAGGAAGAAAGAATTATTAATATATACTAACAAAATATGCTAATGCAGAACAAATATTTTATAGCTAAGGTAGAAAGAATTTTCTCTGTTGGTATCTAGTGAGAACTAAAGCATGTAATAAAATTAGTTGGGTTTTTCCCAAGACTCTCAACAACTATATGCAAAAGTGCAGATATAACTCTCATTTAGGAATTCTTTGCAATAGTAATAAAGGCAATGAACTTGCAGGATGAGAAGAGATTCATTCTTAAAAGAATGATGGTGGAGTTTATTATTAAATTATATAAATCTAATCTATTTCAAATCTATGGCAAAAGCTTCTTTTTGGGAGATTGTCTTAGAAAAACCTCATTTAAACCAACATGTCACACATATTAGTTATGGAAGTTTTTTTTTTTCAGGCTTGGGGAAATTTTAAATCTGGGTTCCTTCCAGTGGAATATGGATTCTTTAAGGATAAGTAAATGATCCTCTTAATTTTCAGGCAATATACAAAGATCAAGTCACCTGGGCAGTGCTCATTGGAGATTCACCTGGGTTATAGCCTTCAAGTTGTCTGATGGAAAAGAACTGGGTGGGCAGGAACAGAGCATTAATGCTTTTCAATCCTAAATGTCACACTGCAGAAGATTATTATTAATTAAAAAATATTTTTAGCTCAGTTCTTCATAATCAGAGCTTATCAGATTATTGACTATATTAAAGAACTAAATAATTAAAATAAAGAAGTCAACATCGTGAATTGTGAATTAAACTTATCTAATCTCCATGCATATTTTGGTCCACCTTGTTAGTTTGTGTGACTTACTGGGATGTAACCTTTGGATTCCACAGCCATGTAACTGTTGACTATCTAAGCCTTATCAAATAATGCATTTCCTAAAACACTTCAAAAGTAGATAGGAGATTTTGTCCTTGAAACACCATTCTTGGCCAGAAAAGTACTAATTTGATGTTTAAGCTAATTTAACCTGAAGAATCAATATTTCAATAAATAATTAAGGTTTTTAAATAAAAACCATTGCTTCTTTCTCAAAGTACTAGAAGAAAACATAGGAGAAACACTTTAAGACATTGGTATAGGAAACAAAAGCCCAAATTGACAAAATGGGATTGAATCAAACTAAAAAGCTTCCATTCAACAAATGAATCAGTCAATGGAGTGAAGAGACACCTAGAGGATCAGAGAAAATGTTGGCTAACTATTCATCTGACCAAGGGTTAATATCCAAATTATATAATTAACTAAAAAACCACAGGTAATACAAAAATAGGTAATACAAAAATAATTAATACAATTAAAAGTGCATACATGACCTAAATAAACACTTTGCAGAAGAAGAAATTCAAATGGCCAATAAATGTATGAAAAAAATGCTCTATATCATTATCCAAAGAAACACAAAATAAAACTACAATGAGATACCATTTTATTCCAATTAAAAATGGCATTATTAAAGAAAAATAAATAAATTCTGGCAATGAAGTTAAAAAAAAAAGGAACTTGCATATGCTATTGATGAGAATGTAAATTAGTACAACCACTGTGGAAATAGTATCAAGTTCCCTCAAAAAACCCCAAGAGAACTAATCTTATCAGTCAACTATCCTACTCCTGGGTATATACAAAGGTAATTAATTCAGCATATAAAAGAGATACCCTCATGCTCATGTTTACTGTTGCATTATTCACAATAGGTAAGGTATGGAATCAGCCTGGCTACCCTAGTACAGGTGAATGGATAAAGAAAATTGTTATATATGCACAATGAAGTATTATTTAGTCATAAAGAAGAATAGAATCCTGTCATTTGTAACAAAATGAACAGAACCAAAAGACATTATGCAAAGTGAAATAAACCAGACACAGAAAGATAAGTACTGCCTTAATCTGAAAATTAGTGCTTACTAGACATTGGGATGGATGTGGGAAGTTATGAGGAGAGTAGAAAGGGGTGGTTTATTTATTAATGAATGCTGCATGTGTATGTGGAGATATCATGATGAACCACATTAATATGTATAATTTATATGTTAATAAAGAAGAAATCATTATTTATAATTTGAAATGAAAACACTATGGAAAGGGCTGGGGTTGTGGCTCAGTGGTAGAGTACTTGCCTAGTATGTGTGAGGCACTGAGTGTGATTCTCAGTACCACATATAATTAATTAATGAATTAATTAAAGGTCCACCAACAACTAAAAACATATTTAAAAAAACACTACGGAAAAAAGCATTCGGATAAGGTCTCACTGCACAGAATGCACACATTTAGTAAACCATGCATAAAATTGTCTTATAGATGTTGACATCTATGGAATTGACTTATAGGAACTGTAAACTATTCATAAGGTCCAATGGATGGGTCTTAACTGAGAAATGGTTTAGAGAGAATTATCTAGAGGGATTGTGCTTGTAAGTGGAATTGTGCTTCTTAGCCCCTCCACACAAAATTTAAGAATGTTTATGCTGACTGATCTACCTGTTCAAGCAGTCTGCTTAATGAAGGGTTATGTAAGTGTCATCACAACCGAGGTTTTAAGGTCAATTAAGTTTTAGGGAAAAGAAGATCCTTTTATCAACAGACATTTATACATATTGGAGAAAAATTAGCAAATAGGGATTAACAAAGAGAAAGCAAGAGAATCACCCATATTTCAACTTCCTAGAGAAAAATGCTCCTGGCCTCTTGGTATATATGTTCCCAGATCCCGTAAGTGAGTAAGATAATAAATGAATGCATTTTAAAGTACTGATTTTGATGCTTTTTTACACCTGTTCCCCTATTTTTTGCAGACATTTAGTTTGTTGCCAGTTCTTCCTTGACATATATACATTGAGATACACAGTCATTCTAGCTAACATTATTTTGTAATTTATTGTTATTTCTGTAACATAAATTCCTACAGGAGTAGTTGCCTGAAAAAAAAAAAACATATATTCCTAATGTGTTCCCAAATGGCTCTCCAGGAAAATTCTAAAGCTTGCACCCCCACCAGCCATGTAGATAAAAATCCCCATTAGTACATACTATTCAGAAAAAAAGTTTGAGCAATTGCAAACCCAGTTTCTCTTTTAAAACTAGTTATTATTTATATTGTAGAAATTTTCTTTTAATTATTTGGCTGCTCAGGACTGGTCTTTTTCTTCTTATAGGTAAAAATCCATTGCAATTTTCTATTCCCATGTGTATGTTTCATATTGGAGCTAACCATCTCCCTTCATTTCAGGACTGGGTCCATGACTCACAGGGAGCCGTATGTGTCTATTATATTCTCATCTTTTAGATGTGAGTGGGTACCCTAAGTGAAGTTTTGTGTCTCCCTGGGATTTTACTAGAAAGAAGAGAAGACATTCTCTGTTTCCATCTCTCTGTTTCTTCCCCACTTCCTCCTCCCTGCCGCTGTCTCATCCTAGGATTTTGAAAGCAACATGGAAAGCTAGAGCAGACATCAAGAAGATGGAAGTGAGGACAGGAGAGGAGGAGGAGAGGAAGGTCAGGTGTGACAGTCTCTAGAGCAGGAGAGACTACTAACACAAGCCAGTTGCTTTCATTGCTCTGTAGGCATTCACCTTCCCATATTCTTTTCTTTTGTTCTTTGGTACTGGGGGTTGAACTCAGCGGCCTTTAATCACTGAGTCACATCCCAAGCCCTTTTTTGGTATTTTATTTAGAGACAGGGTCTCACTGAGTTGCTTAGTGCCTTGCTAAATTGCTGAGGCTGGATTTGAACTTGCGATCCTAATGCCTCAGCCTCCCGAGCTGCTGGGATTATAGGCATGCGCCACTGTGCCAGGCCTTTCCTGTACTCTTTCTAAAACACAATGATCCAGCTGTTTGTTTTCTAGTTTATAATAATTATTCAGCTATCTGGAATATATAATCTTTAAAAGTAAAATATGTGTTAGTCTTCCCAAATGATTTAGACCCGAATACACGCTTGTCTTTTTCTTAGCATCCGCTGTAATAAAATGCTTACTGTTACTAAGAGGTTCACACAAAGTAAGGTTGTTTGTCTCCTGGATAAAGTGGGAGAAGAAAGAAGACTTTTGTTTGCATGTATTCCCACCCTAGAGCCTCAGCTATTATATTGGCAGTCGAACCCCAGTCACCTCATTAATCACGTTAATTATGTCAGACACCCAAGGAAAGATAGAGAAATCACTTGCTTTACCATCTGATATCTTTACACTAGGGGCTCCAAACAAGGAGTTTTGAAGACATTGATATGGACAACAAATAGGCAGCTGATATTAATTCCACTGAAAGCAGTAATGAAGCAGTCAGATTCAAAACAAGACAACAGTAACCTTGTAGGACCTCAAATGCAACTGTGTTGGAATCTTATAAGGTTACTTTTTGCTTAGATGCAATTCCTTTAATGGAGGGTTAGTGAGAGCAGGCAGAGGTTGGGAGGAGACATATTAAGTCTCAATCATTTTATCAGTTTAAATTACTTTTCAGGGATACTCTTAGCAGGTTGGAAAACAAGATCATTGTTTGAAAAGCTAAACAGGAACTCTGGTATTTATTTGCACAAGTGATTCCTAAGCATGGTAGGGCCTCCAAATTTATTACTGGATTTAATATGAAAAGAGTGTCACTCTTCTGTGGAAATGGCAAGAAGTCAAATCTTGGGATAAGAGGCAGGCTTAGGAGGCTGAAGCAGAAGGATTGGGAGTTCAAAGCCAGCCTCAGCAAGAGTGAGGAAGCAACTCAGTGAGATCCTGTCTCTAATTAAAATTCAAAATAGGGCTGGGGATGTGGCTCAGTGGTTTAGTGCCCCTGCATTCGGTCCCTGGTACAAAAAAAAAAAAAATGAATAACGGGTACAGCTGGATGTTGAAAGCCATGTTGTTACATAAAGTATCTTCTCTGATATACAAGAAGGAATTAAATTTCACATTAGTTCATACACAGCTGATGAAGTAGACTTGGTTTAATTTGATTTGTGATGGATGAGTGCAAAAATGCTAAAACATACTCCATATCACATTAAATTAAATCCTGAGAGCCGGTTGCCAATAAATTGTATAATCCTCACTGAAAAATAAAAATATATGACACATACCTTTGGTTTTATTCACTCAGTATCAATAGCAATGACACATTAAGGATACTGGAAGCATTTTAAACTCTTGTTAATTATAGTGATGATATAATGGTTCAATTGTGGTTTGTATTTGATACCAAGATTGTCCATGATATGTGCCAAGAACTGTACTGGTCTCAGAAAAACATACCAGTGCTGAAGAAACTAAATATTCCTTTAATTTTTCTTTCTTGGGCAACCACTGTCATTTAATCAATTTATTCCTTAACTAATATTCTACTTATTCTTGTAGAAAGTGGGAATCTAACCATAAACACAATATTCTATTTCTTATCTTCATGGGATTTATCTACTTGTAGGGACAAAAAGACAATAATCAAGCAAACTAGATATTTTCAGATGGGAATAAAAAACATAAAAAGCCTAAATAAAGAGTTGCCTCTGAGCCGGCATGGTAGTGCACACCTATAATCCCAGTGGCTTAGGAGGCTGAGGCAGGAGGATCTCAAGTTGGAAGCCGGACTTAGCAAAAGTGAGGCATTAAGCAACTTAGTGATACACTGTCTCTAAATAAAATACAAAATAGAACTGGGGATGTGGCTCAGTAGTTGAGTGCCTCTGAGTTTAATCACCAGTACCAAAACAAAACAAAACAAAACAAAACAAAAAACAAATAGAGTTGCCTGGGATCCGAGGTTATGTTAAACTGGAAAGTTAAAGAATATCTCTCTGAAGGGTAATATTTGAGTGAAACTCCGAATTAGAAGTAGTTAGCTGTGGGAATACTGGGTGAAAGATGGCCATTTTATGAAGAGGGAATTGAAAATCGAAGTTAGAATAGACTTTGAAGTTTTTGAGGAAATAAGAATTTTTCTCAAATAATTAAAAATAGAGCTCCAATCTGATCCAGCAATTCTACTTCTGAGTACGTATCTAAAGGAAATGAAATCAGTATGTTGAAGATACTCTCATATTTATTGCAGCACTATTCACAATAGCCAGGAAACAGAAGCTAATGAGGTGCCCATAAACTGATGAGTGGATAAAGAGAAGTGTTACCATGGAATGTTAATCAGTCCTAAAAAATGAAATCCTGCAATTTTCAGCAACATGGATGAACCTAGAGGACATTAAGTGAAATAAGCCAAGCACAGAAAGACCTATATCACAGGTTCACACTCAAAGTACAATATAAAACAGTCGATCTCACCAGAGTATAGTACAGTGACTAAGAGGCTGGAGAGGTAGGGAGAAGGGGATAATGAGGAGCAATTGGTCAACAGATACAAAGTTACAGTTAGATAGAATGGATATGTTCTAGTGTTTATAAGGAGGGTGATTAGAGTCAACAATATTGTAGTGTTTGTTTTATTAAAAACTAGAAGAGAGAATTCTGAATAATTCTCATCAGAAAGAAATGAAAAAGGTTCCTGGCAATGACTAGGCTAAGTACCAATGATTTGATCATGACACATGTATATACATATATAGATATATCACAAATACCCCATAAATAGGAATAGTTACTGTATCAATTAAAAACAAAGTTGGAAAAATTGTTATTAAAAAACAAATGAATAACTAAATAAAGATAGTAAAGTTACAAATAACAAATATACTATAATTCCTATAAGTATTGAATTGTTTTCAACTGAGTAAATTAGGCACACTCACATGTTTAGTGCATCACTGGTTTTACCTCTTGAGGGATGCATATAGTTGTATCCTTTTCTGCATCACAGAGGCAACCTGTCATTATGGGATGGGTGACACAGTCATCAGTTAACAGCTGTTGGTCATTTACATTGGCTGACTTCCAGTATCTTCCTCAAACCATCAACCATCTATCTAAAGTTACTAAGACAGGCATAAGGAGGCCAATTCAAGGAACTTTGAGAAAACTTTCTGTTGCATTACAGTTTGGGAAAGAAATTTGGATTCTAGAAATTTCTGAAAAGAAATTAAAAATCATATTCATTTCTACACTTCACCTTGGAGTCTATACTTCACCTCAGGGTTCTTTCCTGTTTTTTCAGATGCTTTTCAAATGAATTGAGGAATTAGAAATTCTGAGATCATTTCACAAGAGTCTTCATAAGAGCCACTTAGACACTAATAAGAGCCATCACCTAGTTCCAGTGTAGAGCTTGTGTACATAGACTACCAGTAAGTCATACGTTCTAATGCTTTGGATGTCCCTTTAAAAAGGACATAGGGCTTTCCTTTCTCTCTCCAGCTTTAAGGAGGTATAACTGGCAAATAAAAATTGTATATATACAGCAGGTATACAACATGATGTTTTGATTCATCTGTGCATTTTATTTATGTTTCACACATAAGTGAGATGATACAGTGTTTATCTTTCTCTATCTGGCTTATTTCACGTAACATACTGACCTCCAATTGTAACAGAAAGCAATGAAATAAATAGTAGAGAACTTCAACAAGCACCTTAAACAATGGTTAGATGAGCAAGAGAGGAAATTAATAAGGAAACTCTGGATTTGAACAACACTGTCAACCAAATGGTCCTAAAATGAATGTGCATAACAGTCTATGCAAAAGCAACGGAATATATGTTTTTTCCAAAGCAAACAAAGAGCATTCTCTACATAGGCCATAGGCCAGGTGACAAAACCAGTCTTATAATGTTCAAGAAGACAGAAATCATGCCAGTTATTTTTCCTGAACACAATGGTATAAAACTAGAAATCATCAGGAAGAAAACTGGAAAATTCATGAATATGTGATAAAAAAATACTACTGAGAAAACTAAAGAAATAACTTGAGATAACAAAAATGGAAACACAAAATACCAAAACTTAAGGAATGCAACAAAGGCAGTTCCAAGAGGGAAATTTATAGGGACAAATACGCAAATTAAGAAAAGATGCTAAATACAGTATACCTCAATGAATTTTATGCCATAATGATCTAGGAAAAAAAAGCCCAAATTAGTAGAAGGAAAGAACATGAAGAACAGAAGAGAAATAAAAGAAACAGACCACAAAAATAATAGAAAAATTCACTGATTGTATTGTTGCACTCCTGTTATTCCAGTGGCTTGAGAGACTAAGGCAGGAGGATTGGGAGTTCAAAGCCAGCCTCAGCAAAAGTGAAGCACTAAGCAATTCAGTAAAACCCTGTCTCTAAATAAATTATAAAATAGGGCTGGGGATGTGGCTCAGTGGTCATGTGCCCCTAAGTTCAATCCTTAGTACCCCAAATAATAATATAATAGAAAAATTCAATGAAGCTCAGAGTCGGTTTTTTGAAAAGGGAAATAAAATTGCAGACTTTTAGCTTAACTAAAAAAAAAAAAAAAAAAAAAAAAAANAAAAAAAAAAAAAAAAAAGAGAAGACTCAAATAAATAAGATCAGTAAGATCAGACATGAAAGGGAATATTTCAAATGATGCCAGGGAAATACTGAGTTCCTGCAATCATTCCCTAGTTTCATGTCCTTCTATGAGCAATTGAACACAAGGTTGGATCAACTAAAAAAAAAAAAAAATATATATATATATATATATATATATATATATATATATATGCCCCCAGACAGACACTACCCATGGAGACTGGGTTATGAAAAAATATAAAATCTGAACAGAATCATAATGAATAATGAATGTGAAGTGGTAATTAGAAACTTCTCAGCAACAACAACAAAAGCCTAGATCCTGATGGCTTTACTGGAGAATCATACTCAACATTTAAAGAAGAATTAGCTAATTCTTCTCAAATTTTTTCAAAAAGTTGAATGGGAGGGAACATTTCCAAACTCATTTTACCAAGCCAGTACTACCCTGATACCAAAGCCACACAAGGACACCATCATAAGAAAAGAAAATCACAAACTAATATTCCTGATGAATATGGATGCAAAAATCCTCACCAGAAGACTAGCAAACAGAGTTCAACGTCACATTGAAGTGATGACATACATTGTGTATTAGAGTTCAAAAGCTCAAAGGAAAAGGGTTTCTCCACCCTTTTTGTTGCTAATTTGAAGTAGTAAAAACTAGTTGGTGCATGGCTTGAAACATTCTTCCTATAGGAAAATTTTAAATATTCAATGTACCTGATTGGTTGGTACTATATTTGAAGTATGCATAATTGAGTGTCTCACCTCTTTCATCCCAGCTGACTCTAAATGAGAAGCTGTAGACTAATGCAGTAAAGCTTCACAGAAATCTTCCTGAGTCTTCCCTTTTTTTGGGAGGTGGGTACCAGGGATTTAACTCAGGGGCACTTGACCACTGAGCCACATCCCCAGTCCTATTTTGTATTTTATTTAGAGACAAGGTCTCACTGAGTTGCTTTGTGCCTTGCTAAATTGCTGAAGCTGGCTTTGACTCATGATCCTCCTGCCTCCGCCTCCTGAGCCACTGGGATTATAGGCGTGTGCCACCATGCTCGGCTTCCTTACTCTTCTCTACAGTTATAAATTCATGAAAGTAGTTTGTTACCTTATTGTCAAGGCTGGAAAGATGACCTGTCCTGGGAGCCCAAGATTACCATCAGAGGGTTTCCAAATGCTCTTCAAGTGATATCCAGATAACAGGAGGATAAGGGTGTTAAAAATACTTCTGTTTTTCCTGAGATGCTGGCACTTTAGCCTTTATTGGTGCTAAAATATGCAGAATTCCCCAGGAACCATGACTGAATAGTGCTGGTCTATGGGTGCACAACCTAAGGAGTTGGTGCAGACAACCAGAACTTGAGAATTCCCTTTGGAGGTAAAGCTAATACATGGGAACCTTGGTCACAGCTTTTGTCTAAGAAGAGATACCAGGCTCCTAGGGAGGATAGTTTTGCCATTAGAAATTCTTGGCTTTTCCTTTGTACCTGCCAACCATTGGTTATTGGTGCAGGTCTATGCTAAGAGCTTTGGCAGAGTCATCTTTATTCTTTCCAGTAAATGAAAATTTGGGATTAAAGGAGTGATCTCACATTTCTAAAGATGCATTCATTTAACTGGTCAGAATAATCATAGAGGTGTGAAATATAAGACTTGGAAGGGACTTCAGAGACCATTTGGTTTGATCCTCTCATTTGTCTGATTGAGAAAAATGAGCTGCAGAGTACAAACACCTGGTGACTGAACTAAAACCAGAATGCAGATCTCTGGTCTCTAGGTCTTGTGCTTATGTGGGACCACGTTTGCTACCCTTTACTCTTGGTGAGGAATGCAGTTTCATTTCCTAATTTTTGTAAAGAATGCTATGTTCTTGATTCATCAGGAGGGATTTTGGTTGCAAAGAACCCAAACTGACTCTGAACTTAAGATGAAAGGGAATTTGCTGAAAGTTAGCTTCATTTGCTGAAGCTAACTTAATTTCTTAGCACACACAGGTCTTTAAGATGGGAAGTAATTACAGGAACTCTGGGAAACATCAAGTTCATTGACCAAGAGTGTCTTAATGTTCAGCTTGAATAACTTTAGACAGATTTCTTCTAGACTTTAGGCCCTGGAGATCCCTTTTCTTAGAGTACTTATTTTAGCAAACTTAAGTTGTAAGTATCTTCCCAGTCTTCTAGTTTTCTGACCCAGGACTGTCTATCTTAAGAACATGGGAACCATATCATTGACATGTAAACATTAAAAAAAAAAAAGCACCTCTATGGGAGGATAGGCATCTATGTTCAGTAGAACCAATTAACCAAAACACAGAGGACCTGATCATATTGTCAGATATGCCACTCCAAAGTCTTCCAGCAGTATCCTCTGGCTCACCCACTGCTTAAAAACTCTGCTCCATATTTTTCAGTGGAGTTGATTTCAATATCTTTTCTCTGTTGCATCAGTTTTGAATAAAATCTTCCTTGCATTTGAAATTGTCCACCATAACTTTTCTTTGACATGATGATGTCACCAATAAGACAAATTAAAATTAGAAGCATTATTGATATCTTTTTCCCTTTCACAAATTCTAGTTTGCTGGGAGAGATTAACTGTTTTCCCTAAGGGAAAAGAGGCCCATGATCAATCTCACAATAAGCTGATTTCTTAACAAATCAATAGTTGTGGAAGAGAAAATAGGGAGCTAGACAGTAATGTGTTCATGAAAATCTTTACTGTCATTTTAAATTTCTGACCATTACATCAGGCTGGGAACTATTTGGAAGAGGCTATTTGAAGGGTACTTCAGTTAGCATTACTTTATTTTTCTCCTTTTTAGTATGGTACGACTCTTTGAATAACAAAGACTTTGGGTTAAGGCAGAAATGGTACAAAGGCTTCAGGTAGCTGAAAACTATACTCATCAGTGGTGGTTGCAATGAAAAACGGGGTTGGGAAGGATTCAGAGGTCAAGGCTGGGCTCAGTTGAAAAAGTACAAGTAAGGATTAGTAATTGATAATCATGCCATGCGTGTTAGGCACCGATGCCAGGAGGGGTTGTAACACTAAGAGCTGGAAAAATTGGGAGAACAAAGAGACTGCAAATCAGTTCCAGAGTGAAGGGGAGAGGGAAGAAAGGTTGTGGAAAAGTGGCTTAGACTGTGTGTGTAAGAAAAGTGTGGCAAGGCCCTCTGGAGTCTTTACAGAAAAGTTGGCTATCAAAAGAATCTCATGATTCACAGAGAAGAGTCTGCCCTAGAATTCCTGTCGTGCTCAGTCACTGGCCTAAGTACAGACAAGGGTTAGAGTGTAGCAGCTGAGCCCTGGACTAGTCCTCACCCAGCTCCACAGTTGGGTTCAGCAGGATAATTCTGAACACCATACCATGTGTCATACTGAGGTTAAGATATTATAGCCCCTATGAAGACTAAGTGAACCCCATGAACATTCAAATTAAGGGTAGTGTTGTGGGAAAGAAATGAGTGTATATTTGTAAAGAAATTGATCCTATATCCTAGTTTACCAAATAGGATGTATTCAATAGCGATTAATAATAATAAAAAAAAACTCAGAAGAGTGTTTTTAAGTAATAAGGATATTTAATTATCTCACACAACAAGAAATACATAGGTAGGCAATTTCAAGATTTGTTCAGGGTTTAAATGACCTCATCCAGCCAGGCACCTTGTATCCCTTTGCTGGGCCACTTTGACCTGTTTGTTTTCCTCCTGAAATTGGCTAACTAATGACTACACAATAGCTGCCAAATTTGTATGTTTCACATTTTCATTCCAAAATAGGAAGCAGGATAGTAGCCAAGGCAGCCAGAGAGCAACTGCTTTCTTTCTACCTGGGGAGGATGGATTTTAGTCCAGGGCCTCCGGTTCTTACCTCTTATTACCAAGACATAATTCACATGCAGCTAACTGGTGGCAAAGACAATGGAATTAGGAAAAAAAAAAAGAAAAAGAATGATTTATTCCATACCAATGGATTAAAACATAAATATTCACCACCACCCGACCCCTGGGCTGGGGCCTAAATTCCTCAAATAAATTACAGGCACTCTGATACCTAAACACAATAATGTTGTTGTTAGCCAAGGAGAAAGGTGATAAAGACAGTCATGGAGGGAATCAAGGGTGTCAGCTTCAACTGCACACCTGGGGAGCTTCTGTGTGTGCAGATCTCTGCAGTGTGAGATCTGGATGGAGAAAATATGGAGCATGCTGTTTCCATAAGTTGCAGACAGAGAAACTGTAAGATTGATAAAACAGGTGGCTTTAGACAACCCAGAAAAGTCCAAGAAGAGCCAAAAATATTTTTCCAAATGGGTAACTGGAATATGTTTTTAGAGAAGCTTCAATGAATGCTAAATACATTAAATTTTTATTTCTATTTTGGTGGGCTCAGGAATTCTACTTTAAAAATATATTCTTGGGAAATAACCAGCTGTGTATATAAATATTTACACAAAGAGTGTTTATTTCAGTGTTGTTTGTAATTATAAAAACTACAAAATTGCCCGGAAACAAGTTTATGTTTCTGAAGGTCATTTAATGATTTGAATAAAGCAAGTTTGCTTCAGTTGAATAAAGCAAGTTTCTAAAGGTCTATCTTCAGGAGGCAAATAGTAACATTAGGAATCATTGTTTTTACATGTTTGAATTATTGTACATTTTTTTTAAAAACGTGTTGTTCTTTGCACTTTGGGGTCTTCTCCAAATTTATAAAATATATGTGAAATAAATTCTGAAAAAAAAAATCTTCCTTTATCTTTGCTCAGGGTACAGATATGAAGTTGATTTTAGATGCCAGAATCTTGTTTAACTTCTGATAATGAATTTCAATTACAACCCACATTCTGTAGATGAAGAACCTGAGACCAGAAAGGCCGAATAATTGTTCCCTTGGTGATGAATGGCACTGTCACATCTCTCCTGGAAGACCATTTAAGGGACTTAAGCCACCTGCTTGTTTTGCTGGACCTACTGCTGGTCACCCCCTCCAGCAGTTAGACTGAATTTCTGAAAACCTAGGTGATGACACACATGTGCACTCTTCTAGAGTCTTCCCATCTCAGTCAGCTACCCCCATGGTCTTTCCAAGGCCCTGTTTCTTACCACCTGCCTATGTCATCTCCAGGGTTAAGTCATTGTCTGGTTACAATGTCTTTCTCTTGTTCTTTAGACCTGTTAAGCTTATTATTCTTGAAGACTACTCATTGCTACTCATTCTCCTGGGAATATTCTCTTCTCTTCGACGTTCAAATGGCTCATTTCCTTACTTGATTCAAGTTTCTGTCCAAAGGCTTCCTCCTCGAAGAACCCTTCTCCAACCACAAAAAGAGAGTTCCATCTCTGTTCATACCTCACCTTTTAGTGTGGACACACATCATTTTTCTTTATGGTAAGGAATGCTCTGCTCTGCATTTATGGTATCTGTCTTCCTGTCTAGACTGCAAGTACCATGAGGGTAGGAATTTTGTCTTCTCCCTACTGCTGGATGAGCTCAATAAAAGTTTTGAATTTATATACCACCAGTTCAAAAATCTGTTGATTATATGTATCGACAGAGTCCATGTTTTTGGACCTCAAAACTTGTGTTTTCATTACACCTTAATTAGAATATTTGTAATGTCATAGATTATTTGAGACATGTATCCATTAATTGGTGATTCACACATGTTTTTCACCATTCTTCATTAAAACTAGAACACCAAACATTATTTCTAAAATAGCTGTGCGTCTGGCAAACAGAAAATAAAGATTCATATATTTTAAACTAATGATAATTCTATTTTTAAAGTTTACTTCAAGGAGAGGGGAACTTTATTCTCACCAGAATTTCAGTTTACTTGTCTATAAAGATTTATCTCAATTTATTTTTGCCTACCATTTCAGCCCTGTGATAAATTAAAATAGGTAATTAGAAAAATAAACTATTTATAATGTATGATAGCTATTAGTAAGCTGTAAGTGTTCAAAGCATCATTAGTATCAAAGTGTATAAAGATGGAAAAGTTTAGTGTGACATTTACAGTAAATGATGTAACCGTTTAAAGCAAAACAAATGTTGCAGTAATGTGTTAATGATTCTTGGTATAATGTCAAGTGACTGAAATGATGGTAGGTGGGCAGTGAGAGGTGAGTTTGAAGCTGATGAGTTCTTAATGGTATTATTTCTTCAAATTTTGCTCCTTTTATTGCTCTCAATATTCAAAATTCAACTCAGATAACTGATAATTTTATTTCTCAGTGATATATATAACATCTTTATAAATTTGTTTTAAGTCTTTGATTTAATAATCAAAATAATAATGCCTACTAATTGGAGAGTATTTTTATAATGAGCTGGACATCATGCTAAATTCTTTGCACTATAATTATGCATGATCCTATTAGCAAACCTTTTTCTTTTGATATTTTTTATTCTTACTGGTTTAAAACCCATCAGAATTTCTAAAGAAATACAGAGTTCTTGTGTACTCATCACCTAGCTTTCTCCAATGATAATATATCTTATGTCTCCATAGTGCACCATCAACACCAGCCAACTGACATTTCTATAAGCCTATTAATAACTTGAATTTAGACTTTATTCAGATTAAATCAGTTTATATATGCTTTTTTTTGGTGTATATAGTTCCATGACATTTTACCATATGAATCTGTTCATATAACCTATATCACAATCAAAATACCCAACTATTCTATCACCATAAAGAAGTTCCTTCTTTATTGTTACCTTTGATGGTCACGTGTCCCAGTTTTTAATCCAACCACCAATCTATTTTTATCCAACCACCAATCTATTTTCAGTCACTGGAATTTTATTATTTTGAGCATGTAACATAAAAGGAAGCATAGGTCACCTTTTGAACAGGTACTTGTTTTCATCCATTCTAGGAAACCTAGATGCCAGGACTCTGTGAGGGTTCCTTGCTGGAAACCAGTCACTAAGAGAAGGGTCAGGATTGGAACATAAGCTTATCTGATAGCAAAATGGGTCCTCTTGTTTATGCCATGTGTACATGGTGAATGCCTAGGTCCTAATGATATTACTGTTATTGCTTCTAAGAACTATTCAAGTTTACATGGAAAAATTCTGGTATTTTTCCAAGTAAGGTGGTCTTTCATAATTTTTTAATATTTTTCTCTTTGAGTAGATGATTATACAATGTATGACAATAAATGGATCTCTTCCTGGAATAAGCTCAACTTGGAGGACATCAACACTATCATACTATCATCTGGCTTTTTCTTTTAAAAATTATGGTAAGATAACATATGATCTACTGTTTTAACTAGTTAAGTGTACAATACTGTATTGTTAACTACAGTACCATGTTGTACAGCAGATCTCTAGAACATATTCATCCTACATCACTGGAACTTAAGACCTGCTGAATAGCAATTCCACACTCTCTGATCCCCCCACCACCAGACATCAGTGCTCTACTCTCTGCCTGAGTCTGAGTGGTACAGATAATTTAGATGAGTGGAATCATGACTGTCCCTCTTCCCCGCCTACTTGCTTAGCATAAGGATCTCAAGGTTCATTCTTGTTATTGCACATTGCAGGATTTTTTTTTTCTTTCCTAAGGCTTAATAATATTCCTTTGTATGTCTATACCACATTTTATTTATTCATTCATCCATTAATGAACACTTAGGTCATTTCCACATCTTGGCTACTGGAAATCATGCTGCAGTGAATAAGAGAATGGTAATCTCTTCAAGATTTTTATTTTAATTCTTTTGTATAAATCCCCAGCAATGGTATTGCTGGATCATATGGTAGTTCTATTTTTAATTTTTTTTTTTATAAAACTCCATACTGTTTCCCATAGCAGCTGCACCATTTTACATTCAACTGATTCTTTCTTCATGCTATATGTCGAAGAAATTTGGACTATTGTGGAATTATTTATATTTTCTAGTTAAAAGAACTGGCAAATTGGAGGACTCGTAGGTACCCAGAGGGAAAATCAGAGGAAAGATACTTAAAAATGCAATAAAATTAGGATAATTAGGATAACCCACTGAGAATAAAATTATAAAAAGCTAAAGAGAAAAGCATCTGTACCAGGTAATTTAAACTATATTGCAAACTGGTGGTCTGGGTAGTGGATCTTGTATAGAAATGTTTTTATTTGATCTATTCAGTATTTAGTAAAAATTGTTTTGAACTAGTTACAAACATTGAATAATGGGAAAGTTAAATATGAATTCTTCTTTTTTTTTCCTTTCACATTAAATAATCTGGCACATTGGTTTTACCAATGTCATTACTTGACATTGAAGCTGAAAGTAACTCAGTATTTTCTCTTCTGTTGGGTACATGCTGTCCAATTTGCCATAGTCACCACCAAGCCCAATTGATCTATTTATACTACCTGCCAGACATCTACATGAATTTGAGTTGTGGCAGCTGATAAAGAGGCTGGGTGAGATGTTCTCTTGAAATACCTTCTGGTTCTACAATTTAAAAATTCTTAAAGTAGAATTTAAGTGCTCTCCAGAAAAGCATTTCATGTACTCTGTGATATGTTTCTGTAAGATAATAGTTTATTCGAATTTTAGGGTTGGGAAATGGTTAGTATCTTACTTTGTTTTGGAGAGTCATAATCATACCTACATATTAATAAAAGCTCTGAGAAGGCAAACAATTAAAGGCCTCTATAACCTTGCTTAACACAGTATTTCCTGTGTTTGTTTGAGTATGTAAGTACTGTGCATATGTATAAGTAGGTCAGTAGATGAGTAGGTAGATGGATAGGTGTGTATTATCACATAATATATTATCAATTCTTGAAACAATTGCTTTTTGTAGAGAAAAAACTTTGGGGAGATGCTGATTGAGAAATAAATGTTTGAGTTTCCAGCTTCTCCTAATATCCAATAGAATAGGTGAGGCCACTTTTTCTTGGTTTTCCTTTTCAACTCAGTGATAAGCAGATGATGAAGACTCAGTAAAATACAAATTTAAGCTCATATTTCACTTCACTTGGTTATTTAGAATTATGACCTTGGCATTAATTTACATGACAGAACAGAGACTCATTTTAATAGAGGAACTCACAGGGAAGTAAAAATGAACGAGTTTGGTGTGCTGAAAGAGCCCCAATCTAAACACACACTGACCCACATCCCAGGCCTGATCTTCAATGGTTCTTTATGATTTGGTATGTGTTAGGGGGAGAGGTGTCACTTCCCTTCACTTACTTTATTTTATCCCCTCCAGCACATGAGTCTTAAACAAATCCAAGGAAAAATCTAAACTCTCTCATTTTTCTTATCTTTTTTTTTTTGCACTGGGGATTGAACCTAGGGGCATTTAATCATAGCCACATCCCCAGGTCTTTTTTTTTTTTTTTAATTTAGAGACAAGGTCTCCCTGAGTTGCTTAAGGCCTCGCTAAATTGCTGAGACTGGCTTTAAACTGGTGATTCTCCTGCCTTAGTAAACTCATTTTTAAGTAAGAAGTTTCAATTTATTTGTCTTTTTTTTTGTCAATACTGTAAATATCAGTTAGCCACTGTTTTTCCAGTTGATATAGGATCTGAGAGGTTAAATGCTTTTCTGTATAGTTTGGGTATTGTTAGGTATAAAATATAGACTACATTTGATGTTTTTGTTGTGTTTCTGTTTTAAAAAAAATCTTTAGAAAGAAGTTTTCCTTTTCTTTATTGACTGACAAGAAAGCTGTTGTTTTGTTTCTCGTTATTTTTTTTTAATTGACAACTATGTGCCTGCTTTCCATTTAATTTTATTTGCCATTATGGCCCACTAAGTAATTAAACTACATTTTAGAAAATTTAGAGGCAAAAGAAAGCTATTTGAGAGCACTGTTGAATAGTTTTCTCAGTTATAATAGTTCAATCTATGTTGCTTTACCACAGACTTTTAAAATGTGAGAACCACTTGTGTGTTTGTGTCTGGATGGAAATTATGTCTGAGAGAAAAGCAAAATTAGCTCTCAGAGATGGAGAAACCAAAACAATAAAAAACAAAGCAAAGCAAAAACAATTCCCAAACTACTGTCTTCCCAGTTTATTTATGTAAATACAGAATATTTATATCACATTTCAAAGGAGAGATTGATTCACAGTCATACATTTAATTTAATTTGTAAACAATCAAGTTTCTCAAATTACCTTATCTTTCCAGACAATCTCCTTTAGGGCCAGAGTTTCAATTTTCAAACATGCGACAGTCCACTATATGCTCTGCCAATGCAACTGGTTTTTATTTATTTATTTTTATTTGTATATGACAGCGGAATGCATTACAATTCTTATTACACATATAGAACACAATTTTCTTTTTAAAATGGGCGTGTTCCTTTAATCTCCCTTTCTCTCTGCTTCTCCCTAATCTCTCCCCCTCCCGAATCTCAGGGGAAATAGGATTACCTTTCTTCCCCATTTTAAGCAGATATATCTGTCTTTGAGCGCACACCCACCATTAGTAGAAAGTAATCCTGATTTGGGGATGGTACCAGAAGATCTCATAGAGTATCTGCCAAATTAAGTGAATTGTACAACTCCAGACAGAGAACATGTGGAATGAAGCCTTTGAGTCTCCTCTTTAAAAGTCCCCTATTCCTGCTGATAGGCAGAATCATAGTCTTTGGGATAGCAGTCCCTGTGTTTCTCTGTTGCTTGCAAAACAATGAACCTTCTTTTTCCTTTTATCAAAATCGTGTCCTCATTATTGGATTGGCATCAAGGACAAGGCCTGAGCCTTCCACAACCCAACTACCCCAGATTTACATCTCCAGACCAGACTCTTGGGAGTCACAGATTCACTATTCCCAGTGCTTACTCAGCATCTCCACTGGACTGTCTCAAAGTCATGTCCAAAGTGAAATAATCTTACTTTATCTAAATTTGCTCCTTGCCTAGTATTTACCAAAAATTATCCAAACAAACGGACACATTCTGTGATCTAGGCACTTATTAGTACAACAATGAGCAGGGAAATGTCTCCCTTTATTGGGGTCCAATAAGCAAAAGCCTCAAGGAGACATGGAAGTATCTTAATGGATGTTCTCTCAGCCTTCACCATGTCTTGCCAATTTGATATTAGTTCATCTGCTTCTCAAGGGTGTGACTTTGTAGTCCAAGCTGCAATTTTTGTTCACTCTACCATTACAGACTCTAGACTTCTCACATCTGCTCTGTAATTTTAAAAATCAATCCCTACAACATCATAGTCTTTCAAAATAACACACACACTTACATTTTTCTCTAGGGTATTGGAGATTGAATTCAGGGGTGCTCTACCATTGAGTCACATCCTCAGCCCTATTTTATATTTTATTTAGAGACAGGGTCTCACTGAATTGCTTAGTGCCTCTCTTTTGCTGAGGCTGGTTTTGAACTCATGATCCTCCTGCCTCAGCCTCCCAAGCCACTGGCGTGACAGGCATGTGCCACTGGGCTTGGCAACACACTCCTCCTTCTTAAAACTCTTACTGGCTTTTCATTGCTCTTATTTTAAAACCACAATTATTAATAGAGCTGTTAAGGTCCTACATGATCTGGCCTTTGCTGGCTTTTCTGGCCTTATCTCCTGCTGCTCTTGATCTTCTATCTCTGCTCTTCAGCCATGTTACTTTCTTTGAATTTAGGCAGAGTCCCTTAGTACAATTTTACTTATCTTTCCTTCCTTATTGCAAACCCCGTTTTCTCTTCCTTAAGCTCTTCAACAAGATAAAATTTTCATTATATACTTTTTTTTTTTTTACTTTTTGAACTTCATAAAACATGCTCCATATGTTCATGTAGTATTTCAGTTAACATCTGTCTTTTCTAGTGGCCTACAAGTTTTATAACAGCAGAGATTTTACTCTGTTATTTTCAATGTTGTATCTCCCATATCTAAAACAGTTCCTAGCACACAGCAGCTGCACAGTAGATTAAAACTGGCAATATAGAAGTGTGCCACATACCACGTCAGGACCTTTGCAGATGTGGTCACTCGTATTCCCCCAACATCCCCTAGGACAACTGCATGAAATTTTCTTATATACTTACAGACTTCTCTGGGTGCAGGAGCCTGGTAGGAATTCAGAAGTGCTGGAGAGGCACTGCCCATCGAATGGCTTTCAACTATCAAGGAGAGAAATACCTGTGTGCTCCACAAAGATTCTCAGTGGTTCCTTAGCGGGATCAACATCCAGTCCCACAGGGATAACTTGCTCACTTACTCCCCCTTTTCAGTTATACCTTGCTTTATTGTGCTTCACAGGTAATGCATCCCCCTCACCCCCACAAATTGAAGGTCTGTGGCAACTCGTGTCAAGTAAGCCTATTGGCTCATATGACAATGAGCGTTTTTTAGTATTAGTATTTTTAATTAAGTTTTCACTTTTTTTGGACATAACGCTATTGCATACTTCATAGGCTATATAGTGTGGTATAAACATAACTTTTACATGAATTGGGAAACCAAAAAAAATTAGTGAACTCATTTCATTGTGATAATCACTTTATGGAGATGGTTTGGAAGCAAGTGGGCTATGTCTCTGAGATATTTCTGTATTCCCCTCTCCTACACCACCTCCCTCTTCACTTTTCCACTTCTCTGGTTTACCTTCAAAGTGAATTATTTGACTCCTATCATTGTCTCAGGTTTTGTTTATGGAGAAACTTAAACCAAAACAAAGCCAGAGTAAAGCAAAACTCCAGGAGGCATTATCCTAGGAAAACTATTTACTTCTTACTCTATCTTTAAAAGGATGCCACTTAGCAGGGCCCAATGGTACACACCTGTAATCTCAGAGGCTGCAACAGGAGGATCATGTGTTCAAAGCCAGCCTCAGCAAAAGCGAGGTGCTTGCTAAACAACTCAGTGAGGTGCTTGCTAAGCAACTCAGTGAGACCCCTGTATCTATATAAAATGCAAAATAGAGCTGGGGATGTGGTTCAGTGGTTGACTGCCCCTGAGTTCAATTCTTAGTACCAAAAGACATAAAAGCATAAAAAAGCATGCCACTTACATTAGAACATGTAACTGACAACTTCAGAGGAAGACTTAATTGATAAAAATGAGTTCTTTGTTAAGAACTACCAGCTACTGTTTAATGGATGCTTTCTGTATTGTTATAAGTAGGAAGGAAAAATAAATAAAAATAAAATGGTCTAACTTTTACCTCACTAAATTTATGGTTCCATTGAACATATAGTACTGTGGAATAACATGAGGTTTTCTGAATCCAATGGCTAATTTTGGCTAAAGGACAGAATTCTGACTTGAGACACTCAGAATAGAAGCTGTCTCCTTGTTGAACTGTCCATTTAATCCTAAGCATTAGAATATATAATGTGACTTGCTAATGTCATTTATTGTTTTTTGCCACAGGCAAGACTGCCATTAAATTACCAATGGCACAAAGGGGGTCCCATTCATGAAGGTTTCTGATTCTTCTTGCACTCTTGAGTGTTCTGAGTTTTATTCTCTATGGTTCTTTTTAATTTTAATTTTTATTGGTGCATTATAATTATACATAATAGTGGGATTCATTATGCTGTATTTGTATACGCACATAACATAATTTGATCAATTTAATTCCTGAGTGCCTTCCCTTTCCCCCAAATAGCTCTCCCCCAGATCCACCTGCTCTATTTCACTGATCTCCCTTCTATTATTATAGTTTTATTTAGTGCATTATATACACACATATGTATATAATATAAAATAATTATATATGTGCAGTATTCATCAGGGTATGTCCATACACGGACATAGCATAATTTGGTAGATTTCATTTCCCAGTACTATTGCATGTCCCCCCACTTGATCCCTTTATTTTACTCTATTGGTCTCCCTTCTATTTTTATGAGATCCCCTTTTTAAAATATCTGTTTCCCCCTTTTCTCTAGCTTCCACATATAAAAGACAACATTCAGTTCTGGGTCTGGTTTATTTCACTTAATAAGATGTTCTTCAGTTCCATCCATTTACCTACAAATGATGTAATTTCATTCTTCTTTATGACTGAGTAAAATTCCATGGCCGCATTTTCTTTATCCATTTGTTTGTTGACAGGTACCATGGCTGGTTCCATAACTTGGCTATCATGAGTTATCTATAAATATTGGTCTGCACGTATCACTATAGTATGCAGATTTTAGTTCTTTTGGATAAACAAGCTCATATGGTGGTTCCATTTCTAGTCTTTTTGAGGAATCTCCATGCTGCTTTCTGAAGTGATTGTACTAATTCTCTGTTGTTCTTTAGTTCTCCATTCAATTCAATTCCAAAGATTTTAATTGAATAACAAGTATATACCAGTACCTGTTTTAGACAGTATAAAGAATTCAAAAATACCTTTGAAACATATCCAATTCAGTGAGGGATATGAATAACTATTATCCCACAAGTACATATTTGTAATAACAATGTTTACAGAAACACAGAGGAAGCATATGACTTTGCGGACAAACAGGAAGGTCTTTCTAAATAAAGAACATTCCATCTAGGTACCAGAAAAAAATGATGCAGGATTATGATAGCTATAAGTGGGGTCACATGATATCTAGGTAGAGGTGGGGACAGTAGTAGTAAGGCACAAAGAGGAAGATTCAACTTGGAGAAGAGCACATGGCCAGGACATATCAGGTGTGTGCTTTCCACTTTGGAACCAGAACATATGGTGGGAATCTGGAGTGAAGATTTCCTTTATCTTGTAGTCAAACAGCAGGGTCACTAAATGCATGTGATCAAGGGAATTCTAATAGCAGGAGTGTCCTGGTTGTAAGTAGTAGAACATTGATTCTAACTGGTCTAAGGAAAGAGAGAATTTTCCTCAACTGGTCTGAACACAGAGGAAATATACCAAATGTAGGCATTTCTGGGCATAAGAGCCCAGATGATGCTGTCAGGAATCTTTCTCCACTCCACTGCCTGACCCGTATTCTTCTGGGTTGTTTTCATTCTCACATAGCAAGATGGCCTTCAGGAACTCCAGGATTATTTCCCCAACAAATTCCAGGTACAAGAGATTCTATATCCCTTTGTTCTTGGAGAAAATAAAACAAAAGTAAATAATAATAATAATCATCATCATCATCATCATCTCCTCCAAACTCCCAAACTGAAGTGATCTTAAGTCTCATTGGCTTAGATGACTCATACACCCATTCTAGAGCATTCTATTGGTAGGAAGAAGGACTAGCTACACAGTTTGTAGTGCAAAATGAAAAAGTGAAAGCTTTTCCAAAAGTTAGGGAAAGAACTCTAGTTAAGGTAATAAAATGCAAAGTTTTTTTTTTTTTTGTTCTGTACTTTCTCTTGATCTATTACCATATTGTTTTATTTACTATTTAATATCATCCAAAGTAAAGAAAATTTAAAATTTTAAAATCATTAGCACCTATTTTACCATTTTTTTTAGATTGTGCAATACTAATCTTAAATGGCTTTCCACTCATATGAAGAATCACTGGAATTAGAACACTTACTTTTTTTTTTTTTTGTGTGTGTGTGTGTGTGTGTGTGTGGTGCTGGAGACTGAACCCAGGGCCTTGTGCATGCAAGGCAAGCACTCTACCAACTGAGCTATATCCCCAGCCTAGAACACTTGTATTTTGCAGTTAGTATGTGCATGTGTATTTTGTTTGTACCAGAACATTAGTGATGCTTCATCAAACTAATTCCAAGTGGAATTAGTTTCTATCATCATTTTCTAGGTTCAACTTCCTGAGAAGGAAAAGGATTTACAACTTGCCCCATCTTTCCCCTTCCTTTTAGAATGCCACTATTTTTTTGCATGAGTGCTTGTCTAATACACGAAAGTTACACTAGAAAGTGTGGTTATGAGAGGATTCTCTTAGAGTTCCATTGTCTCCTTACTCCATCAAACCAAGATCTGGTTCAAATGCAAAGTGTGTCTTTCAGGGTTTCCAGGTATATAGTTTAAATGAAATTATTTACCCTGTACTTGCTTTGAATTACCCTAAAATGTTATGTCCTGAAACTGTATTTGGGGGGCCTTGCTAAAACTATATGCAAATGTTATATGTGAGTGGGGAGGCATGGAATATGAATGAATATTGTGCATATTTCTTCTGCTCACATCTATACCTTATTTATCTGTTGTACTTTGCTTACAAAATACAAATTTAAATATAAAGTTATCATGTATTTTGGAATAGAAATTATACAGCAATAAATCAAGTGTGAGTCCTTCTGAGTTCAGGGTCCTGTATTGTTGCACACCCATGAAGCTGGTCCTGCTAGGGATTGTGGGATGTTCTGTTCAGTCTGAGACACTTGCCCACCACTATAGCTGTAAGTCACCATCAAATAATTTTGACACAAATAGGGGAAGAAAATATTTTCCAGAGAAAGGGAGAATTGATTTCGGGTGGACAAATGCAATAGAAGGTCACAATAGGAATGGAATATCTAGGAAAATTTTCTATTCTATCCTCATTATCCACAAAAATCCAAAGGGAAGACCAGTTCATGACTAACTGGAATTTATTTCTGCAGAATACCTCTTTATTACTTCCTCTGCTTTATGGGAAAATCATTACTATTTGGAAAGAATAACTAATCTGTCTACATCTATTTTCAGAACCCATGCTCTTCTGTACTTGTGAATAATGTAAAGTAGGTGATTTGGTGACTGTGACTGGACGGTGCTATGTCTGTAACGTAAGATTCCTGAAAATTGTCTTCAGAACATTGCCAATGGTGCTTGGAGGTCTGGAAATTTATAGTTGTCTTATCACATGACTCTGTGTATGTATTCTTGTTATTTTTCCATGACCAAGATGCTAGAAAATGCAGTCTTCCTCCTGGCATTTCAGATGATAATACAGTGAATGATATATGAAACATACTGTACAATTAATACATATTTCTGCTGAGTGAAGGCCATATTGTATGATTGCTGTTCCTAGGTCTTTATTCAGAGGGGTTCTATTTTCCAGAGTTAAGAAGCAGTGGCCATAATTGCTGGATGTGGTGTTCAGCTAGACATAATTTTAATTGTATCATGCTGCCCCTCTGAGTAATTTCCCAGGTGTTCATTGTTAAGGGCTCAGCCCACCAGATTTTGGAAGGAGGTCATTTTGGGAAGGTCAAAATACTCCAATGCTTACCTGTTACTTTCAATGGAAAAGAGTGCTTAATAAGATAAAAACAAACAAACAGGGCTGGGGATGTGGCTCAAGCGGTAGCGCACTCGCCTGGCATGCGTGCGGCCCGGGTTCGATCCTCAGCACCACATACAAACAAAGATGTTGTGTCTGCCAATAACTAAAAAATAAATATTAAAATTCTCTCTCTCTCTCTTTAAAAAAAAAATGGCTACACTGGCCTCCCTGGCCTCCTTGTAATTCCTCACCTGGGTATGATTGTTTTAATCTTTTCTCTGCTTGGAATAATCTTTCCTCAGATACGCAAATGACTTGTATGTCACCTCTTTCAGGTCTTTACTCAAATATTATCATATGTTAGCTTTTCACTGCTGTGATTAAAATACTTGAAAAGAACAAATTGGAGGAAGAAAAGTTCATTTTGAGTTCACAGTTTCAGAGGTGTCAATCGATGATTGGCTGACTCCATTTTTCAGAGCTTGATGAGAGAAAGAACATCATAGTGGAAGGGCCTGGTGAAGAAAAACCACTCAGCTTGTGGCAGTGAGGAACAGAGAGAGAGAGAGAGAGAGAGAGAGAGAGAGAGAGAGAAACAGGGGTTTAGGGTATTGATAGAGTTGTCCAAGGCCATGATCTCAAGACCTACTTCCTTCCATTAGGTCCTACTTCCCAACAAGTGGATTAATCCACCGATGAAGTCAGAGCCTTAACCATTGCCTAAAGCCCCACCTCTGAACCTTGTTTTATTGGAAACCATGCTTCTAATGGATGAGCTTTTGGGAACATTACAGATATAAATCATAATATTTCATTTTGGTAAGCTTTCTCTGAACACACTTCTTAAAAATTAAAATTTTCTCTTCACTATGGCAATCCTGTGCCTCTTTTCTGCTTTATTTTTCTCCAAAGCACTTATATAATCTGGCACAGAAAATGTATTACTTATTAATTTTTATCTATCTGCTTTTGAATACAAAAATATAAATCCAGTGGATCAAGGACTTTTTATAACTTATTTACCCCTGAATCTTGAGCATGTAGTTTCTGACACACATTATGCTCACTATATATATTTTAATAATTTTTCCATTGAAATGGAAAAGATCTTGTCTCACTTTTATACCAGTGGCAACCCATGGTGGACCAAGAATCACATTTAGATAATAACTGTCCCATAAAACACCAATTCATTAGTATATTGAAAAATATTTTTCTGAGATTCCTTGGGTTTGCATTTTTTGACCTTGAGATTTTGAGAGAATCTCTGTCATTAAAGGTCATCTGAGTGGTCCTGCTCACCTGCGACTGCTCCTACTTATTTTGCTTTTTATGGCTCATAGCCCAGTTTTACAAATTGATTAGGACTGAGTGGGCCAACTGCTGCTTATAAGTAGATTATAAGAATGAGTTATGAAAGGAGAGGACATTAATTTTTTCTTTTTTAAATGATACTAAGGATTGAACCCAGAAGTCCTCTATCACTGAGCTACATGCCCAGCCCTTTTTATTTTTAATTTTGAGGCAGGGCCTCACTAAGTTGCTGAGATTGACCTTGAACTGCTAATCATCCTGGCTCAGCCTCCAAAGTTGTTATGATTATGGATGTGTACCGCCACACCTCGCTCAGAATAGAGCATTCTTTTTGTTTTGTTTTTAATCTTGTATGTATTTTTAACCATCAATTTAAAACACAATAAAACATCAATTCATTAATACATTGAAAAATATTTTCTGAAAATACATACACATCTTTTCTAATTGAATTTTAGTGTCAATTTAATAAGTTTTATTTTCTGACCTCTTTTTGTTGTTGTTATTGACATTGGTGTCTCTTCATGTCCAGGGTGGCATAAACTGAAATCATTTGGACTCTGTAGAGTCTGGACTTATAGCAATTAATGGCATTGCTATAAAAGGACCGTGGGATAGTGAAGGACAGTTCATGAAGTGGAAAGGAAGTTGGAGTGGTGATCTCTACCAACAAGTGACATGGAATGAGCATCTACTATATAGAACACCTTGACAAGTGTTGTACATATGTGTTGCCAGTTAATCCACACAATTCTTTGAAATTTATTAGTATTATTTTCATTTTACTAATGAAAAACTGAGGCAGGTTCAGATTAACTTGCTTACAGTCCAAAAGCTACTAAATCTCTGGATTTTACATTATGGTATCTTGGATTGGACTCTGTCTACTTTCACTCAAAGCTCAGGCTCCAAGCCCCACAGGGTGTGCCGCCTTGAGAAATTAAACTTTTCTAGCAGAATAAAGAAATGGAATTTAGTGATTTGTCTGTTTAGTGATTAGTTGCAGCCTCCTTTGTTTACATTTATCTAATACTTTTCACTTTTCAAATATTTTTCATAGTTTCTTCTTATACTTCTGCTTTTGCCTTTCTCTGTTTCTCCCTTTCTCCATAGAAATGTGTCTATGTATTTTTAAAATTTAATTTTTGATTTTTGCAAGAAGCTACTGTTTTTTTTTTGGGGGGGGGGCAGGTACTAGGGATTGAACTCAGGGGCACTCGAATACTGAGCCACATCCCCAGTACTATTTTTTTGTATTTTATTTAGAGACAGGGTCTCACTGAGTGGTCTAGTGCCTTGCTTTTGCTGAGGCTGTCTTTGAACTCACCATCTCCTGCCTCAGCCTCTGAGCTGCTGGGATTTTAGGCATGTGCCACTGCGCCTGGCTACCGTTTGTTATTGATGATTAAAGAGACCACTGTGTCATTGCTTTCTGAAATATCATTAAAATGATTGGAATAAATGGACACTTTTCAGGTCTTTTTTCTCTTGACTATTAATTGGTTGAAATGAGCCAGGATTACTTTATTATAAAAATTTGATGGTAATTGGGACAAGAGTTAGGCTACATTAAAATTAAAAATAAGTTTTGATATGCAAATGTTTTCTTCCTTAGGAGAGTTAATCACAAAACATTTAAATGACTTAAAGCAACAATCCTTAAGGACCTTAAAAGTTTTCAGATACTTAGTTCTAAAAGCATAATGTTAAACTGCCAAATAGTCTCTTTGTGAGCATTTGACTCTAGGACTTTATTCTGCAGGTTTGAACACTGACCCACAGAAAGCTGACTTGGGTACAATTGTAGTCAATAAGTGGTTGAGTCAGATGTGAACGCAGACATGGTAGTTTTTGGTGTAGGATCACCCCTCCAGATCATATGGGCATAAAATACGTGTAAATCCATACATAGTTCTTCTATAAAACAAAATGATAGCCAAAATGAATTATTGTATCTAATTTTAAATACTAATGTAGTATTTCTCTCCGATTTCCATATTTCAACATCTCCTCTAATTTGCATGACGCTCCACCCTTGGTTTGTTAGATAACTCGAGGATTTAATTTCCTGCATCTATTACTACCTCTGCTGGGTCTACTACTGCTATTACATGTGGTCCTTTCTTGAGTACTTACTGTGTTCTAGAAACTGTGATGAATATTCTATATGCCTATTAATTGGGTCAGTCAGGAAAACAAGTCAGACTAAGTATTTTGAGAGGAAATAGATTTAATACAGGGGATCCCATACTTGCATAACCATTGAATGTGCTCTAAAAGTAAAGCTCAGAAAAGTTTGTCGTTGGTTTTTTATTTGCTGTACATTTTTTTTAATGTGCTATAGATTTTTATAGGAGTGGAATTTGCTGCTTTTGCCCTTGTTAAAAAAAAAAAGATGTGTGTGTGTGTGTGTGTGTGTGTGTGTGTGTGTGTGAGAGAGAGAGAGAGAGAGAGAGAG
>NW_025999869.1:11171699-11178544 GCF_001458135.2 Marmota marmota marmota
AAAAAAAAAAAAAAAATAGTGGAGAATGACAGAAATGGTCCTGGGGAGAGAATGGCTGCAAAGTGGAACAGGGAGCAGTCTTGTCATCACCCTTGTGGTCATTGGAAAACTCACAGCCCTGAAGTGAAAGGAAACTTGGCTCAAGAGTCAACTGAGTCACCAGCTACACAGATTTTCTAGAACAAGGTACCTAATCTCTCTGGGTCTGAGTTTTCTCACAATGAGGAGTTGACCCTGGAGGTTTTGAACAGCTCTGAGATTCCGTGATCCTATTTCGTTCAATTGCTGTGAAAATTGACCACAAATCCTTTCAGTCCCTGGCAGTTAGTTCATTTCAGGCCCATCTTTTTGAATGTTTTGTAAGAAAAATAAGAAAAAGCCTTCCTAGAAATGGAGAGAGCCATTCAGAGAGACAATCTTATCCTTTAATAATACCAATTTCTTCCACTTTAGGAAAGTCAGATTAGTTTGTCCTGAAATGCTTTGTTTGAGTTGCTTTTTTTTTTTCTTCCAGAAGTTCTACCTCTTGGAATTTGCTAAAAAGTTGTTTTTATCTTGTTACCTTCTTATCTATTGAGAATAAGTGCCCATCTTCCTCTTGCCTCAAGGGTATTTGACTTCTTAATATTTGGAGGTACTCCATTCAGGGCTTCTATTTTTCCTTTTAAAAAGCTAATACATGTTAAGAAATATTAAAAATGTTAGAATTGTGCACTTTCCTACATTCTTTGAACTCTTTTGCTTCTTGTGAGATATATATTTTTAATAAACTTTTAAACATAACATAATTTTAGATTTGTATAAACGTTGTGAAGGTAGTACAGAGAGTTGCCACCCACCCCATACCCGAATTCCCCTATTATAAATATGACATGAGTATGACATTTATCACACTTAATCAACCCACATTGACATTATTATCAGTGGAAGTCCATATTCACCCAGGTTTTCTTATATTTGCCTAACATCCTTTTTCTGTTTCAGGATTCCATCACATTACATGGAGTCCCCATGTCTCCTGAGGCTCCTCTAGGCTGTGACAGCTTCTCAGCCTTTCCTTGTTTTTGATGAGCTTGCTAGTTTCGAGGAGTACTGTTCATGCGTTTTTGTGGAATTTTTTCGGTTGTGAAGAAGACCATAGATGCAAAGTGCCATTGGCATCATGTCACACTGAGGTCAATTTCATTGACATGTATGGTCTCTGCTGATACTAATCTTGACTGGCTAGTGTCTTTGAGGTTTCTCTACTATAAAGTTGTTCTCCCCCACGCTTTTGCATACTTTATTCTTTGGAAGGAAGTCGCTATGCACAGTATACATTTCAGGGGCAGCAAGTTTCGTTCCAACTCTTTGAGAGTGGAGTATCTTCATAAATTATTTGAACTTCTCTGCACAGGAGATTTCTCTATTCTCCCCACTCGATTTATTTGATCAGCTGTTTATATTAATATGAATTTATGGATATTTGTTTTATCCTTTGATTTATAATCTAATACAGCTCTATTATTCCTCAAATTGTTCCAACATTGACCATTAGGAACTCCTGTGGTTGGCTCCAGTGCCATTATTTTGTATGTGCACATGAATGTGGGTATTTATTTATTATTTTATATTTGGGTACAATATCCCCAGATTCATGTTGTATACTTTCTGGCCCAGTTCTAGAATCAAACGTTTTCTCAATCATACTTGGTTCCTTTTATTGGAGCATGGTGTTAGACACCAATAACCTGGGCTTTACATATGCTTATTGCTACTGGTTGTGTTGTTTTAGATGTTTTGCAGTTGACAGAACAAGGAGATAAATGTGTATATGGTAACTTACTTATATGCACACATATATAATATTTATAAACATTTCAGCTTGTATCTGTGTTAAGGTAAATGGGAATTCACACGGTTGTTTCCAACCATTACCGTAGGGATCATTCTAATCTTGTCACCTTATTTATCTGTCATCTGCCACTTCAATAGTGAAAAACCTGGCTCCCACCATGCATCAAGCATTTACTTTTTTATTCAACTCCAGTAAACCATATAAAGTTGTTTGAGAATTTTCAGCCTATAGCCACCTGGGAAACAGCTACATCAACAAGAGTGTAGTGCTTGTATAAACTTCCTTTTGCATTTAATTTTACAGTCTACAGTTATTTCAAGGTTCTTAGTGGAACACATTTCTCCTGTAGCCCTGCACCTTTCAGTAAAATTACCTCGTGCATTTTTAATAGTTAGATTTTTTTTTGTCACAATCTGCATTCCAGATTTGAATTCCATATTTGAAATATGGATTTTTTAAAAAGTTCTTTTTATGAATTACACTTTGAAAATCTTTGGATATTCTGTTTTAACCCTTGTAATTACTTCATATCACTTTCTTCCTACTTGCCTTTCCATCCTTGCCTGAGATGACAGTGTATTAGAATCATGTGACAAATCTGCAGTTATTTTTTGCACTTGGGATGTATCTGCTGTCATGTCACTTTCTGAATTATTAGGATTATTTGTTTACATATCTTATTTCCTTCTGCATTATAAACTCTCCCTGTGTTGCAATTAAATTCTCTTCTCTCCAGTGCAAAGCACTATGCTCTATGATACAGTAAGTGCTAATTAAATGTTTGGATCAGTGAGCCTTTAAGTCTTAGGTAAATAGTAATATTGTCATCATTTACAAGGTTTGCAGAGTTGGGTTGCATTCAAACAGAAATTTAAGCTTCTTTAGATGTTTTCATGTCCATGATCTTATACACAGTGTAAGAGTGGAATCTCAAAGCAGAATGCCCACTAGTGAATCCTGCCCCCACCACTTACAAGTCATGTGACCTTAGGAAAATAATTTATCTCCTTTATCATTTAGCCTTCTCCTTTGTAAAATAAAAATAATACTAAAATCCCCCAGGACATAGCATTATCATGGGTTATATGAGAATGTGCTTGAGAAAGGATTTGGCATAAGGCCCATCACAGTCAGCTTTAAAAGGTAGATGTTATAATTATTGAATTATTTTTATAGAAATTTATTCCTCACAGACATATCTGAAAAAGGAGCATATCTTTCCCTTTTTTTCCATTCCTTTCAACAAAATATTTTCCTGTTTTATGTCTATGTATTTCATTATTTTTCTCCCAATATCTGGATGTGTGTGTCTCTCCTTTGCCTGTGCTGTGAGCAGAATGACTATTTCTCAGAACACATTCCCTAGCTTGGCTCCTGGCTTGAGAGGTAATTATTTTGGCATTATCTCCCATTGCCCTGCATTTGCCATCTGTTGGCAACATCACTGAAACGATCCAAATCTTCTGGAGCCTGGCAGTATTTTATATTTTTACTGGCTCAACTTCTACCTTAAGTTCTATCTTCTAAATGGGGAATGAAGCTAATTTCTGAAGTAGGCCTGAATATTTTGGGTTTTTTAGGACATCTGTGGTTTGCAATTTGGAAAGGTATCTATTTTAATTTTCAAAAGCCTATTAAATATTAGAGAAAAGAATCACCTGAAAAGAAAAAGTGGCTGACTATTGAGTTGATTCAGGTTTATGCTATCATGGTATTAACTGAGAAGTATACAAAAAGTGACTCAACTTTGTAATTCCTATACCATAAAAGGCAATTATCCTTGGGCATCGAGAAATTTTTAAAGATGATCTATGTCTTACCATATCTCGGCACTCAGGCTGTCTAATTTTGTATTCTGAGCCAGTTTCCCTGCAGGTCTTCCAGTTGCTTGATGTCCTTTTACAATGCCATTTTCAAGGACTATTCAACAGGCTGAATTTGCACAACCAGAATCATTGCTTTCCATGTCACTTGAAGGATATTGTCACTCCACCACATTCTTTTCTCCCTCGTACTTTCAAATTTATCTTTCATGTGTCTCTATGCCAAAGACTTCTGGAAATCTTAACAGAGTGCCTCTTAGACTCTCAATTCCCTTTATCTGTCATGGAAGCATATTCTTGAAAGATCTCCAAGAGGGCAGTTACAATGAGGGATCCTTTCATATTCCTTATTTTTTAAACCTGCCAAAAAGCCACTTATTTCAAATAAGTATGGTGCTGGCTGAAAGATGCTTCCTTGAAACTGAGGGATCCTGCCTTAGACAAGTCCTCTTGAAGATGAATCCAATTTGCATTTTGATTGTTAGACTAAAAAAGTGCAGACATAAACTCTGAGAATATTAACTCTAAAACTTTAATTATCTGCTTTGTTGCTGCTTGCATTCTGTATAGTATGTCCCTTGGGAATATATCCAATTAAATTGCATACATATTTTGGGTTATAAATGAGAGTGTGTCTACCCATTTGATAAAAATTGCACCTATGCTTTTGATAATAAAAAAGATAAAAGGTTGATGATGTCTAGTATTGGTGAAAATGTGGGGCAGTTGTTACAATTATTCTTATATATTGTGGAAATATGTTAAATGTTGTAACATTTGGGGGAGATTAATATAGAAGCATCTAGCAAACCTATGAGCTTTGACTATGTACTGGACATTGTGTTAGTTACTGGGGATATGATGGTGACCAAAAAATTAATGGAAACCAAAAAAAATAAACAAATAAATGCAAAATATGTCAGATGGCAATTCATGCTCAGGAAAAAAATAAATCAAGGGGAATAAGAAGAGCTACTTTGGGGCAGGAGATATATTTTATTTATGATGTGTATGGTTGATGTCACCATTAAGGAGGTGACATTTCATTAGAGAGAGAGAGTGTGTGACAGAGACATGTAGAAATCTTAGTAAAGACAGTTCCAGGTAGGAAAATAGTAAATGCAAAGCATTCTAAGGTGGACACTTGCTCCTGGGGATTCAGGGACTAATGCTGAGCCAGGATGTCCAGAGTGAAGTAACTATGTAGAAATGGTAAGAGATGGGGTCAAAATGACACTGAGGAAGCTAAAAAAGATTCAGAGAGATTTGAAAGTTTTGGAAGAACTTTGTCTTTAGCTCTGGGGGAACTGAGAAATGACTAGTGGGTTTGGGCAGAAGACTGACACTATCTACATTATATTTTCATATACACGACAAAAGGAGAGGACAGAACAGATAACACTAGTTATAAGGATACTCTAGTAATTTGAAGGGCATTGTTGTTAATTTATTTTAATATTTTTTCAGTTGTCAATGGGCCTTTGTTTTATTTATTTATATGTGGTGCTGAGGATTGAATCCCATGCCTCACACATGCTAGGCAAGTGCTCTACCACCGAGCCACAACCCCAGCCCCATGGTTGTTAATTTCTATGTAAATAAGCATTCCAGTACCTAAGGCTTGATCTGCAAGAATATTTATTGCAGAATTGTCTTATGTTGTCTCAGTATGACACTGAATGCATTTTAATAAGGGATGGTCTGATAAATAATGCTACATCCTCACAATGGAATAGCATGTATCTATTAAAAGCATGAGTAAGAATTTTAATCAAATTGGTCTGAAACTAAGGTCTATGTTTTTATTCCTTACATTATACAATGATAAATAAAGGGTTTTTATATAATTTATTTTTCCACATAAAAAAGCCTGTGGGTTTTTGAGGGCCAGAAATCTGTGCATATTTATTTTTTAATTCAGACAATTTATGTTAATATGTTAATACTTGTTCACATAAAAGAGTCACTTAATACTTAATCATTGAATAAATTGAGTGGGAGCTGTAACTCAATATCTTCCAAATATTTGTCACTTTTAACATGGAAATTACACAATAAATTTCATACTTTGTTTTTTTTCAATTGGAATATCTTTCACATATAAGATTAAAGCATGAACATAAGGAATATCTTTGTGAAATTAGTGAGCATCATAAGGAAAAGCAACAATGACTATTTGAAAATTATTGATGCTTTTTACTTACAAAGTAATCCCATCTGAATGTTCCTTTCATGTTTTATGGTGCAGAATTCTGAATTCTGAATGAAATTCAGTTTCAGGCAATTGAGTTGATAAAAAATTTTTGTCTGATTTTAAAACACATCCTTTAGGTAGGACAAGCTTGACCTTGCATTTTGATATATTGTTTTAAACAAGCAGATGAAGTCTTTAACCATGAAGCTAATAATACACTTGGGAAATAAAACAATAGACATATATCTATATCTATATGATTATATACATGAAATATCATGTAGTGAAAAATTTTATGAGGAAAAATCAAACATGGTGAGGATGTGAAATATCATGAGTATCTGTTCATGGGACTATTTTAAACAGGTATTCAGGGAACTTTCTGAAGAGCAATGAGCTGATCAGATCTTTGATTAAAGTGAAAGCATGAGCTTGTGAATAAAGAGGTTTTCAGAAAGAGGGAAACGATGTGAGGATTTCCCAAAGTTGTAAACAGATCACTGAAATTGAGAAGAGACACAATGGAGTATTACTCGGCACTAAAAAATAACAAGATCATGGCATTTGCAGGGAAATGGATGGCATTAGAGCAAATTATGCTAAGTGAAGTTAGCCAATCCCTAAAAAAACAAATGCTGAATGTCTTCTCTGATATAAGGGGGTGACTCAAAATGGGATAGGAAGGAAGAGCATGAGAAGAAGATTACCACTAAATAGGGAAGAGAGGTTGGAGAGAGAAGGGGAATTGCATGGAAGATGGAAGGAGACCCTCATTGTTATATAGAATACATGTATGAAGATGTGAGGGGAAAAAAAAGAAGTGTGTCACATTAGATTGGATATAGAGAAGTGTTGGGAGGGGAGTGGAGGAGAAGGGGGGATAGGAAGGACAGCATAATAAAATAGACATTATTATTGCTGTATATATATATATATATATATATATATATATATATATATATATATATATATATATATATTGTGTGTGTGT